>NW_027182905.1:337813-675626 GCF_041146395.1 Eulemur rufifrons | reverse complement strand
TCCCAAAACAACAAATGCTGGCGAGGATGTGGAGAGACAGGAACACTCTTACACTGCTGGTGGGACTGCAAATTAGTGCAACCTCTGTGGAAAAAAATTTGGAGATACCTCAAATAGCTAAAAATAGAAATACCATTTGATCCAGCAATAGCACTATTAGGCATCTACCCAAAAGAGCAAAAGACCTTCTGTAATAAAGACATCTGCACCCGAATGTTTATGGCAGCACAGTTCACCATTGCAAGGATGTGGAAACAACCCAAGTGCCCATCAGTTCATGAGTGGATTATTAAAATTTGGTATATGTATACAAATACTCAATAATAAGAAACGGCAGTGATCCTAGCACCTCTTATATTTTCCTGGATAGAGCTTGAGCCCAGTCACTGCTTCTTGATCCACTGCTCTCCTCACTCAGCCTACAGTAAAACTCTTAATCCTGTGTTAAGCTGGCTGGACATGGTGGCTCACACCTGTAATCCCAGCACTTTGGGAGGCCAAGGCAGGAGGATTGCTTGAAGCCAGGAATTTGAGACCTGCCTGGACAATATAGTGAGACTCCATCTCTACAAAAAATTTTAAAATTAGTCAAGTGTGGTAGCACACATCTGTAGTCCTATCTACTTGTAAGTCTGAGACAGGAGGATTGCTTGAGTCCAGGAGTTGGAAGTTACAGTGAACCATTATAGCTCCACTGCACTCAGCCTGGGTGACAGAGTGAGACCTGGCCTCTAATTAATAAATAAATAACATAATAATAATGAGTGACTGCTGTTTTGGACATACCCTTGATGGGGATTATCATGAATACAAGTTTTCACAGGTATCAAAATGCCTAAATTTTGGAATTTTATTTACAATATGTGGATCAGATTAATAATTTACAACTAGATTCGTATGTAAAAGGATGTAATTGATATTTCTCCAACATTTACAAGGGAAATATGAAATGACATGTAGGTGAGTAATTGGTAATGATATTTAGAAAAAGTATAAAAGGTTCCGTTTTTCCATCTTACCCCCTCTAGTTAAATGAAACTAATACCTAAGGTGTCTGTAACTGCAACAGGATATTAGAAAAAGGGAATTGGAATAAGAAAGTACAGCCTAAGAGTTGGAATTTGATTTGAGTCTTGAGAAATGAGGATTTTGATAATGAAAATTTAGGAGAAGGGACTTTTCTGGGAGTGTGAGCGGTTAATTATAGACTATCAGGTCAATAAGAAGGGCATTCTAAGTGGAGCAGTGGCTGCATGTTGAGTTATGAATTGAGAATTTGGATGAGTAGGTATGGGTAACAAAAATTGCAAAAACCCAAATGTTGTTTAGTTGTGATTAGATTGTGGAACCATTGTTCTTTAGCACAGAAGTGAAATGATGCAAATGAAAGTCTTACGTTAGTAGGCTAATAGAATAATATAGGTGAAAGGGGATGAGAAATGTGAGCCAGGAGCTTGGCTAGCAAGTATAGGATGATCATATAAACCCTAGAATAATAATTCTTACACATTTGTTTTATTATCATAGTGCATTAGAATTGAGCATAAATAGCAAGTAGTATTTTCTTTCTTGGATGGAATTGGGGTGCTGGATAGGTTCATCTTGAATACCAGCTTTGAGTTGTTCATGAATATTGTACTCAGGAGGATCCTTAGGCTGAAATTGAGGGCTCAGTGGGAAAATGTACTGCCTGTCTAGGGATGTTTTCCACAGTGATAGTCATCTGGGCAATACCTGTCTCTCTTACCAGAAGAGCAGTCTATAAGTTCCATATCTTTTATTCTCTTACTATCAGCCTATGGCAATACCATAGGGGTTCCCAAAACCAGATACCTATCTTTAAGAAAAATTAAACAGTTTCTGTAGAAATGACCTTTTAACTATTTGTTAAAATTTTAACTGTGGTAATATATCATTTCCAGAAGTTCTAGTAAAAATTACACTCTATATGCAGACGTTTTTAGTTTTTATTTAATCTGTTAATGACATGGCTTTTTCTTTCTATATCTATTAGGATTTTTTCTGTGAATTTAGTGAACAATCACCATGTGTTCTTTCAAGATCTCTGTTACAAGTAAGTTCCGCTTAGTATCAAAATACTTTAAACATTAGATTGTATGTGTACTGACACTGTTTTTATTGGTTGATGGAACAAAAGGTAGATGCTTTTAAAGGATATTCCATATTCCACAGTTAGTGGAATATTTTTTAATTTTGAAGTATTGACTTTGAGTGTTAGACATTCATCAAGATCATATCCTGGGCCAAAAAACAAATGTTAATAATTTTAAAACAGTTGAAATCATACAAAGCATCTTTCTGACCATTTTAGAATTAAACTAGTAATTAGTAAAAGAAAGATATCTGGGAAAATCTCTAAATATTTGGAAATTAAATAGCACTCTTCTAAGTACCTATGGGTCAAAGATGAAGTCTTCAGGGAAATTAAAAAATACTTTGAACTGAATGAAAAGGAATATATATCAAAATCTGTGAGATACAACTAAAACAATGCTTAGAGGAAATTTGTAACATTAAATGTTTATATTGAAGAAAGTTCTGAAATTAGTAATTTAAGCTACCACTTGAAGAAACTAGAAAAAGCAGAGCAAATCAAAGCATGAAGAAGGAAGGAAATAATGAAGATAAGAGCAGAAACTAGTAAAATACTAAGCAGAAAAACAGTAGAGAAAATCAGTGCAACCAAAAGCTTGTTCTTTGAAAATGTCCGTAAGGTTGATGAACCTCTAGTGAGACAGAATAAGAAAAAGAAGATAGAAATGACTAATGTCAAGAATGAAAGAGGTGATATCACTACAGATCCCTGTATATATTAAAAGAATAATATGGGAATATTATGGATAACTCTATGTCCATAAATTGAGAAACTTAGATAAAATGTACTAATTCCTTAAAAGACACAAATTACCAAACTCACTTAAGAAGAAATAGATAATTTGAATAATCCCATATCCATTAAATTGAACTTAGAGTTAAAAACCTCCTAACAAAAAAAAAAACTCCAGGCCAGTTCTATGTAATCTCTTCCAGAAAATATAAGAGGCAAGAACACTCATTATATGAGGCCAATATTAACGCAATACCAAAACCAAACTGACACATAAACACAAAACTATAGACCAATATCCCTTATGAACACAGACATAAAAATCTTCCATAAAGTATTAGCAAATTGAATTCAGCGATATATAAAAAGAAGTAATACACCATGACCAAGTGGGATTTATCCCAGGAATGCAAGGCATGTTCAACATTTAAAAATCAGTCAGTGTAATTCACTTTACAATCTAAAGTCTCAATTGATTCAGGAAAAGCATTTGACAAAATTCAGCTTCCACTCCTGATTAAAACTCTCAGCAAAACTGGGAATAGAAGAGAACTTCCTTAACCTAATAAAGGGCATATACAAAAAACCCACAGCTAACATCACACTTAATGCTGAAAGACTAAATATTTTCCTCCTAAGATTGGGAAGAAAGCAAGGATATCTGCTTACAATTCTCCATTCTTACTCAACATTGGAAATCTTTAGCACAATAATGCAGGAAAAAGAAATAAAAGGCATACAGATTAGAAAGGAAGATATAATATTGTCTGTTTACAGATGCCATGATTTTATGTAGAATCCCAAGGAATATACAAAGAAATTCCTAGAGCTGATGGGTAAGTTTAATGAGATCACAGAATATGAAATCAATATACAAAAAGCAGTTGTATTTCTATATACTTGCAATGAACAGTGGGAAATCAAAATTTTAAAAGCAAAACTATTTACAACATCAAAAAATGGAATACTTAGATATAAATCTAACAACTTGTGTGTAGGACCTGCATGCTGAAAAACTGCAAAGTACTGATGAAAGAAATCAAAGTAAGACCTAAATAAATGGAGAGATATACCTTGTTCATGGATTGGAAGAATTGATTTTTTTTAAAATGTTCTCTGCAAATCAATCTACAGATTCACAGCAGTCTTAGTCAAAATCACAGCAAGAATTTTCATAGCTTGTCAACAATCTGATTCTAAAATTTATATGGAAAGGCAAAGGAACTAGTACAGCTAAAATGATTTGGGTGGGAAAAAAAGGGAATAAAGTTGGAGAACTCACACTACCTTTTGTGTGATACTGGCAAAATGATGGCTACATGAATCAGTGGGAACCGAGGGGAAAGTCCAGAAAAGTTCTTTTTTAAAAAAATTGGTATAATTATTGACTGTATTCAAGTAATTGATCAATAATATAGTCAATTAATTTTTTACAAAGGTACAAAGGCAAATTAGTGAAGAAATGATAAGTCTTTCAACAAATGGTACTGGAATAATTGGACAGGCATATGAAAAAAACTGATGCAGAATGCATCATGAACCTAAATATAAAATCTGAAATTATAAAACTTTTGGAAGAAAGGATAGGAGAAAATCTTTGTAATCTTAGGGAATGAAGAGAGTTCTCAGGTCTGACATCAAAAGCACAGTTTATTAAAAAAAATGATAAATTGATACATTTAAAACTTTTATTCTGGGAAAGACACTGTGAAGAAAATGAAGAGATGCTACAAAGTTGGAGAAAATATTTGCAAATCATATGTCTGACAAAGAACTTATATCTAGACCACATAAAGAGCTCTATAAACTTTATAATAAGAAAATATACAACCCAATTTTTAAAATGGGCAAAAAAATTGAAATTCAATATGAAAGGGTATTCAACATAGTTAATATTAGGGAAATGCAAATTAAACTACAATGAACTACTACCTTTCAGAATATCTTTTTTAAGAAATCTGACAGTACCAAGTGCTGGTGGGGATGTACTGGTGATGGAACTGTGAAATGGTTGAGACGCTCTGGCGGATTCTTATAAAATTAAACATACAAATCACACTCCTAGTTGATTGCCTAAGAGAAGTGAAATCTGATATTCTAGACACTTCTGTGCAAGCGTTTAGAGCTGTTTTGCTAATGATCATCAAAACCTGAGACAACCCAAATGTCTTGAACTGGTGAAAGGATAAACATACTGTGTGGTACATGTGCACAGTGGCTCAGAAACAAAGTATAGATACAACTAACAATGCAGAAGAACTCAACTGCATTATGCTGGGTGAAAAGCTAGACTCAGAGGCTGTATGATTTCATTTTGATGATGATATTTTAGAAATGGCAAAATACAGTTCAATAATAGATCCAATAGATATGTTGTCAGGGATTTGGGTGAGGGAGAAGGCTTGATTACAAAGGGATCACATGAGAGAATGTTTTTGGGGTGATGCTGTTGTCCTGTATCTTGATGGTGGTGCTGGTTAAACAACTTTCATTTGTCAGAAACATAGAACTGTTTAAAAAAAAAAATGTGAATTTTACTGTATGTAAATTAAAAATATTTAAAATCTGAGCATTAGGAAATCAGTAAGGTATGATATATTAAATATTAAAATTACTAGAGTTGTTAAGGGGAAGAAATTAAAATGCAAATTACTGAGTTTAGACTGTTATTTAATTTTTTTAAAGGCATCCTGAAGTTGCTAGGTGCAGACTCTTATTTTAAATATATTTTTTACATTTCCACAAAGTTTGTATGTATTACAAAAGATTCATTAGAGACAAATATTATCAAATAACTTAATATTTATAGCCATTTTAATATTTTATAATCTATGAAGCTCTTATATATTAGCTCCTTTGATATAATCAGATTAGTCAGTTCATCTTGATTAGTTCAGTTCCATATTACTACTCTTAACTTTGGAGATTTTTATTTCTACACATTTTTTATTCTTCCATATCAGAATATACCTTAAATAAGGATTAATAGGTAGCACCCATTCTGGAATCAGTGATTTTTAAAAATTTCCACCAACTTTCTGTATTTTAATCACTTGTGTTGCCTGTAGTATTTATAAGAAGTACACTCATGTCATAGTAGTGACAACTCTGTGTGACAGTGTTACTAATATATTACATTTGTTTTAAGACCACTTTCCTGGTGGATAACAAAAAGGTCTTTGGAACTCATCTCATGCAAGACATGGTGAAAGATGCGCTTCGATCTTTTGTAAGTCCTCCGGTGCTCTCTCCCAAGTAAGTATTGTAACACATCTTATAGTGTGTGTTTCTTTAAATGCCCACCTTCTCTGTAGTCCTTCTTTATAGCCAAAGTATAAAAATTGTTTAAGATCAAGTCTCGATATAAAAAATAACTTGATCATGTTAAATTGATCTCTGCCACATATTATTTAGATTAGAAATTAAGGTTGGCATTAGATCCAGTATGAGACAGAAAACAGAACGGTTGTTAGCAGAAATTCAGTAACTTGTCTTGGACCCTACTTTGTGCAAAGCACTATGTTAGGCACTTTGGCTTCTGAAGTTTAGATAAAAATAAAAAATGCAGATAATTGATCCTTAAACTATGCTCTGGTAGAGGCACTGCCCTGAAAACATGCTGCCCTAAGTAGCCGAAAAGTATTGCTTGTAGAAAGAATCATCATTTGAGTTGGCATTTTGAGAAATAAGTTAGGCTTTTCCAGTGGGGAGGGAAGAAAGGAGTCATTATTTCTTAGCAAAAAACCCAGCACACGTGCAGACATGAGAACATGAAATGCATTTTAAGAACAGTTAGTAGTCCAGTGTTCTTACCAACAATTTGTTGAAAATAAATCTTGCCACAGCTCATGTAAAACTCTGGTTGCTTCCTGTCTTAGGTTGGAAGCAGACCCTGAGACCAAGATTCATATAAACATATTTAGAAAGTGTTCCCAGGAAAAACCAGTGAGGTTTTGGGCAAGCAGGACATGAAAAGGAAGAAAGCCACGCTAAGGTGCACTCCACAGAAAGTAACTTTGGTTCAGTCCTGTAGGAGAGCTCTGGAGAACAGTGTAGGTTACACTTCAGAGTAGTTCTTATCAGGAACAGGGAGCTTGAGAAATTACGCATATGCCTGTCCCATAAGGACTATCCCTGGGAGGATGTAAATAACCAGGCTTTCTCAGTGTTGGTTCCATTCCCCATTCGATTCACAGTAAAAGCCAAAGTCCTTGTGATTGAGCCTTCGAGGCTCACTGTGTTCTGGTCTAGACACCTATCCTGTCACCTTTCTGACCTCATCTCTTACTGCTCTTGCCCTCACCTCCTTTGCTTTAGTCACACAGGTCTCCTTGCTATTCATGGAATATGCTGTGTAAAGACCTCACCTTAGGGTCTTTACACACGGTGTGGAGGATAGTGGGCATTTTCCTCACACACCCCCAGGGCTGACTACGTCACCATCTTCAAGTCTTTTCAGGGTCACCTCAATGAGAGGTACCCTGGCCACCCTGTTTAAAAATTGCAACCCCTACTCCCACCAGCACTCCATTTCTCTCTCCCAAAACAATTATCTTCTTACATAGGATATAATTTTCTTTATTGTGTTTATTTTCAATCTTCCACTCTCCTCATCCCCTCAATTAGAATATAAACTCCACAAGGTCAGGGCAGGTAATTTTGGCCGTTTTATAACAACAGCTGTATGTTTTGAGTGATGTATCACAGATGCTAGTAAGCACATAATAAATATTTGTTGAATGAATAAACAAACAAATGAGAGTTTGATGGCAAGATAGTTGAGGATGAGACTGGGGAGAGTCTTGAATGCTTTGGTAAGGTTTTGTCTTTATTTTGTGGTCAGTGAGGAGCTACGTAAGTGTTTTAGGAGAGAATTGGCATAATTGGGTGTGTATTTTTTAATAGGAAGCAAACCGGTAATGAGAAGGATTGATAATGGAAGCAAAGCGTTTAATTAGGCTGATTGAGTTGTACAGGTTAGAGGTGATGAAGGATTAAACTCTGGGAATATAAAGGAGAGGACAGATTTGAGAATGATTTCAGAGATAAAATTAATAGAAAATGATATATGATTCACTAGGGGAAGAAAAGAAAAAAGGTAACTAAGTTGCCTTTTTTTTAAAGGCTGATTATATAAATAATATATGATCACAATTGAAATTTCAACCAGTGCAGAAAAGTATGTGAAAAATAGTAAAAAAAAAAAAAAAAAAAAAATTACCTGAGATCTTACCTCTGAGATAGCTACATTTTGATGACCGTGTTAGATATCTTTGTGTATAAAGATACACATGTATATATAAGTATATAAATGGGATCACATACATCAGGCTATTCTTTTTGTTGCTGTTCGTGTGTGTGTGTGTGTGTGTGTGTGTGTGTGTGTTGAGACTGGGATCTCACTGTGTTGCCAGGCTGGTCTTGAATTCCTGGGCTCAAGTGATCCTCATATCTCAGTATTCCTGTAGCTAGGACTGTAGGCATATGCCACTGCACCCAGCTCATCAGGCTGTTTTTATCATGAACTCTTAAATTACTTGTTAATTGCCTTTTAAATTTTTTTAATTTAAAGAATGCATTTTAATTTTAAAGTTCTTTATCTTTTTTCCACTCAAAGACCCATGGTGGGCCGGGCGTGATGGCTCACACCTGTAATCCTAGCACTCTGGGAGGCCAAGGCGGGAGGATCACTTGAGGTCAGGAGTTTGAGACCAGCCTCAGCAAGAGCAAGAGAAGTAACTTAGCCGGGAATGGTGGTGCATACCTGTAGTCCCACTTACTGGGGAGGCTGTGGCAGGAGGATCTCTTGAGCCCAGGAGTTTGAGGTTGCTGTAAGCTAGGCTGACGCCACGGCACTAACCCAGGCAATAGAGTGAGCCTCTGTCTCAAAAAAAAAACAAAAGAAAAAAGAAAAAAATAGTAGGTAAAAAAAAAAAAAAAAGACACATGATGGTTTTCTGTCCCAAATTACTTATGGTAGATCTAACTATGGTTCCCAAATATTTCATAATAAAATATAACTTACCCAAAATGCTTTGCATTGGAAGTGTTTTGGATTTTGGAATATTTGTATATACATAATGAGATATCTCTGGGATGAGACCTATGTCTAACCATGAAATTCATTTATGTTTTGTAGGCATTTTTATACACAAAGCCTGAAGTAATTTTATACAATATTTATAACAATTTTGTGCATGAAACAGTTTCAATACACTGAACTACCAGAAAGCAAAGGTGTCACTATCTCATGTTGGCACTCAAAAAGTTGTGGATTTCTATTCATGTCCTTTGCCCACTTTTTGATAGGGTTGTTCGATTTTTTCTTACTGATTTTCCTGAGTTCTAAATAGATTCTTGTTATCAGTCCTTTATCTGATGTGTAGTATGCGAAAATTTTTTTCCCATTCTGTAGGTTGTCTGTTTATTCTTGTGACTGTTTCTTTGGCTGTGCAGAAGCTTTTTAATTTAATCAGGTCCCATTCATTTATTTTTGTTGTTGCTGTGATTGCCTTAGGGGTCTTCTTCATAAATTCTTTGCCTAGGCCAATGTCTGTAAGAGTCTTTCCTACATTTTCTTCTAGAATTCTAATAGTTTCACACCTAAGGTTTAAGTCTGTTATCCACCGTGATTTGGTTTTTGTGAGAGGTGAAAGCTTTGGGTCCTGTTTTAGTCTTCTACATGTGGCTATCCAATTTTCCCAGCACCATTTATTGAATAAGGATCCTTTTCCCCAGAGTATGTTTTTGTCTGCTTTGTCAAAGATTAGATGGCTATATGAGGATGGTTTTATATTTGGATTTTCTGTTCTGTTCCACTGGTCTGTGTCCCTGCACTTGTGCCAATACCAGGCAGTTTTAATAATCACAGCCTTGTAGTATGAAGTCTGGCAAATTAATACCTCCCATTTTGTTTTTGTTGCTTAAAATTGCTTTTGCTAAACGGGGTCTTCTCTGGTTCCATACAAAGCGTAAAATTATTTTTTCTATATCTGTGAAAAATGATGTTGGTAATTTAATAGGGATTGCATTGAATCTGTTGATCACTTTGGATAGTATAGACATTTTAACAATGTTGATTCTTCCAATCCACGAGCATGGTATGGTTTTCCACCTATTTACATGCTCTGCAGTTTCCTTCCTCAGTGTTTCGTAGTTCTCCCTATAGAGGTCCTTTACCTCCTTAGTTAAATATAGTCTTAGGTATTTTATTTTCTTTGTTGCTATTTTGAAGAGTATTGATATAAGAATGGCTAACAAACATATGAAAAAATGCTCAACATCTCTAATCATCAGGGAAATCCAAATCAAAACCACAATGAGATATCACTTAACTCCAGTGAGAATGAACTTTATCAAAAAGTCCCAAAACAATACATGTTGGCGTGGATGCGGAGAGACAGGAACACTCATACACTGCTGGTGGGACTGCAAACTAGTGCAATCTCTGTGGAAAGCATGGAGATACCTTAAACAGATTGAAGTAGACCTACCATTCGATCAGCAATCCCATTATTGGGCATCTACCCAAAAGAACAAAAGTCATTCTATAAAAAACACCTGTACCCGAATGTTTATAGCAGCACAATTCTCAATTGCAAAGATGTGGAAACAACCCAAATGCCCATCAATTCATGAGTGGATTAGTAAAATGTGGTATATGTACACCATGGAGTATTACTCAGCTATAAGAAATAGTGGTGATATAGAATCCCTTTTGTTCTCCTGGAGAGAGTTGGAACCCATTCTATTAAGTGAAGTATCCCAAGAATGGAAAAATAAGCACCACATGTACTCACCAGCAAATTGGTTTCCCTGCTGAGGTGGGGGTGGGGGGAGGGGATGGGTGTATACCTATATGATGAGTGCGATGCGCACTGTCTGGGGAATGGACACGCTTGAAGCTCTGACTCGGGGGGGATGGGCGGGACATGGGCAATATATATAACCTGAACTTTTATACCCCCATAATAAGCTGAAATTTAAAAAAAAAAGTAGATTTTATAAAGAGCATTTCAAATTTTGGATTTTCAGATTAGTGATGCTCATCCTATAGGAATGTATTCTAAGGAGTGGGGTTACTGGTAAAGGGTTCTGTGTAGTTTTAATGTTTATAGATATTGCCAATTCTAAACAGATTGTAACAGTTTATATTTCTACCAGCCGTATACAAGAGTACATTTTCCATATACATCCTGACCAGCAGTAGGTGTTAATTAGTCCTTTTAATTTTTTCCTGTGTGTTGTGAGAAGAGTGATAATTCATTGTTATTTTAATTTGAGCACTTTGTTACAATATTTATTGGACACTTAGAATTATTTTTCTGTGAATTGCTTATTTAAATTCTTTGTACGTTGACTTTTAGTAAGTGGTGTACTTTTTTCTGCAAAATTTGTTAAGAGAGCTTCTTGTATATTACAAGAGGTTAATCCTCTGTATTAACCTGTGATAGGCATTGCAGATAAGGGTCTTTCTTTTCCACATCAAAATTTTTGCTTTCTATTTGATAGCTTTTATCTACCTTTTTTTTTTTTTTTCCGAAGTAAATCATTCTTCCCTACCCACGGGTTGTACCTTTAGTCACTTAAATCTTCTTTCAAAGGTTTTTAGGGCTTTATTAGAATTTAATCCTTCTGAAATCATTTCCAGAAAATGGTTTGAAGGTAGAGATTCAACTTTATTTTATGCTAGATAGTTAGCCCTTTGGGTGAAATATAAACCATCATTTTCCTGTGGGTTACAATGCCATCTTTTACTTAAAAAATCCCATATGCATTAGGATTTCAGTTTCAATGATAATTTTTTTCTTTTGTGACTTTCTCTTAAGTTTTAATATCTGTTAAGACATGTCCTCTTACACTATTCTTTTTAAAGACTTTCTTGGCTCTTCCCTGGTATTTTTCCACATTAATGTTAAGATAATTTTGTTCAAAATTTTGAAAGGCTGGAATTCTAATTGGAAAAAATATTAATGTTAAGAGTTCTCATTTTTATGCTCTTAAATTCTCTAATCAAAGGACATGATATTATTTTATGTCCTTCAGTTGTTTTCTTCATATGGTTCCTATGCATTTCTTGGTAAATGTATTCCTTGGTAGTTTTGGGGATTTTTACTCTTTGTTTTGTTTTTTTGTTGTTGTTATTGCTGTTGTTTCTGTTACGATGCTTGGAATCTCTTTCCCCAAAAGATAATTTTATCTTTTATTTTCTAGTAATTACATAAAATTTTTATTTTGGCTCATTGCTTTGCTAGAATCTCTGAAACAAAGTTGAATAGCAACATTCAGTGATCACAGCAAGCTTGATCACTATGTTAATGTGTTAATGGAAATGATCTTTCCATTTTTATCTTGGAATAATGTTTGTTTTTGTTTTTTGATAAATAGTCCATAATAATTGTTAGATCCATACCTGTTTTCTTTAGAGTTTTAATTGTTACTTTTATGTCTTTCTTTAAAATAGTTATTTCTTTTAAGAATGAGACATTGAAGGTTAATCATTTTCCTCATAATTTAGCTTTATCTGTGTTCAGGTTTCAATAGGAAGTGATCTTTTTGTTGCTTGCTAAGAATATTGTAACTTTTATTTTGATTTTCTCTTTTTTCATCTCAGGGTCATTTTTTAAAGTATTTTAATTTCCAAATAAAGACTTTTTAGATAACTTCTTATTATTTGTTGCTAATTTTACTTCAATATTGGGTTTTTAAAAATTTTATTTATTGTGTGACTGAGTACATGGCTGATTTTCATATGTCTATTACGCATATAAGAAAAAAGTACAGCACGCATGGTGGTGCCTGCCTATAGTCACAGCTATTCGGGAGGCTGAGTCTGGAGGATTCCTTTAGCACAGGAGTTTGAGACCAACCTGAGCAAAACCCCGTCTCAAAAGAAAGGAAAAAGAAAACAATGCAAATTTTTACCTCTAGGAAGCAAAGTTCAATGTTCATCTGTTTAATTGAGTTTGTTAATTGGGTTATTCAGTTTCTCTCTTATTAGATCTGCCAGATTCCAAACAGTTTATAATTAGCTATGCATATGTGTATATATGTTCACACACAATAATTGTGAATAAGACAAATCTACAAAAATTTACTGAATTCTCCTTGTATCGCTAATCATTTTTGTTTTATACATTTAGCTGCTGCTTTAGTGCATACAGTTGTAAACTGTTATACTGACCTTGTCAATTGTGCCTTTTATCATTATATGATATCTCCCTTTGCCATGTTTAATACTTTCAACCTTAAGTACCACTTATTTCACGTTAATATTAGCAGTCCTACTTTCTCTCTTTTTAAAAAATGTCTGACATCCCATTGATCATTCCTTCATTTTTAAACCCATTTGCATCACTCTGTTTTAATGTGCTTCTTTTACATGGTGTTTAGCTGGGTTTTATTTTAATTCTTGTTAGTCCAAATCTATTAAAAGCAGAATCCAGCTTATTTACATTTAGTGTAACAGTTGAATTACATTATCTCATTTTATTTCTTCCTCCTTAATTTGTTTACTGTTTTATTTTCTTTTAAAAAAATTTTCCCCCCTTATTTTTCCTAGTTTGATCCAATTTTTATTTATTTTCCTTTTTTCTCCTTTTTAATTTGGAAGATTTCATATATCTGGCTATGCTGCTGTTATGGTCTGAATGTGTACCCTCAAAATTAATATGATTAAGCCATAATCCTCAATGTGATGGTATTTGGAGGTAAGGACTTTGGGAGGTAATTAGGTTTAGGATCAGGTCATAGGGTGAAGCCCTCATGTTGGAATAGTGTCTTTATAAGAAATGGAAGAGACCAGAGGGCTCTCTCTCTGCTATGTGAAGACAGAGAAGGCTGCCATCTGCAAGCCAGAAAGAGAGCCCTCCCCCAAAATCCTACCATGCTTGGCTCCCTCATTTTGGAGGTGGTATTGGTGCACATATATATATATATATGAGTGAACTGAAGCTGTGATCATGCAGAATCAAGGAGGGGAGCTTCCTGACAGTCAGTTGCAACTGAAAGTTCCCAGAGTAGGGCTGAGCTTTGAGTATCAAGAATTAAATTGTTAGAGATACATCTAAAGCAGCAGTTCTCAAAATTTTGTCTTAGGACCCCTTTTCATTCTTAAAAATAAGGAGCCAAATAGTTTTTGTTTATATGAGTCATACCTATTGATAACTACTGTAATAAATACTAAAACATTACATATGCTCCTTGACTTACAATGGGGGTTACATCCTGATAAACTCATTGTAAGCTGAAAATACCATAAATCAAAAATGCATTTAACACACCTACCTTCATACACAGCATAACTCAGCCTAGCTTGCCTTAAATGTGGCTCAGAACACTTATGTTAGCCTGCACCATTGGACAAAATTATCTAACACAAAGCCTATTTTCTAATCAAGTGTTGAATGTGTCATGTAATTTATTGAATACTGTACTGAAGGTGAAAAACAGAATGGTCAGATGAATACTCAAAAGTAGTTTCTACTGAATGTGTATTGTTTTCACACCCATCATAAAGTAAAAAAATTAAACCATCATAAGGTGGGGGCTGTTTGTACTTTAAAAATATTTATTAATTCACTTACAGTAAATTCTTTACGTGTTAATAAAAATAACATTTTTATGGAAAATGACTATATACTTATAAGAAAAATTAGTGAGACAAGTGGTATTGTTTTATGTTTTTTCAAATCTCTTTCATATCTTACTAGAAAATAGCTGAATGATCTTACCTGCTTCTGTTTTCAATCTTCTATGGTATCATATGCCACCACAGCCTTTGGAAATGTCCGCTGCACACTTGTGAGAGAATGAGTGCTAAAGGCAAATAAGGTCTTAGTGTTATTTTGACCTTGTGTTGCCCGCTAAAGGTGTCTCAGGGATATTCTCACCATCACAGGGGAACAGGCCATACATTGATAACTGCTGACTATACTTTCAAATTCTCCTCCCCAACCCATCTTTTCCTCTCAGTCTGGTCCTAGAGGTAACCACCACACTGCAGTTTATGTGTATCACTCCTATGGATGCTGGTACATGTCACCAAATAAGTATGTCCGTGCAATGCACCAGCTTATGTGTTTTTAAGCTGTACATTTTTTTCATACTGTATTCATCCTTCTGCAACATTTTTTCATTCAGTATTAGGATTTTTATATCTACCAAAGTTAATTCATACAAACCTATTCATTAAAATCCACCATTTGAATATACTGCAGTTTATTTTGCCATTTCTGTATAATTGGACATTTAAATTATTGCTAATTTATTCCTATTAAAATTGGTGCTATAGTGATCATCTTTGAATATGTCTCCTTGTGCAGGTAGGATATATACTGAGAAGTAGAATTCTAGATTGTAGGACATGTGCATCTTCACCTTTACTGGTTTTGCCAAATTGCTTCCCAAAATAATTGAACCAGTTTGTACAAAACTGTATAACAATTCCCATTTCCCCATAATCTAGCCTTTGGCATTATGAGACTTTTTAATTTTGATAATACGATGTATGTGAATTAATATGTAAATCTTAATTTGCATTTTGGCTTTTTTATTTGAGTCCTCTTCAGCACTTAGATAACACATTGTCAGTTATTATTATCCATTTAGACTTAACTGTAGTTGATCCTCATTATTTGCAGATTCTGTATTTCCAAATTTGCCTAGTCGCTAAAATTTGTTGTAACCCCCAAATCAATACTTGTTCGGCTTTCACTCTTTCTACAGACATTTGCAGAATGAACACATGCAGAATAACAAATGCTGAGGTCCAACGAGGCAGCTCTGCCTTCTTCTCTCAGCCCTCATACTATAAACAACTCTGTTTCGTGCCACATTTTTCACTTTTTATTTATTTATTTATTTATTTATTTATTTTGAGACAGAGTCTCACTGTGTTGCCAGGGCTAGAGTGCCGTGGCGTCAGCCTAGCTCACAGCAACCTCAAATTCCTGGGCTCAAGCGATCCTCCTGCCTCAGCCTCCCGAGTAGCTGGGACTACAGGCATGCGCCACCATGCCCGGCTAATTTTTTCTGTATATATTTTTAGTTGTCCGGAGACAGGGTCTCACTCTTGCTCAGGCTGGTCTCGAACTCCTGAGCTCAAAGGATCCACCCGCCTCAGCCTCCCAGAGTAGTAGGATTACAGGCTTGAGCCAGTGCGCCCGGCCCACATTTTTCACATTTTTGTGCTGAGTTCACTGTTTAAAAAAAAATGGTCCTTGCTAGGTGTGGTGGTGTGTGCTTGTAATCCTAGCTACTTGGGAGGCTGAGGTGGGAGGATTGCTTGATCTTAGGAGTTCAGGACCAACCCGAACAACTTACCCAGACCCTGTCTATTAAAATAAAAAAATTTCTAAAGCGCCCTTAAGTATAGTGACAAGCTGTCTAGTCTTCCTTAGCTGTAATGTGCCTTATGGAGAAAATACATGTATTAAATGAACTTCACTCAGGCATGAGTTGCAGTGCTGTTGGACTATGATTTTGATGTTGAGTCAACAGTTGCACATTAAATAAGGTGTCTTTAAACGGAAATTCACATAAGACAAGGTTGTGTATTGACCAGTTCATGAAAATGTTGTGACCAGAGGCTTATGGGAACCTAACTGTTTATTTCCCCTGGGAGCAATGATTCAGTAGTTGCTAATTCAGTGTCCTCAGCAAATTTATGGAATATAACTACCGCAAATGATGAGAATTGACTATATATGTGGCAAAGTTCATTTTTGTTATTCCACTGTTTTTAAAATACTAATGTTGCAGATAAGAAATCTGATGCTGGTCTGCCCTTTCTAAGTGATTTGAAACTTTCTTCTAAAGCATTGTAGAGTTTCTCTTTATTTTTGGAGTTCAGAAGTTTTGCCAGAATATTCATGTGTGATTTTCAACTAGTCCTATCTGGAACTCAGTCAATAAAGCTCAGGTCTTCTCATCAGATCATTATCCCTATCATTACTTATTTAACTATTGCCTTACCCTCATCTGTTTTTTGTTTGTTTTTGTTTTTTTTTTCCTAGTAGGTCTTCTAGATCTCCCCTGCATGTTCCTCATGACATTCATTTCCTTGTTATTTTTGCTGTGTTGTGAGAAAGTTCTTCCTCTTGATGGTTACAGCTACTAGTGAACATGTTTCTTTCAACTGAATTTTTAAATTTGAAAATAATCATTTTTAGATTCAGAATTTTTGGAGTGTTTTGTTTTATTTTTGAGACAAGGTCTTACTTTGTTGTCTGGGCTAGAGTGCAGTGGCAGCATCATAGCTCATTACAGCCTCAAACTCATTACAGCCTCACACTCATTACAGCCTCACACTCATTACAGCCTCAAACTCCTGGGCTCAAGTCAATTTCCTACCTCAGCATCCCAAGTAGCTGGGACTACAGGTGTCTGCTACCTCGCCTGGCTAATTTTTCTATTTTTTTTGTAGAGACAAAGGCTTGCTATGTTGTTCAGGCTGGTCTTGAACTCCTGGCCTCAAGTGATCCTCCTGCCTCGGCCTCCCAAAGTGCTAGGATTACAGGTGTGAACCACTGTGACCAGCCCAGAAAGTATTTTTTTATTTGTATAAATTTCTGAGTTACAGGTGTAATTTTGTTACATGAATGGATTGTTTAGTAGTGAAGTCAGGACTTTCAGGGTATTTATCAACCTCAGTCATGTACATTGTACCAATTAAGTTAATTTCTCATCATCTACCCCCTCCTCCTTCCCCAATCTTCTGAGCCTCCATTGTCTATCATTCCACACCCAGTGTCCAAGTGTACACATTATTTTTTTTAAGTGCTTTATTTTAGTGTCTCCTTAAGTAATTTTCTTACTTTGGGGTTAAAGATGCAGTGTACCTTCCAGGACTACTTCTTCACCACCCGCCTGTTTCATTCAGGTGTTCTTTTTCTTTCTCCTAGCTGCTGGGTGCATTGTCATTTTCTGTTGTAAGACCATGGTTGTGTTTTTCTTTGAGGTGCTTGTCAGATTGTTCAGCTGTGGCAAACACTTATGAATAGCAAGTTGTCAGCTCCCATCAAGGCACCAGAAGAAAGTCTCTCTGCTTTGTCTCATTGCCTTTGGTGCAAAGGCTACTGATCTCCCACAAAAAATCTTCCCATCACTTTAGTCCCTATAGCTCCCCCTGGGCTAGGAAGGTAGCAGGTCCTCCCAGAATGCTCAGGAATGA
This sequence comes from Eulemur rufifrons, assembly GCF_041146395.1. Lineage (NCBI taxonomy): Eukaryota > Metazoa > Chordata > Mammalia > Primates > Lemuridae > Eulemur > Eulemur rufifrons. The sequence goes on along the minus strand of NW_027182905.1, from coordinate 657,606 downwards.
AATGTTGCTATTAACAGGTAAGGAATGCCACACGGAAACCACTTTGTAAGGAGAGAAGATGAGGTGTCAGAGGGATAGACAGGTGATGATTTATAGCCAAGGGTTGGAAATGGGGATATCTCTTGAAAAAATTAGGATTCTATATAGTTTTTTGTTTGTAATTACTATTATGAACACAATACATGTGGAAATCAGTTTTAGGGAAATATATGACATCGGAGTAGGATCATGAAAAAGCGGGGCTTTAGACTTTTCCTTTTCTCCCTGCTAATTTCATCTTATTGGATCCAACTCTAATTGTTCAAGTATAGAACTAAAGGAATTGGAAATATATCACATACTTATTTTGTGAACAACATAGTAATTATAAATAGTTCTTAGTAATTGGTTCTGATTCTTCTGTTTTACCTTCTCTGTCTGTTGGTGGCATCTCTACCATAATCACTGCTTCTTTTGTCTGGGCCATATATTTTTATTTTGATAATGCGAATATTATCTTACAGGTGCTGCCTATATAATAATCACCAGGCTAAGGACTGTATCGACTCCTTTGTTACTCATTGTGTTCGGGTAAGAGTTACAATTGGATTTTGTGATGGGTATGTTAAAAATTGTGGGATGTAATTCCTTCAGTGTCATTAATTTATGCTTTTTAAATCTAATATTTCTTTTAGTGAGGAAATAAAAAATTTCTGTCTTCTCTTAGCACTTGAGGCATTATAGTCTATAGTCTTCCTGTTAGATTGTTAGCTACAGAGGCAGCCTTGATGACCTCCCACTGTAGCCTGTGGGGACCACAGATACGGGATGCGGTGACCCCCAACTGGGGAAACAGCAGTTGTTTCCTCAAATTTTTTTGTAAATGGACATTAAAACTGCTTTGTTTTTGACCTTAAAAACAAGGAATATTTGTAACATCCCTATACACTTATCTTTGTACTACATTAATGAATACGATTATGATAAAATTATTAATTTAAATGAGATCACAAACTTTTTTCAGGTCTTGAGTAATTAGAAAAAATGCAAACCTTGTAGTGGATTGCATGAATTATAATTCAATCTTATTTAATTATATAAACTTTTCTCTTAGAAAACTCACACAGGCAGCTCTTTTGGGCCTAATTCCAGTTACTAAATATATATAGGAAGGCAGCATGGTATGGTGAAAGGAGAGTCAATAAAAGACCAGATTTCATTTTTATCACTAACATTTTATCATCATCAGGCATATCACGTTCCATAAATTTTCCACTTTTTAAAGAGTGAAATGCTAATACTTTCTGTAACTGTAATAGGGTAGTTATTGACCAAATGAGATAATACCTGTCAGTGTATACAAATATAAAATACTATTACACTTCAAGAAAACTAATTCATACTTAGAGCATGTTATTGTCTGATTAGTGAAATGTTATAGTGTTTTATATGAGAATATTGTATATAGAGAGTAGGAGTAGAAGAACCTTAGGGTTTACAGGTATTATCCATTACTTCAGCTGTATAATTATTAGGCATTCTGCTATATTTAAAGCCATACATAAATGTCAGCCTTGAACATTGGCTTTTGGCTTAAATAAGCAGAAAAGAAACTGTCTTCTTAAAATTGCAGGAAGATATCTAGAGATTGAAGGAAGATATTTTTTCCATATGAAAACAGGCTTTACAAATGGCCACTTTTTTCTAGTTACTGATAAATTCTGATGTTGAGTTCCTTAAAAACACCTTTGTAAAAAATGTATATATATATAGGTATGATTCTTATATATACAACATTTTTTCCCTTAAACCAGATTTTGAGAACTTGGAATGTTAAGTTTCTTTAGTCTCAGGAAATTTCATATTTACAGTTGACAAATTGTATGTGTCTTACAGCCATTCTGTAGTCTTATTCAGATCCATGGGCATAACAGAGCTCGGCAGAGAGATAAGCTTGGTCATATTCTTGAGGAATTTGCCACCTTGCAGGATGAGGTAAGAACCAAGTTCTTCTCCCTTCTAAAATTAAACAATTCACACACTTTGTCCAGATGTTAAAAAACAATTCTTCGAAATAGTATTTTGACTATTTAATCTTCCCATATGATGAGCTTACTTTTCACTTAAAATCTAACAGTTTTATATACAAAAGAGAATTTACAAAAAGAAACAGAACAATAATCCAAACTGATAAATATCTTAGATTATTTCTTTGATAATCAGGATAAATTGTGAAATATAGCACAATCGTTTTATAGAAAGCTTCACATAATAAATATATATTGATTCTAAAGTTAATTTGTGAGCAGTAGCAATATTAATTGATACTATAAAGGCTTGAAGTCAGTTATTTATGTTGTTTTGTTTTTTGAGACAGGGTCTTGCTCTGGCAGTGCCCGGGGCTAGAGGGCAGTGACATCATCATAGCTCACAATGCTAGTATTACACGTGTGAGCCACCATGCCAGGCCTGTTATTTGTGTTTTTGTTCTTTAAAATGGATGTCAGCTGGGTATGGAGGCTTACACCTGTAATCTCACCAATTTAGGAGGCCATGGCAGGAGGATCACTTGAGGCCAAGAGTTCAAAACCAGCCTTGGTGACATAGTGTGACCCCATGTCCACAAAAAAACTTTTAAAAATTAGCCAGGCATGGTGGTGCCTGCTTATAGTCCCAGTTACTTGGGAGGCTGAGGCAGGGAAGGGTTGCTCGAACCCAGGAATTTGTTTACAGTGAGCTATCATTGTGCCACTGCAGTCTAGCCTGGGCAACAGAACAAGACCCTGTCTAAAAAAAAAAAAAAAAAATTTTTTTTTAAATAAATAAGGTGGTTGTCTTTATAGTTTAAGATTTGTTTAGGTAAATGTTAACCTTTGTGAGATGAGAACTTTGAATATAAGCCTAACCAAAAATGCATTTGAAAATAAGAGTTCTTTGGGTGATGAGATTTAAATATTCTGCTCATATGCTATTTTTAGCCAATTTTTTAAGTTCTCTTCTTACTTAAAAAAAACAAAACAATATTATGACATTTTATTTTGGTAGGCAGAGAAGGTTGATGCAGCACTTCACACTATGCTGTTGAAACAAGAACCCCAAAGGCAACATTTGGCCTGTTTAGGTACCTGGGTCCTTTACCATAACCTTCGAATTATGATACAGTATCTTCTAAGTGGCTTTGAATTGGAACTCTATAGCATGCACGAGTACTACTACATATATTGGTAAGAGAACAATTTGCATTAAAATTGGTGGTGGATAGAGTGGATAAGAGTTGAGATAAAGTGGGTAGAGTCATGAGAGAATCTATAAAACAGTATATTTTCAGGGTACTTTTTCATTTGATGTGTTTTACCTTTGGTTGTAGGACAGTTGGAAAAATATTGAAAATTAAAGCTAGATCATCTTAAAGTGTTTTCATATACAAATATATTCTAGCTATTTGAATATTTATATAAAAATCACTGATAAAAAGTGGCTCCAAAGTAAATGGATTAATTGAATATCTTTTATTTGCTCCTGTGGAGAAAAACATTTTGCCGTGACTTCAGTGGCACTAGGTACTACTTGATGGAGTTAAAGTTCATGTGGGAACCAGATCTTTCTTCTCCTGAGAAGAAATCATGGCCAAGATGATCATTGGGAGCATGACTATTTGAAACTGCTCCTGAGGATTTGCCTCAGAGCTTTGGAGTTGATAAAAGAGTTGATAAAAGATGATCTTTAGCAGAAAGGTTCTTCCCTTTCACTTGAGGATGAGATGAAGAAACCTAGTAATAGGATGTTTGAGACTATTTTAGGCAGGGAAAAGTTGCCATAGAAAAAAAATAAACTAAGAAAATTGAGTGTTAATTCAGTTATCTTTAATCTTTTTAGTCTGGCAAAGTATGGTGGTATTTTAACCTAATAATGGCCTATGTTACCCATCAAAAACACCTAAGTTTAGTATATTAGACTTTAATATAGTTCACCTTTTTAACTCTTATTTAAATTAACTTAGTAATTAAGGTATTATATCTTCTCTGACGTCACTGTTATGAGGAATGTGAGCAGCGAGGGCTCTTAACCAGATAACTCTTGGCTATGAAAACTGAATTTAAGCATCAACTATAGTAATATAAGAATAATTTTCTTTGCTGTATTTGCCAACATTTATATAGATAATATCAAATAACCCTTACCAACAGGTGTTTATATAGATACTTGGGATACATTTTATTATAAACTGATGGTAGACATTTCTCTTCATTTTATAGGGGAACATGCTCAAGTTCTTTCTTTTGTTGTTTGATGTAACTAATTGGAACCTTTTGCTCTTGATTTCTCAGCTCAAAATATAATTTTTATATACTTTCTACACAAAGAATTGGTAGCTTAACAAATGAGAATGATACTCGGGTCAATTCTCCATTACAAACTTATCTACATACATAAGCAGATTCATTTCTTATTAACAAATTTTAGTCTATAAATACCCCTATGGTCTTCATATTAGTTTTGAACTGTTTTTGGTTTCAAAATTATAGGTTGGACTCCCTACATTTTCCCAAGATAACCTTTTTGCTTTTGTTGTTCATGAATATTATCCCTAAAGCATGTGGACCCTTTTAAAATCAACAATGGAAAGTGATTCTTAAATTTTAACATGCACCATAATGACTTGGAAAGCACATTAATACATAAATTTCTGGGCTCAGTTCCTAGAATTCCTGACCTATTATGTCTAGGATGGGGCCCAATAATTTGCATTTCTAACTAGTTCCCTGGTGATACTGCTGCTGGCCCAGAGATGATAATTTGAGAATCATGGGTATAGAATATCAGCACTGTTACTCTCCTTAGATATAATTGTATTAATTTTGATAAAGCACTTAATAAAAACTCATTGAAGTACCTGACATTTCAGAGGAGAGGCCTGCATCCTGTCAGCTATCCCCGTCATTGATCTGCCCTTAGGGTGGAGAATCAGAAGGTAGAAGCCACCATTGGTTCCCTATAGAAATTCTTCATTGAGTTAAGATATAGCTTAGGTTATAGACCCTTAAAATTTTGTGGTAGGGAAACAAAATCCAGTTGTGTCCTATAAAAAGATACTGTGATAAATGCTTATCTTAAATTCAGTGCCAGGAATTATTTTCTCTCCATACTAAATATATGCTTTCTTATTTGTTATGGATTATATTGCAAAGTATATATATTCATATCCTAGATTTGAACTAATTTTCTGGCATAGCAGAATGTATTTTTAAACTTCTGAAAAATTAGTATCTGGTAGAATATCATTCTGTCACACATTTCATTTATTGGTTAAATTTAAATTATAAGTCTGAATGGTCTTAATTTTTTAGAATTGTTTTATATAATGCTAATAACTTTTTAACTTTTTCTGAATTTATTTGCTTTCTTTTGTCATTAACAGGCAAAGAAAATATTTACTTAATAGGTTAAGAAGAAATGTGTCCCGATACAGGAAAAACAATTTAATGAACTTTCATTTGATTTACATATATGTATAATTATCAAGAAATCTTTTGAAAAGTTATAAAATATAGAAAGGAAAAGTTAATCCTTGTAATACTTATTTTTTGTAAGATCTAATCTATTTAACTAGATGATCTGTTTTTAAAAAACTTAAAGCATTATAAAAATACGTTATTAATATGTGCTTTGATAAAGTTATCTCATTTAGACATCTACCCTTACTTAACTAACATTATTTATCCTTTAAGGTATCTCTCTGAATTCCTTTATGCATGGTTGATGTCAACATTGAGTCGTGCTGATGGCTCTCAAATGGCAGAGGAAAGGATAATGGAAGAGCAGCAGAAGGGCCGCAGCAGTAAAAAAACAAAGAAAAAAAAGAAAGGTGCTGTGGATAATTTTTAAAATTAAGAAATAAAGAACATTAGAGTACACTTTAATTTCTGCAAATAAATAGATGGAAAGCTACTCTTGAGTTAGGGATTATATCTTAGTTCTCATCTGTCATTTCTTCAGAAATTATAAGGTAGAGACTGAACCCCAGTATTAGTGATACAAGCCTTTTTGTTCCTTTCCATGCTTTTATTTCTTTGCTATTCAATTTATTAGAGGCTCCTAGATCAAGAAGTAGCCACGTGAATTGTGCGAGCAAGATAGGTTGGGGAAAAAGACAGCAAGAGACCACTGAGCTTTTGATAGAGGCTGACAATTCAGGAGGAAGTAGCTCTGGAGCTGTGCCGTTGGAGTGGGCACAGAAAGATGATCACACAACACCATGGGGCATCATCCAAGAACCATAAGGAAAGAGAAATGTTTCAAAGGGACTGACTGCCCTATTGATCATTTAGGGAAGGCTGTAGATACTGCTACAATCATAAAATACTACTTTATGTTTACTTAGGATTTGAGCAGTTGGGGTGGGTCATTAAATATCTATATTCATGGGTTTCTGCTATAAAAGGTTAAGTTTCTATATGGTGAATCCAGAAAAGTTAAAAATTACTTCATACTAGAATTTTTAGTATTAGCCATTTTGAGACACAATTTAGCTTCAGTTGTACTTCTGTTTATTATTTGTAGATTTAGACTGTAAAATAAAATTTAGCCTGTAGGAACAAACAAGTTTTAATTTGGTAAACAAGCTAAAAGATTTTTTGAAATTAGATTTTCTCTTGCAATGATACAAGAGGGAGGGGGAAAGAGTATGGAAGATTTTCTTTCTAATTACAGTTCGCCCATTGAGCCGAGAGATCACAATGAGCCAGGCATATCAGAACATGTGTGCTGGAATGTTTAAAGTAAGTGGTTGAAAATGAAATGGTTCCTACTTTTTAATTATATTATTAAATAGTTTATTTAAAATTAACTCTTTTCTGTGATTCTTTCAGATTCTAATTTCATATTTATTTCCCATCTGCTTGAAGATTACCATTTTTCAAGTCTAGTTGTTTTCATTAATTTGTTCAAAAAACATTTGAACCACGTTGCTGTGTGTCAGATGCTTTGTACTGAGTACATTGTAGGATACCAATTCTAATCAGATATGGTCCTTGTTTCACGTGCCTAGTTAATTAACAAGCCAGTTGATGTGTGTATGACACAGGTAATAAAGAAGACAATATTTCTGATTGATGGTCAGGAAAGGTTTTATGGAGAAGATAGGGTTTGGGTTTTTTAGGAGTATATTAGGAAGGGGATGGGCTCAAATGAACGGTTTAAGCAAAAGCAGGCATTTTCAGGAGGTAGTAGGTACTGACTCTTAAGTTGTACTTAATAATTCAAGAAATCATTTGAGGTGGCTTACATTAAAATGTATAAAGCAGAACGTGAGACTTCTATTTTGAAAAACAGGGCCTAGGCTTTGAAATTTATGTGCTCCTCATCTCTTCAGAAGCTTCTATATGAAAGTTTCAAAGCTATTGTGAAAGCATGCAACATGTAATAATAATGTGCATGTGTTATAATTTCACTGGGAAAAATTATAATATATTGAACACTGGAGCTTGAAGATTTTTGTGTAAAACATGGCACATAAAATAAAAATGATACTAAGAAGCCAATTTTTCTCTTCCTATTTCTGATTTCTGAGCTGTGAATTTTTTTAACTATATGTAAATAACTGCTCCTTGTTTTCTGTTCTGTGTTAATGGAGGTATTTACTTTTTCATATTGATTTCCTACTTTTTCTCATTCCCTTTTTCCTTTAGACCATGGTAGCATTTGACATGGATGGCAAAGTACGCAAACCCAAGTTCGAGCTTGATAGTGAACAAGTCCGGTATGAGCACAGGTTTGCTCCTTTCAACAGTGTGATGACACCACCGCCAGTGCACTACCTACAGTTCAAGGTGAACCTGCTCAGTGAAATCATGAAATTTCCAGTCTTAGACTTTCCTGGAGATGTGCTGTTTGTACACAGCCATCTTATTAAAATAGTCAAATCAAACTTATTGGGATAGTGGGACAAGTGATTAAAATAGCAGTTTTAAATAATATGAAAATTATTTGGCTTTGTTGGATGGACTTATCACATTAACAGTTATTAATATTTAAGTTATGAACATAATAGGTGGTATATGAGGTTTGAGAATTGAATATTATATAGGAAAAAGGGACATGTGTTGAGTGTTTCAATGTCTGTGTATGAATAGTCAATGTAGACTTCATTAAGGACTAAAAAAGTATATCAGTTTTTTTCATATTAAACATGTTTTGAATATTTTCCCCTTTTTGTAGGAAATGTCTGACCTCAATAAATATAGCCCTCCTCCTCAGTCTCCGGAACTGTATGTGGCAGCTAGTAAGCACTTTCAGCAGGCAAAAATGATACTGGAAAATATCCCAAATCCAGACCATGAGGTGAGACTAGAGTCACAGTAATTCTAGGGGGACAGCTTGGCAGGAAATACTTCTCTTACTCTACTGTATGAAAGTTAACTATAATATAAAAGCAAACTTTATATTATTAATAAATGGAGCTTGTCTTGTTTCTACCAAAGATTTCAAATAGCTTTGCCAACCTAGCCTTGTCAGACTTAAAATTATTTTAAGAAATAGGTGATGTAAATCTCTTCTTTGTATAAATTTAGAAAATCAGTGCAAAGAGAAATTAATACTCAGAATTATAAAGTAAAGGGATAGAAATAAGATCCACAGTGATCCATAGCTCAAATTATTAGCATTTAAAATTTTCTATTTTAATCTATAGTTTACTGCATTAAAATACACCTATATATGTCTTCAATATAAAAAATAATCTGGTCAGTTATCGTAGGAACAACCTTATTCCGCTTCACCATTTGAAGTAAAGGCTACTGCTTTTGAAGACTTTGAGATATCAAAATAAACTTTGAAAATAAAAAAAACATTAAGTTTCAGGCTTTTGGTATTTTGATAATTTCATGTATCCTGATTTTTATTGAAATACATTTATTCTGTAAATATGAGTTACCTGTAACATGTATATATCATTTTGGGAAGTATATTTTGGTACAACTTACATGGAGGGGTAGTTTAGCAGTATCTGTCAAAAATTACAAATGCTTATGCTTAGACCCAGCAATTCTGCTTCTTGGGATTTATCTTAATAGATGCACACATGTGCACATACAGGAAATGTGAAGGAAGTGATGAATATATAAGTATTCATTGCGGTAGGATTTCTGATAGCAAAAAAATGGAAGAAGCTGTTGTGTTCAACAGGGAACCTGATAAATAAATTATGATGCATCATACAATGGAATACTAGATGGACAAAAATCTTTATGTACTGTAATGGAATGTCCTTCAGGATGTTTAAAAAGCAAGGTGCAAAACAGTGTACATAGTATGGTGCCATTTCAGTCAAAAGGGGGGTCAAGGAAGGCTATAGTATGTGTGTAAGTATCATCTTGTATGAATACAAAATATGTACAGAAAGATACATCAGCATTGATTCTTGTGTTTGCTTCTTGGGAGAGAAGCACAGTGCCTGGAAGAGGGATAGGAGAGAGATGCTTTATAAAATCATATATGCTATTTAATAAAAGGGGATAATGTAAAAATTTGCGGATGGCATATTTCATTTAGTGGAAACGCGATTCATTTATTCAACAGTTTTATTGATTGCCTACTGTATCCCCAGCAGAAAATAAACAGACTGAAATCCCAGACCTTGTAGGGGTAAAGGAGTGGCACTGGGTTACAGACAGTAAGTAAATTATGTAGTATAATAGAAGGTCCTACTGTGAAGAAAAATCAAGCTGAGAATGGTGGTAGAAAATACTACAGAAGGTAGGGAGGTAGAGGGGATTAAACATTTCTAAATAACGTGGACTTTAGAAAATCCTAGAGGGTGAAGAAGCAAGTGTCATGGATAGCCAAGGATGAAGCCTTCTAGATAGAGGGATCTGCATGTAAAGGTGCTGAGGCAGAAGTGCATCTGGAGTAATTGAAGAACAGCCAGGGACTGATGTGGCTGGAGTGGGATGAACAAGGGGGCTGAGCTGTTGGAGGGTTTTGAGTAGAGGAGTGACCAGATCTGATTCATGTTTTAAAGGGTCACTCTGGCACTGTCAGAAATGGACTATAGTGGGGCCAAGGGTGGAATCAGGAAAGCCAATCAGAGAGTAGGCCATAGCAGCAATCCAGGTAGATTAGGGAGTGATTACATTCTTTCTAGATTTTTAAGGTCAAGCCATCTGGATTGACTGATGGATTAGATACGGGATGTGAAAGAGGTGTCAAGAATGACTTCAGAGTTTTTTGCCTCAGTAACCAGATGGATCGATTCATGTGGGCAAGAAACAGCCGGGCAGGGCAGGGGCTCGTTGCCTATTTTTGAGTTGTCTATTAGATGTCCAAAGGAAGCTGTCACCTAGGCAGGTGGTTGTCTGATCTAGAGTTGAAGAGCACGTCCTGACCTTGAGGTAATGTGTGTTTCCTGAGAGAGGTCAGTAAGAAGGCGGCAGTGGGAACCTCTTTCAAATTGGATTACTCTCTGAGTACACTGTTTTATTCCGTTGTTGTTCAAGTGTTCAAATGAAGCCTTTTAGACAAATAGTTAAATCAGAAATAACAGATAACACTTGAAGGACACTTACTACTTGCCAGGCATGGTTCTAAGCTCTTATGTATTAATTCATTTAATCCTCAACATATCTTTGTGGGACAGGTAAAATAATCATCTCCATTTTTACAGATGAAGAAACTGAGGAACAGAGAGGTTAGAGAACTGGTCAGGTTTCACAGCTAGTAAGTGGCAAAGCTGGAAATTGAAAACATACAGCCTAATTTGAGTCCATGCTTCATAGACTATACTGTGCTACTTTTGTAGGCTAATGTTGTTTTGTTTTCATGAAAGCAAGATAGGGTGGCCCTTTCAAAGTTTTCAGAGTTAGCTGAAATGTATTAAAAGAAGTATAATGTTTGTTTACAATTTTAAATTGCATTTAACAAAATATCAATATTTCCATTATGCAAAGTTCCTATTAGTATCTACGATATTAATATGAGGAAATTTTTGCCTTAGAGCTAGGACTATTAAAAAAAAAGAAATTTTGACTATGAATTTGATGTTTTGATAGTTTTATGTTGTTCATGTTTTAGGTCAGTAGAATATTAAAGGTTGCCAAACCCAACTTTGTGGTTATGAAGTTATTGGCAGGAGGACACAAAAAGGAATCTAAGGTAAGTACGTTATAGGGAAAATAAATGATCTTAAAAATATTGTAAAATTTTACATTCTTTTCAATAAGATGCATAAATGTTGTTATAGAAAACGTTGAACTGTTGAACAAAAATCATTCTTAAAAGTTCAGCAAAAAACAAATTTAAATAGAATTTGCCATTTTGCCTTGAGACTTATATTTTGTTGACTTAAAATTTCTGAAATCTGCCCTTATGTCTCCCTCTTCCCTGCTGTGTAAATTACTGAATAACTTGGGGTAAACAAGAAAATGTGTAAAAACAAATTTATGGGAGAAGTATGATATATATTAAAAGTCATTTGCCTTTGGGAAAGTAAATGAATAATTAATGACATATTTAATGGCTCAGAAGGTGGAAGAGTCTGTATGTTTTCCTTGATAATGTTGTTATATCATTGTATTAGATCAACATTTCAGAGCAAGTTCTGCATTGTGTACGAAGCCAGCTATTGAGGCATTTTGGTGGTATTTGCCCATTATATCTTGCTCTTTTGTTCACTCCTGTGTTTTTGTCATTGTCTGTCTTCCTTCTCTCCTCCCCTGCTTTACGGATGACTCTCATTTCATCACTTATCATTTCATCAGTGAGCCTAGAAATAAAAATTTTGTCAACCCCCTGATCTAATTGAACTCCTTTCCTGTAATTTAAGTCCATTTTTCTTTAACTGTTTTCTTAAGATAAAAAACAGCTGCTCAGTATGTTTTCTGATGACTTTCACAAACCCAGAAACAGGTTAATCATTTTTTTCCTCCAGATTACTTCACTTTTTTGTCATTAAGCCAATTTTTAAAATCTCTTTTGTGCTGCCTTATTTCTAAAAACACAGGAAACTCTGAAATAAAGTCTTTATTTTGCTTACTGTCTGAATAATATTTGTAGATACACTGACTTTCTCCTTTTGTTTACAGGTTCCTCCCGAGTTTGATTTTTCTGCTCACAAATATTTTCCTGTTGTGAAACTTGTTTGAGAGAGACTGAGAAGGTGACTATAAAGGGGCAGAGTCTCTTTGCAGACCCCACTCAGAGGGTATGTGCACCAGTGTCCAAATAACGGGAAATGAAATGGATTTCTTGGATAACACCCCATTATAAGGAATACTTTTAGTTTGACAGCCTTATATGATGTGAATGAAAACTGCTGTTTTAAAGTGGTTTATCATGTTCCATGGATGAAATTGATCTTGAATGCATTGATGAACGTTATATGGTTTTATTACAGATTTAATCATAAATCACTTTTTATGAATGATTGAGTGAAAATAGTGTTTGTAAAGGTTAATAAATTTCTTGACAAAAATGCACTGCCGGAGATGAAAAACAGTAGCACTTTGTTGATACATGTTAAGAACTGAAGGTGTTGCTCATTAACATTTGAGCAATTCAAAAACAAATTATCGAAATGAAGTTTCAAATCAAGGGATTTACTAAACACTTGCATGAGATTTTGGCAAAATACATTTAAAAGGGATTTTGATGGAACCCCTAAAATACATAGGGAGACTAGATTACATGGGATTGTGATTTTGTGTGTCATGACATCATGAATTATACATAAGAATACAGACGTTTAAAAAACATCCTTTAACTGTGACTTTGGGCACTTTTAAAAGATTACACATTACGTTTATTGGTGGCGTTATTCAAAAGGTAGTAATGTATATAGATTAAATTTTAGATCTAGGTTTATATGTGGCATGCTTCTTTTTGTTTACTTTGTATTCAGTTTACTCCGTGAAACAATTTCAAATGGGCATCTGTTCGTATCCTCTGGCTTTGAAAAACTGAATTAAATCTACCCATACCTGCAAGTGCCCAGTGCCTGGGGCCCCACCCTTCCTTTGTTGCTGCTCCTCTTCCTGTCTTCCTGTCTCTGCTCTGGTGTTTGCCAAGGCATCTCTGGGCCTTCCCTTTGTCCTCTGTAGCAGGCAGTACTATTGGCAAAATGAGCTACACTGTGACTTCAATTAGCTTTTGTGAATGGCCTAAGACTAATGACAGTTTTTATTTGTCTATGGCAAAAAGTGTTCTGAACTGCAAATATCTTAACTCTGATTTGACACCCCTCTTTAAAAAACATGGTATTGGACCTTTTTTCTGGAAATATGGAAATACTTTAAAGCAGCTAACCTGACTGAACTTGCCTGCCATGGTAAAGAAGATTGTAGGGTAATGAAGTGTACTCTGGCTCTCTTTTCCAAGAGTGGTAACACATGTGTTATCCAGGAACTGCCATTAGGCATCCTGAAATACTGTGTCTGCTGTTAATTTCTGAACACTTTAAACAAACAAAAGGCAAAGAAATGGTAGGAAATAGGCAAGAGAAGAAATAAAGAATCAAAAGAAAAAGCAAAGAAGATAATAAAAGAGCATCAACATTTGACAAACAACCAGGAGAGCCCAAGGCACGTTTTAGAAAGGTGGGAAATTATTCTTCCTTCCCAGTGGCCAAGATAGGAAGTATAAAAACTGTGTCCCCTTGAAAGCAAAAAAAGAATATGAATTGATGCAACAAGAGCCCTGCTAAATGATGGGATCGCTTTCAATTAAGAGGGTACTCTGGCATTTTTTAATGCTATGTCTGACTGGGACAGCTAGTACAGATGAAGATTCTATAATTAAAGAACACCTACGTTGTTTTTTTGGAATGGGTCTTCCTAAGAGCAAAGAATGTTCCAATAGTGAATCCATTGTCAACTAAAAAAAAGATTTATTCATTAATATTGACAGAATTGTATATTTTCCTTTAGCTTTAGTTTTTTGCGTTTTTTTTTTTTTAAATAGTTTTCCAATCAGAAAAAGAGAGCTGCCTTTTGAGAATTTTAAAATCTGCCGTTCAAGGTACTAAAAAAACAATGGGGGAAATAAGACAGTTTCTCCCCTCACAGAGCTTATAATCTTACGAAGAATGCCGGAAAGCAAACAGGTATTTGAAATGCACTGAGGAAATGCGGTATGCTAGGGTATGAGATCCACCTCACATAAAACCTCATGGAAAAAAAAATCTCATCTGAGCCTCAAAGGTGCAGGAGCCATTAGTTGGTGTAGGGTGTCCTAGACAGGATTTGCACAGATCTGGAAGTGAGAAGGTGGCAGTGTGGCTAAAGTATAGAGCAGGAAAAGGGATTGGAGGGACAAGATAAAGACAGGACAGATCAAAGAATTTGGACTTAGATATTGGTGGATAGCACTGAAGGCATTTTTGCAGGGAAATGATGAGCTCAAATCAGATCAGCTTGCCTGAGAATGGTTCAAAGGGAGGCAGGGAAGAGGGAAAATATAATGGTGGTCTTTACAAAGGTGGTGGCATTTGCTTATATATGCAATGTAGAAGACCAGGTTTGGGGATAAAGATTGCTTTAGATGTTGAGATGTCTTTGGGACATCCTGGTGAAGATGGGAAGTAGTATGGTCTGGAGCTGAAAGGGACAGTCGGGGGTGAAGAGTGAGCACTAAGTGGCTGTAAAGGTGTAAATTAAAACTTTGGGGATTGCAGTTGCTCAGGGAGCTGGTAGAGTAAGGGCTGGAGATAGGTCCCAAGGAACAGACTTGGGATGTCCAGTTGTAAGAGTGGGCTGGGGAATGGGGGGCTGCTGAGGTGACAGTATAGGCTGCAGGGAAAAACACCTCAAAATCATGCCATGCCACCATTTGGCAAGTGTCTGTGTCTGTTTCACTGTTTCATTTGCACTAGACAGACTTTTCTGGCTAAGACAATGTATTAACTATTGGTCAAAGCGCACCCCATGTGGAAAAGTTTAGGAGCAACAAGGAGTTGCTCCCTTGTTCTTTTCTGGCTATGCTTCTGGGCACTGGAAACACAAAACACAGATCCTCCAAAAGAGACATATCAGGAAAATAAGCAGAATGGAGTGCCACATGCAGCTAAAAGGCCAGTAATAGAAGGACCAAAATGGGCCCATTGGATTTGGCAAGTATAGGTTGCCGGTGACAATAGGGAGACATCTTTCTTGAAGAGGTGGGGCAAAGGCTGGAAAGTCAACTGGGCTTGAAGAATTTACTTCCCCACATTCATACTTGCCCCACTCTATTGGAGGTGCTGCTGTGATCTTACAAGATCATAAAATGCAAGCGTGATCATTGTACAACTTACTTAAAATCCACTGTTCTCCTGTTAATGACCTGATCTTTACCCAGGAATGCCCAGTTTGGCCACCTCTGCCTCTCCCACGTCATTTCTGCCCTCTTCCTTTGGCCCCTCAGGCTGCAGCCACATTGCCTCCCTCAGACTCCCAAGTCTTGACCTCCTGGCGAGTTTCTCCTTATCCTTCAAGTTTCAACTGAAATGACATATCCCCAGGGGAAGAGTCCTCCCTCTCCTGGTTTACGCCATGCCACCTTAATCAGCACAGTTTTAATTTAAATACAGTCAAGCATGCCTTAACAATGGGGATACTGAGAAAGGCTAAGAAATGTGTCCCTGGGCAATTTCCTCACTGTGTGAACATTACAGTGTGTCCTTACATAAACCAAGATGGTAAATGCCTTTATACACATACGCTGTATGGTATAGCCTATTGTTACTAGGCTACAAACCTGTACAGCATGTGACTACTGAATACTGTAGGTAGCTGTAACACAATGGTAAGTATTTGTGTATCAAAACATAGAAATGTACAGTAAAAATGTGGTATAAAAGATAAAAAAAAAAAAAGGTATACCTGTATAGGGCACTTACTATGAATGGCACTTAAGCTACATAAAATTAAAAAATGTTTGTTCAATACATTAACCTTAGCTAGTTTTTTATAAACTTTTTAATTTTTTTTTAACAGCATTTAGCTTAAAAAGATATTGGAAAGCTCTACAAAATATTTGCTTTATATCCTTATTCTGGGTTTTTTTTTTTTTTTGTAATTTTAAAATATATAGGATTGTTCACACTGGCATCATCACAAACATGTAATGTGTTTTTTTCCAGCTCCATCATAATCTTATGGGACCCCCGTCTTATATGTGGTCCATTGTTGAGTGAAAGGTTGTTTGTTATGTGGCACATGACTGCAGTTCATTATCTTCCCAACTGTAGTATAAACATGAGAAAAGGGATTTCACTTTCTGAGTACCTGACAGCATGGAGTCAACTCAGGAATACCTACTCATTTAATTAACACAGTGTGGATTTTTTACGATGTAAAAAGACATTCTAATAGCTAAGAGTCATCCTAGGGGAAAACTGAATAGATGAGGTTAAACAAGGTCCCTAACAGGAGAGACTACATGGTGAGAACACAGCATGGCTGAGGGCACAGAGGAACTTTGAGGTGGTAAGTTGGAATGTGGTAGAAATTGATTTGTCTGATATTTGCAATATTAATCTAAACAAGTTGGTATGTCAGATTTTTCCACATCTAAGAAGACTAGGGAACTAGAACTGCTTGCTTTTGATATAAGGGACCATAAAATAAAACTGAACATTTTCGTTATCCTACATCTATCAAAGGTGTTAAAAAATTTTTGCTTTTGAAGAGATGAAATGACTTTTCTGAAATATTAAACCACATCACCCATGCACTCATTTACACTATAAAGTTTTTTCTGTAGTCCTGTGGTCCCCAACCCCTGGGCTTCCCACTGGTCTGTGGCCTGTTAGAAACCCAGCCACACAACAGGAGGTGAGCAGTGGGTGAGCCAGGGAAGCTTTATCTGTATTTATAGTTGGCTCCCCATCGTTCGCATCACCGCCTGAGCTCTGCGCCTCCTGTCAGAGCAGCAGCATCATTAGATTCTGCATTATGGTGAGTTGTATAATTATCTCATTATATATTACAATGTAATAATAGAAATAAAGTGCACAATAAATGTACTTGAATCATCCCAAAACAACCATCCATTGCCCCCACCCCACTCTCCCGGCCGTGTCAAAACATTGTCTTCCATGAAACTGCTCCCTGGTGCCAAAATGGTTGGGGACCACTACTGTAGTCTACCACTGATACTGCCTTCCATCTAAGAAAACATCAGATTTTGGAGAATTGTAAAGTTATCTAACAGCTCTCTGAATTTCTAAACTACTACAACAATAAAGATGCAATACCTGCAACTTCTTTTTAAAATTCAAACATTAAGCCCAAGCTTAAAGGAAAGTGTGGTGCTCTATTTTGGTGACAGACATGTCACTTGTTGACTTCTAGAATAACTTTTGAATGATCTCTTCTCAAAAAACCAGAGCAAGGATACTGATAAACCAAGATTGTTCTTTAAAATGATACAGATGTTACTTGTTGACAGTGCAGCAGCTTTAGTTCTGGATAAAGGCAGACACGATACATTAACCAGGAGGTTCCATTACTGTCATTTCCCTATAGCGCTGAAAGAGACAAATTAGTGAAAAGGCAAGGTTGTATCAAGAACTCTTACTCTGGCTTATCTCTTAAGGCTAAGTGGGTTTCTACCTTTTTTTTTTTTTTTTTTTGAGACAGAGTCTCACTCTGTCACCCCAGCTAGCATGCAGTGGCATCATCATAGCTTACAGCAACCTCAAACTCCTGGGCTGAATAGATCCTCCTGCCTCAGCCTCCTGAGAAGCTGAGACTATAGGCGCAGCCAGGATGCCTGGCTAACTTGTATTTTTAGTAGAGATGATGGGGTCTCACTCTTGCTCAGGCTGGTCTCAAACTCTTAAGCTCAAGCACTCTTCCTGCCTTGGCCTCCCAGGGTGTTAGGATTACAGGCATGAGCCACCTCGCCTGGCTAGTAATGGACTATTTCTCAAATTCCATCACATAAAAATAAATTACGTGTGGTGATTAGAGTAGTCGTGACATCTAATCCAGGGTTGCTTAAGGAATCTCCAGATGCAGTCTTATTTGCAGGAAAAAAGATCAAATGAATAATCCCATCAGTCATGTCCACAATCATTTCAGAGGATGGAGGAAAGTATAAAATAAATGAGTTTACACTAA
Organism: Eulemur rufifrons; assembly: GCF_041146395.1. Classification (NCBI taxonomy): domain Eukaryota; kingdom Metazoa; phylum Chordata; class Mammalia; order Primates; family Lemuridae; genus Eulemur; species Eulemur rufifrons. The sequence goes on along the minus strand of NW_027182905.1, from coordinate 639,535 downwards.
GAATTTATTTTAATTTTAAATGGAATAGCTACCAATTTAATTTTGGATAAAACCAAAAGACCAAGGGCTAGGGGTTTAATACCTACTTGATGATGTTACACAGGTTTTTGTTTTGTTGAAACAGTTCTCATCCCTCTCTCTCCATTGTTGCCTTGGATCGTGCCTTGATCCCAAAGGAAGCCAGCTGTGTGAGCATGGCTGCCTGGAGAAAGAGCTCAGAGTGCACACATACCTGCTAAGCACATGGCCTTTGGGGCCCTGTATGCGAGGAGGAAAGCACTGTATTTTTTTGTTTATAATGACATCCCATCTCATTCCACAAAAGGGTTAAGGCAAACCACCATCCTTAATCCACAATTTGAAAGCTGATTCTTTAATAGGGGATGAAGGGAAAACAGCCAAGAACAACAAAAGCTGTGAAAACAGTTTTAAAAGTTGAACTAACCGTATTTTATTTCCCAGCAACTCTATATACACTAATTAAACATGAGATGAATAGAGTATTAATTCAGAAAGCAAGAGAAAATTCGTATCAACCCCAAGACTGGGACACAAAGGGAGGTTGGAAAAGTTAAATCTTTTAGTGACGGGGTAAAACGATATCATACATGAAGAATATTCAAGTTCGAGGTGGCAACATGAACACAAACAAAGCGCACCTTCAGTGATGGCAGGGGCACAGTGAGGCGCTACAGCTCACCAGGTAGAAGCTCCGTAACTTCTCTTGACCCCACTTTCCTCTCTGAAAATGCGAGAGTTACACACAATGATCTCTGAGGCTCTTGGATCCCAGATCCTGTGGATTCTCCCACTTATCCTTTGGAGAGCCTCACTGGAAATAAGTCATTAATGTGATTTTGCCAGTCATTCACTAGTGGTAACTACTTTTTACTATAAATATTGGGAACCAATTCAGCTCAAACCTAATGTCATTGTTGTTATTGGGAACTATGATTAAATAGTCATTTTCAAAATTAATATTAACCTTTGATTTTTAAATCAGTTTTGTGAGTCTCTTACCGTAAGCAAAATGTGTAAACTATGACAGAAATAACTATTGCATTTCTCTTTCTTTTCCAAACAGTCCCAATTTGTAACATTATATATCCTTCAACATCAATTAACTTGTTTTTCTTTTTCTGTAGTAATAAAGTAGGTACAGATCTGTCCACACAAACCTGTCCTCACTGTGCTCTGCTATAGGTATGCCCTTGTCAAGCTCTGTTTGGGCCCTTTTTCTCAAAAGTACAATCCATTAATAAACTGCAAATGTTCAAGTTACAAGACACTTAACAGTGTTTTGTACATTAAAAATGGCAGAGATTATTACATAAGTAGTCTTTTTAAAAATTCTCACACAAAACAGCTTTGTATTTAGACTTGTTTAAAACTGTTGCTAGTGATGTTTGTGTTAACAGTCAGTGCTCTAGGCCATTGATTGTCAAGAGTAGGAAGTGACTGCACAAGAGCATAAGCCACTCACTCACTGTGTGTACCAGTGAGAACAGAAATCGGCCCAGCATGTTCTGTTCGGAGAAGAGGACTCCAGAGGGGGGAAAAAGGAGTTCTCTGTGTAAAGTCAGTCTCCTTCACATCAGAAGACAGATTCTTCCTACAGGTTGCTTTTTATTATTATTATTATTACTAACAGTTATAGTCCAGAATAAAGGAGTACCACTGCTGCCACACTTGAAGGAGAACTTGTGTTCTATTTTTGGTGTTGATCTTCTCATGAAATACCTATTAGCCAAAAATTTTGACAAACTTTATTAGATAGTTCAAAAGTACCCCCAAAACTGTCTAAAGGTCCAATTTCTCCTACATAAAGTACGTACTCATTTCCATAATAATCATCTTTAGATGTACATTTTACTTAGTTCATTTCACAGCTTTGAGTATCCAGTCCCTCGTGAATATTTTGTAGTGATGTCTTCAGTCCTGAAGTAAAATATGTGAATTCCAGCTCAATTCAGACTGTACGATTCCGCTTTTCACGCTGATCAAATAAATTTATGGCGTCTCTTTTCTGATCTTCAGCAATAAAAACTAAAAAAGGAAAAACTCACACATAACATTCTAATATTTTAACATCTTGAGAAAGCAGCCCAGGCAGGTCCCATTTTGCATAAGTTTCTAGAAAGTGTGTCATAAAGAGGACTGTATCTCCCATATCAACACTATAATTTGGAATTGCATTCCTAATCAAGGGCAAGATGGCAAAAGAGACCATATGTATGGCCGACAGTGTTCCATGTAACAAAGTTAAAATACTTACAGATTCCATAATTGTTTAAAACAGTAAAATAATGCCCCATGTCTATAAAATGGACAAAATAAAATGTACTTTCATTAAGTTTTAGTATAATCACAGCCCTCTTGTGTGGCATGACTCCCTCACTACTGCACCTTCCCAGCAGCACACACAGCCTCCTAAAGAGCCATCTGTGGCTTCAGACAGCTCCTGCTACTCCAAAGCTCCCCCTTGACAGAGCTGAAATATGTGGCTTCCACCATCTGGTCTTACTCTATCCTTTGACACACAAAGGACATTTAAGGACTATTAATTAAATGACTGCCATACTAAATTAATAGTGTCTTTTAAAGTCTCTGAGTCCGAGCTAATGTCTTTTTCTTCTAATTTCCCTAGAGCAACCAGAGTCTTAAACTATTTCAAAGAAAAAAATCTTAATGTTGAAGCTGATGTTGACATTTCTTGAACTTAACACTATTTCTTAGAAGAGCTGACAGGACATTTATTTTCTTTGCCTTGCCTACCTCACTTTGTTTAAAACCTTGCACAAGGTCAAGTCCTTAGGACACCTGAGTATAGGGGATGCAAGATCACAAGGCTTCACTGCAAAGCCATGCATTCTGTAAGACAATAGGCCCATTTAAAAGGTTGTTAAAACAGATGTGACCAGACCATGAAACATGCTCTTGAAGAACTGAAGTATACAAATGAGTGGAGTCAATGACACCAAGAACAGAAAGATGGAGAAACTCTATATTTACTTATCATTCTTACTGCTAATGTGTTACCCTTTTGCCTTTTTAAATAAATTACCTCAAAGTCCTTGTAAATAACTTAAAAATCAAGTTAGGACTTCCATTTCTAGAAACTCCAAACAACTGTGCCAATAGAAACAACTGACATCCTGGATAAATACAAAAGACAATGTTTAAGAATGCACTGCTGGATCAGACAAACACAAATTAAGGGACTTTCTACAAAACAACTGGGCTACTGTACTTCAAAAAAGATGAATGAGAATGAATGATACAGACAAATAGCTCCAGATTAAGGGACACTAAGAGGTATGACAATAAATGCAGTGTGTATGATCCTGGATTAGATCTTGGATGAGAAAAAAGATTAGTTGGACATTCATTAAATTTGAATAAAGTCTATGGGTTACATAATAGCATTATATCAACATTAATTTCCTTATTTTGGTAGTTGTACTGTGGTTATATACGATGTTAACGTTTGGGGAAACCTTGATAAAGAGTATACAGAAATTCTTTTTTTTTTTTTTTTGAGACAGAGTCTCACTCTGTTGCCCAGGCTAGAGTGAGTGCCGTGGCGTCAGCCTAGCTCACAGCAACCTCAAACTCCTGAGCTCAAGCGATCCTACTGTCTCAGCCTCCCGAGTAGCTGGGACTACAGGCATGCGCCACCATGCCCGGCTAATTTTTTCTATATATATTTTTAGCTGTCCATATAATTTCTTTCTATTTTTAGTAGAGGTGGGGTCTCGCTCTTGCTCAGGCTGGTCTCGAACTCCTGAGCTCAAACGATCCGCCCACCTCGGCCTCCCAGAGTGCTAGGATTACAGGCGTGAGCCACCGCGCCCGGCCCAGAAATTCTTGTGACTCTATTTTAAAATCTAAATCATTTCAAAATGAAAACTTAAAATTAAAAATACTAAAGCATTAAGAATAATGCATTCCCCATATGGTAAAAAAAGAAAGCATCTGCAAGGTCAAAAATGAAGGGAAAGCAAGCATCAAGGCCAGCATTGGCCCTGGCACTGAGGCCTGAAGATACTAGGCTTTTCCCTTCACAGCTTCAAAAGTTGCAGGCGTACAAAAACCAAAGATTTGGGCTGTACTCAAGGTGGGGTGTCAAGTAGGAGACCCCCCCCCCCCCACATAAAGCCAAAAACCCAAAGGCTCATATCCCTGGTTGAAAGATAATGGGAAATAAAGCTGACCTGAAAATGGGACAGCAAAGAAAGCCCTGTGTGTGTGGAATGGGGGTGTTTCTTCACCACATGAGGACTAACCACAAGATGTCTGAAGGTTTATAATTTGGATTTACATTTCCTACGTGATCCAGAAAACTTAAAGAGAATTTACTTTAAGGAGGCTGTGAGTTTGTAGCACCCTCATTTCAACTGGTAGAGGAAAACCACCTTCTCTAGTGAAATATAACTGTAACTCAACCCTTAAAGACTTACCACAGAAAACGTCCCAAGAAAACTAGTAGCTCACAGTTAAAAAGCACAAAACACACAAGGAAACAAGTTATCATGAATGAGCACCTGGAGAAAAAAATAACTAAAAAACTTACCAGTTAAGGAGCAGATAAGGTATAGCTGAAGAAAACTTTGTGAACTGGAAGGTATTTCTGAGGAAATATTCTGAATGCAGCCCAGATAGGCAGAAATGGAAAATATGAAAAAAGAAGATAAGAGACATGAATAGAATGAGATCTAACACTTTGAATCTGAGTCTGAGAAGGAATCAAAAAGGGAAGAAGCATTATGCAAAGAGATGTCTGAGATTTTCCAGCGGGAATATCCTTACCAGCTGTTATGTTACACTTAGAATAGTATGGTACAGTGTGAATCCACAGAGCAACTAATGGAAGAGAAACAGAAAGTCCAAAAATAGACCCCAAAACATATGGAAATTTAGTATTTGGTAAAGGTGGCATTGCAAATGGTGATTTGAAATGGTGTTGGGCCAATTAGATAGTCCTTTCGAAAAAGATCAAACTGGACCCATACCTCATGCCATACCAACATTCAAATGAATTGGATAATTCTGGAAAGATGGTAATAACAGTGGAATAGTTTTTAAATCTCTCAGAATTCCTATATAAAGGAATTGAATTTAAAAACTCAAAAATCATGGACATTTACAACAAAATTAGATGACAAGGAATCCTGCAGACCCTAAAATTCAAGCAGTTAAAGGCAAACTGTGGACAACCACCCATGTGTTGGCAGCATCTGAAAGAAAAAAAAAAAAAGCAATGGAGCATGTTGATGGATCTGAGAATAGGAGAAGCCCAAACAGCCAATAGGTATATGCCAGCAAGTTCGTGGGCCACTGGGAGAACTGCCCCTGGGAGTGGAGGGGTCCTGCTGCTCTCATAGAAGGTGACCACAAGGCAGCCGTAGCACAGGTTAAAGGGGCTGGCAGAGGCTAAGCCCATGGACTCCTGAAACTGACAGGCCAGGGCTCCTTTCTGGGGTTCCTTCCTGGGCAGAGAAAAAGTACTAAATGTGGAGGGAAGATTGCAGGACATGAACAAGAGAAACAAAGGAAATCGAAGTCTCAGATAAAAGTAGGGGAGGTCCCACTGGCCAAACAAGATGAAACAATTTGAACTTCACAAAGCATAATAAATGCAGTTGAGTGAAACCAATCAAGTATGTTTATATCACTGTAAGTTATGATATTAATATAAAAAAGAGGTCACCTTCAGGGGATGGTGGGGATATATAATTCGTTATTCAGAAAACGTAAATAAAGAGAAAGAATCAAACATTTATCCTGCCTATCCTATATGAACAATACCACTGAAATGCGTATAAGAATATTCCAAGTAACAAATGAAACAGAACCAAATTAACAGACATAGGTACTGAGCATCAAGTACTGAGCAACATCACAGAAAGAAAGACGTCACACATCAGTTGCCTCCTGATGAAAGGACACATCACTACCTATCATCTGACCGAGGGCTTGAGCTGAACCTGAGTCTGATCCCGCTGCCAATCTGCAGAAAATGGGATAGAAGAACATGTGAAACTGGCCCATGAATATACAATCAGAAATATTCAGACATTGGGAAACCACAGGTTACATGGCTTAGGTTTTTAACAAATTATGAAGGAATGGAGGAGAAACCTGTAGATTAAGAAAGGCTTAAAGACATACCAAATTTAAGAAAATGAGCAAGACTATATACTATGGTGTCCGAGGATGCCCACTTGAGTGATAAACCCATAAATTCAAGAAAATGCATACTGTAAAGGTGAGGAGAGCTGACACTATTAGAGAAGATGCTGTGACTGAGACAGGGGACATGGAGGTTTCTCTGGAGGGGCCAGCCAAGTTCTGTTTCTTGACTGGGTAGGCAGTTACAAGGTGTTCACCTTCGAAATCTCATTTGTTTCATGTGTTTCTGAATCTGTGTTTTACTTTGTAATAGCGACAAGAAAAACTGGAAAGCATTCTGGATGAAAACATACCAAACGAAAGCAAGGGTGAATTCTTTCCAACACTGAATAGGCAAGCCTTTCTAACTATGACTCAATATGCAGAAGAAAAGATTAAAATGTTTGAAACTTTTGCATGGCAAACGCCAAAGGCAAAACCAAGAGAAACTGAGAGAAAGTATTTGCAACTTCACACCACAGATAAAGGGCAATCTCCCTAACATACAAAGAGCTCTTACAAATTAAGAAGGAAAACACCAAGAATCCAATAGAAAAGTGAATTTTAAAAAAGGACACCATGAACCCATAGTGACACTAAAACAAACAAGTGTGTTGGGGTTGAGAAAAGAGTTCCTTAAAGAATGTCAGGTAATAAATATGCAGAGACAACAGAATTTAAAACGTCACCATTTAGGTGAATGGTAAAGCCACCCCATTTCAAAGCATCCTCTTCTAGATGACACTAATTACAAAGAGAAAATGGACCTTTACCATGGAGAGACCTGGTAGGTGCCACCTTAGCCAAGGCATCAATACCATCAGTGAGAAAAGCTGCCATTTTGTGACTCCTGGTGGGAAGCAAAAGGAACAAAACTGTTGCTACAAAAATGTTCAACCTGAATCCATCATAAGGAAATAGACATATCTAAGATTTGATATCTTTGATCAGACACTGGCCTGGACTCTTTAAAAATTCAAAATAATAAAGTACAGCTATAAAAGCTGCTTGGAAGCTCTGTGCATATATTAGGGCTTTATTCATTTGTGATATAGACTGATCAAGTGGTGACCTAGCCATTTTGTTGGGCAGTGGCACTGAAAACAAATCCTCCAACGGATACCTGAGGGCTTGAGCCCCACTGAATGTGCAGACTTTCTGAAAGGTCTTCATCACCTTGGGGTTTGCAACCCTCACCTTGCTGCCCTGCTCTTACTTTCAAAGGCTCCTGAAGAAAAGACGATCTCCTTGAAATGATCAATTACTTAAAATATTATTGCTGGGATTCACAGGACAAAGTGAAGGACCAGAAAGAGAAAATGAAAGAGACCCACTCCTCTCCCCCTCTCCCGCTACCGTTATTACCATTTAGGTTTTTGTCATTCCCCGCAAGGGCTGCCTGCTTGTCTGTTTCAGATTCCGCCTCATTTTCATCCATGTTGTAGTCATCATCTCCTCCCAGTTTTTGCTGGTTTCTCCCTGTAAAATTAGCCCATAAAACATAAGCTACATCATTTCTCTCTTGATGCCACAGGAACACCAGAGCCCAGGTGCTGGGGTTTCGCCTGCTCATCCCAGCCAGACCTTTTCGCTACCTCTCTGGAAATGATACGGCCTCATGTGCTTGCTTCTACTACAAAAGGCTATATTCCAGGATGGAAATGGAGAAACTAACTAGCTAACTAAACCAAAATCCCAGTTTTTTTAAAGAGATAAGCATCTCAAGGTTAAAGGTACCGCTGTTCTAGGCAACACGAGATTTCTAATGACAGCATCTCCTTTGAACAGCTCATCGCTCTGAGAGAAGAAATGGAGTTGTTATTGTGTGCCCAAGGGTAAAACTGTCCATCATACTTACAGAATTACAGTGTTGATTACTACATTCATCCCTAGAGAGAACAGCAACCAGAAAAGATCAGGACATAATGCATAGAGACCTCGTCAAAGGGTTTAACCTCAACATTCTATATTTGTATACAGATGGGTAAACAAAATCATTTTTTGTTTTTTGAAAAACATGCCAGAAAACCTGCTCTAGTTCTATTCTGTTTGAGGTGGAAACAAAGCACAGGCCTGCGTGCCCAATAGATTTATTCTTCAAATGAGATCACTACAACTGCATCTAGAACCAGGTACATCATGTAGGGCCTGCAGTATCAAAGGTCCACCTTTAACTGTTACACTGTGTGACCAGCTGCTGAGTGGTCTGACACTTGAGCCCACCGGCTGAGCTGCCCAAGTGTGCTCTCCCTCTCTCACACCATGAGCATCTTGCTGGGCAGGCTTGGAGAAGAGAGACCCAAGCAGGAATGCTGTGGGAGAGGCTGACAAAATGCAATTCTTTAACTGGAACTTGGGAGGACACATTCTTCAGAAAGAGAAACTAAAGTGAAAATTAGACTGGAATCAGGGTAACTTCTGCAAATAAGCATATTTTCCAACCTCTGTTACTTGGTCTGCCCCAGATCACAGGTGTCATGTCTTCAGAAGAGCTCCTGGCTCAGGTGGGATGGAAATTTTCTGCATCTTTAAGGGACTGAAAATATATCTCAGAATATTCTGTTGATCTCAGAATATTCTCACACTTTATTTCTTTAAAAAGAAAAAAGTAAACCAAACCAGAAAGGTGGGATTCACATGTCACTTTTCCTCAATGCTCAGATATGTATTAACCTCCATCTACCTACCCAACCATTCCTTCCTTCCTGCCTTCAGTTGTTCATTCCCCAGGCACTGACTAGCTATGTCTGCTGCACCAAACACTGCATGAGGAAGTGCAGATACAAAGACCAGGCATGTGGACTGTCCGCTAGGAGGTGATGCTCACTCCAGGTCATCCACCTGCAAGGTCCCCTTCACTTCCCATTAATATTGTTTCTCAAGCACTAGAGTGTGTGCTGCTCTTCCTTCCTGACTCCCACTTGATAATGGATAACAAACATAGAGACAAAAAGGAACTGCCAAATCATGAACTGCTGTTTGGTAAAATTCAAGGGGATCTGTCTGGTGTTAGGAAGGAGACTGAGAGGGCTGAGTGTGCAGTAGAAAGGTGTGTGCGGGCAACCACGGGGCCTCTAACTCACCTTCCTCAGCAGCATCCTGCTCTTCCTCCTGCCCATCCGCGATGACAAGCTGGTCCCGCTCAGGGTCTTCTTCAGTCTCCTGATTTTCCTGGCTCAGCAACAGGGCAGCTGGGACTTGTGGGGTTCGGCTCAGTTCTCTGGCTCCCCCCAACCCTCTTCTACCCACAGGTCTGTCCTCCACAGCCTGCTTCGGGCCTGGCTCCTGCGGCAGCCCCAGGCCATCCCTCTGAGGCTCCTTCTCGCTGACAAACTGGATCTCATTGGTTTCCTCTGTGCACAGAACAGAGTTACCTATGACCTCACCAGCATTTAATTAAAACAAACAACAACAAAACAAAAAAACCTCATGCCACTCAATTCCCAGAGCTTTTCCAAGGAGTGGGGATGGGGTGGGCTGCACACAGGGAGCAGGTGGGTAACTTATTCTGTAACCTCAGCAGCAGACTGCAGGCCTCTATGCCTGCAGCTCACCTTCAGAACCACAAGGAACAGAAAAGCACTTTAGAAAAAAAAAAAAAAAACTGGACTAAATTATCTCAACAACTAAAAGTGGAGGAGGGTGTACTGCTGAGTTATCTGATCGCTGTGTCCATCTAAGACAAGCCCTTGGCAGCCAGGGCATGCCAGTCAACCCAGGAGTCACTTACAGACACTACAGCCCCCTTGGTTCCCATGACAGCTGCCTAGGGCTCAGGCACCTCCCCTCAACTCCCATAATCCACCTGATGTCCTGAATAAAGGTGCATCCTGGACCTTTCTCTCGCAGCTGCCAAAGAACAAGGCACTTAGTTTATAAGGAAAAGACATCAGTAAGACCGAGGCGAAGCCCTGCAGCCCCAATTCCAGGTGCCCAGAGAGACGCTGCCCTGCCTCCGGGCAGCCCCACTGCCGAGCTCACCCACTGTCAAGCCACATGCTCCGCCCCTGGAGTCTCTGTATGGACTGGAGCACATGAGCTGCTGCTACTTTTCCAAATTGAACAGGGCTGTGGAGGGCGTAAAAATGGAACTTTCAACTTACCTTTCTCACCTCGACTCTTCAAATCTAAAGCCACCTCGGAACTGGGGGTTGGCCTCTGGGATTCACCATCACTGGGTGTTTTTCTTTTCCCTTGTGGCACCTCTGCCAGTGGCAGGCCTGCTTCCTGCAGCCTGGGCTGAGGCTTGCTGAGGGTTTGGAGCTGAAACAAGAGCACAGGGTGGCAGGGCTCCGTGACCAAAAGCCTTACAAGAACCCCACACAATGCAAAGCACCACCACATCCTTCCCACAAATACGAACAACAATAAAAAACCCTGAGAAATTCCACGATCTGCTCTGGTCACGCCCTATTGCAAGGCCTAAATCAGAACACGTGAAATTGAGTCAAGGCCTCCCAGAAAGCACTTTCAATGTGAGATTAATAGCTATGCAGAAGATCAACAGGGGAAATGAAGACATGCACAATAAACCAACCAGACTGAACAAACATCTATAGAACACTCTACCCAACAAGAGCCAAAATGCACATTCTTCTCAGGTACACATGGAATATTCTCCAGGACAGACATATGTCAGGCCACAAAGCAAGCCTCAATAAATTTAAATAACTAAAATCACACAAAGTATGTTATCCAATAACAATGGAATGAATTATAAACCATGAATCTTGAGAAAGTCACAAACATATGAAAATTAAATATCATACTCCTAAATAACCAATGAGTCAAACGATAAATCACAGGGCAAATTAGAAAATGCTTTGAGACAAATGAAAACAAAAACACAACATACTAAAACTTATGGGAGGCAGCTAAAGTAGTGCTTAGAAGGAAACTTACTCCTCTAAATGCCTATATTAAGAAAGAGGACTTCCTTCCAGTTTTTAGTGCCTCACGTAAGGAGCTTAGAAGTCACCACTCAGTCCTGACAAAAACAGGTAAAAAGCTGAACAAACTAAAAAATCATCAACACTTCTTTGATCCGGAAGAGAGGTGAAGACACAGCGTAAATCACTGCCCCTAACACTAGAGACAGCCAGCCACATACAGGGAGTCATGGCCTGCCAGGACAGAGACTCGAGCAGAAACCACTGGGGAAATCAGTGTTGAGGGAGGAGAACCTGAACTGTAATTGATGAACTGCTGGAGGCTTAGTGTGGTCAAGCCTAAGAAAACACTTTTGTGAGTTTTCCTCCAGGAGCTTGAGAGGTTTCTCAGAGAGACCGCTGGAGAAAAATCCCCTCATGTTTTCGGCAGTGGCAAAGGAAAAGGAACCATTTTGAAATAGGCCAGAGCAATCTTCTCCTTAATAAAGCCTGCCCTCTGGAGAAACTCAGAGCCTAACTTGCTAGGGTATGATCAGAGCCTAACTGACCTGAGGGAAGGGAAACACTCAACCCCAGTGAGCTCCTGTCTTCCATGTGGGAGAAGGGAAATGCCCAACCCCCAGCCCATTCTCTAGCCATCCTGTCCCACCTAAGGGGTGGGGGAGGTGGATACCAAGAAGCACATGTGAAGTTCACAGCCAAGGGGCACAAGCTCCTTAAAAGACTAATCATAGAACTATAGAACACTTCCCTTCCCCCCAACAACATACCACCACATTACTAATGGCTTATTTACAGCAGTTCCTTTTACCTAGCTATCAAGAAAAAATTACAAGCCCTACTACAAAGCATAAACACAATTTGGAGACAACAGAACAAGCATAAAAACTAGAAATGCAGACATACTGGAATTATCAGATGAGATCTATAGCAACTATGGTAATATACTATGGGCTCTGATGGATAAAGTAGATAGTATGCAAGAATGGATGGGCATTTCAAAAAAAGAATAAGTGGGCAATATGAGCAGAGAGATGAAAATCCTAAGAAAGAACCAAAAAAAAAAAAAATACTAGAGATAAAAAAAGCACTGTAACAGAAATGAAGAATGCCTTTAATGGGCTCATTAGCAGAGTAGACACAATGAGGAAAGAATCTCTGAGGCTGAGTATATCTAAATTGAAACCTCTAAAATGGAAAGACAAAAAGAACAAAGATTGAAAAAAACTGAACAACCAACAGTTGTGGGACAGCTCTGGTATGAGAATACCAGCAAGAAAAGAAAGTAACAGAAGTTACTTTGAAATATTTGAAACAATGACAACTGAGGACTTCCCCAAATTAATGCCAAATACCAAATCGTAGATCAAGGAAGCTCAGAGAACACCAAGCAGGATAAATACTAAGAAACCTACACATAGGCATACCATTTCCAAACTACAGAAAATCAAACATAAAGAAAAAAATCCTGGCTGGCTGTGGTGGCTCACGCCTGTAATCCTGGCACTTGGGAGCGGAGGCGGGTGGATTGTTTGAGCTCAGGAGTTCGAAACCAGCCGGAGCAAGAGCGAGACCCTGTCTCTACTAAAAAAAAATAGAAATTAGCTGGACAACTAAAAATATATAGAAAAAATTAGCCGGGCATGGTGGCACATGCCTGTAGTCTCAGCTACTGGGGAGGCTGAAGCAGAAGGATTGCTTGAGCCCAGAAGTATGAGGTTGCTGTGAGCTAGGCTGACACCATGGCACTCTAGCCAGGGTGACAGAGCAGGACTCTGCCTCCAAAAAAAAAAGAAAGAAAGAAAGAAAAAGAAAAAGAAAAAGAAAAAGAAAAAGAAAAAGAAAAAGAAAAAGAAAAAGAATCCTGATAAAAAGCAAATAAAATTTACAAAAAAATAATCTTGAAAGAAGCCAGAGGAAAAACACACATTACCTATAGAGCAACAAGATAAGAATTACATCTGACTTCTAAGAAACCATGCAAGGAAGAAGAGAGTAGAGTGAAATATTTAAAGTGTTGAGAGAAAATACCACCAACCTAGAATTCTGTGCACTGCAAAATTATCTTCAAGAGTCAAGGAGAAATACTTTCTCAGACAAATTGGTGATTTGTTGCCAGTAGACCTGTCTGGCAAGAAATGTTAAAAGAAATTCTTTAGAGAGAAGGAAAATAACATAGGTCAGAAACTCAGATGTACATAAAGAAAGGAAGAGCATCAAAACAGGAATAAGGTAAAATAAAAACTTTTATTTTCCTTATTCTTAATTGATCTAACAGATAACAGTTCGTTCAAAATACTATTAGCATCAATATATTCTATTATGTATGCTTATTTATATAACGTATGTATATCTGTCTGTCTAACTAGGTCTACATATAACTGAAATGAATGACAGCAATAATACAAGGGATAGGAAGGTAGGAATAAGGATTATTTTGTTACTGCAAAGTCCTCGCATGACCCATGAAGCGGTATAGTGTTATCTGAAACTGGCATGAATTAACTGTAAAAGTATATTGCAAACTCTATGGCAAACACTAAAAAAAATTTAAAAAATGAAACTAACTGATATGCCAAAGAAGGAAAGAAAACAGAATTATATAAAATGTTCAATTAAAACCACAAAAGGCAGAAAGAGTGAAGACAAAAAGAGGAACAAAGAACAGGACAATGAAATAGAAAACAATAAAAAATATGGCAGCTATTGTTCCAACCATATCAGTAATCACTTTCAACAATAATCACATTGTCGATGGCCTAAATGCACCTATTAAAAAAGACTGTCAGACTGGATCAAAACACAAGATCTAATTATATGTTGTCTACAAGAAACCTACTTTACATATAAAGACACTATAGATTAAAAGTAAATGGTTGGAAAAAACAGTTTTAAATAAAGATATAAGTAAATGGTTAGAGAAAATATATCATGCTAACACTTATGAAAAGGAGTGAGCAAATTAATTTCAAACAGAGCAGACTTTAAAGCAAGGGAAGTTACTAGGAATAAAGAGGGGCATTACAAAATGATAAACAGGTCAATTCTCCAAGAAGACATCCTTAACATGTACGTACCTAGCAACAGAGCATCAAACTACATGAGGCAAAAACTGAGAGAACGGCAAGGAGAAATAGATGAATCCACTATTATAGCTGGAAAGTTCAAAACAGTCAAATATGGATAGCTCTAGCAAGCAGAAAATCAGTAAGGACATTGTTTAACCAACAGCATCATCAATCAACTGGACATAATGGACATCTATAGACGACTACATCCAATAACAACTGATTACACTTTCTCAAGGTTACATTGCACATTCACTGGAATGAACCATGTTATGGACTATAAAACACACCTTAACAAATTTAAAAGAATAGAATTTATACAATGTCTGCTCTCAGATCACAATGGAAGTAAACTAGAAATCAATAACAGAAAAAGTAACAGGAAAATCCCCAAATATGTGGAGATTAAACAACTTATTTCTAAATAACACATGGGTCAAAGTAGAAATCTCATGAGAAATTAAAAAAATATTCTGGCCTAAATGAAAATGAAAAGACAACTTATCAAAATTTGTAGGATGCAGGGAAAGCAGTGCTTAAATTTATAGCATTGAATGCATGTATTAAAAAAGAAACAAAGTTCTAAAGTCAATAATCTAAGTTTCCACTTTAGGAAGCTAGGAAAAAATCTAGCAATTTAAATCCAAAGTAAGTAGGAAAAAAGAAGTAAGAATTAGAGCAGAAATCAATGAAATTGAAAAAAAGGAAATAAAGAAAAAAAATCAAAGAAATTAAAAGCTTATTCTTTGAAAAGATAAAGCTGATAAGCCTCTAGCCAGTCTAATTAAAAAACAAAACAAAACAAAAAAAACGGCCAGGCACAGTGGCTCACCCCTGTAAACTTAACACTCTGGGACGCCGAGGCAGGAGGACTACCTGAGCTCAGAAGTTTGAGACCAGCCTAAGCAAGAGTGAGACCCTGTCTCTACTAAAAATAGAAAAATTAGTTGGGCATTGTGGCACACACCTATAGTCCCAGCTACTCAGGAGGCTGAGGCAGGAGGATCGTTTGAGCCCAGGAGTTGGAGATTGCATTGAGCTATTTATGATACCACTGCACTCTACCCAGGGTGACAGAGTGAGACTCTCTGTCTCAATTAAAAAAAAAGGACAGAAATTACTAATATCAAAAATGAAGAAGAAAATATTAC
Organism: Eulemur rufifrons; assembly: GCF_041146395.1. NCBI lineage: Eukaryota > Metazoa > Chordata > Mammalia > Primates > Lemuridae > Eulemur > Eulemur rufifrons. The sequence continues at coordinate 624,256 of NW_027182905.1, read as the reverse complement.
TACAGATCCTATGGAGAGTAAAAAGATAATAAATGAATAGTATGAACAACTCTAGGCGTGTAAATTTAATAACCTAGATGAAATAGACCAATTCTATCAAAGACACAATCTGCCAGAACTCACACAAGAAAATTAGACAATCTGAATAGGCCTATATCTATTAAAGAAATTGAATAATTAATAACCTTCCAAAACAAAAAGGATCAGGCCCAGATGGGTTCACTGGTGATTTTTACCAAACATTTCAAATGGAAGAAATTATTCCAATTCTCAATAATCTCTTTCAGAGAATAGATGCAGAAGCAATATAACTCATTATATGAGACCAACATTACCCTAATACCAAAACCAGACAAAGACATTATGACAAAAGAGAGCTACAGACCAGTATCTCTCATCAACCTGGATGCAAAATTCCTCGACAAAATATTAGCAAATTGCAAGTGAAATCCATAGTGTATAAAAAGAATTATATACCATGACCAAGTAGGATCTATCACGGTATGTAAGGTCTGTTAGACATTTAAAAATCAATTAACATAATCCATCACATCAACAGACTAAAAAAAAAAAAAATCACATGATAATATCAATAGATGTGGAAAAAGTATTTATAAAACCCAAAACCCACTATGATAAAAACTCACAGTAAAGTCGGAATAAAGAGGAACTTCTTCAACTTGATAAAGAATATAAGAAACCTACAGCTAACATCATACTCATCATACTTGGTTGGTAAGAAACTTGAAGCTTTTCTACTAAGTTTAGGACCAAGGCAAGCATACCCTCTCACCACTCCTTCTCAACATTATTCCAGAAATCCTAGCCAATGCAATAACATAAAAAAAAGGGTGAGGGGAAAGTATACAGATTGAGGGGAAAAAAAGCTATCTTTATTTGCAGATGATATGATCACCTATGTAGAAAATTGGAAAGAATTAAAAAAAAAACAACTGGAATTAATACATTATGGAAAAGTTGCAGGATACAAAGTTAACATACAAAAGTCAATCCCTTTCCTATGTATCAGCAATGAACAAGTAGAATTTGAAATTAAAAAGACAATACCACTTGCATTAGCACCCCAAAAATGAAATATTTAAGTATAAATCTGACAAAATTTGTACAAGATCTATATGAGGAAAACTATAAAACTGTGACAAAAGAAATCAAAGAACTAAATAATTGGAGAGATATTCAATGTTCATGGATAGGAAGACTCAATACTGTCAAGATGTCAGTTCTTCCCCAAAACTCAGAAATAAACTAAACAAAATAAATTCAAGACTTCTTTAAACTACAAAACATTGTCAAAAAAGATTTTTAAAAGGCCTAAATAAATGGAAAGTCATCCCACATTTGTGGCTCATAAGACTTATTAATGCTGTTAAGATGGTAATATTTCCCAAACTGATCTACACATTCAACTTAATCCCTGTCAGAATTCTACCTTCCTCCATTGAAGAAACTGATAAGCCAATCCTAAAAGTCATATGGAAAGTCAAGGGATACAGAATAACCAAAGCAATCTTGCAAAAGAACAACAAAATTGAAAACTCACACTTCCTGATTTCAAAGCTACAGTAATCAAGATTATGTGATACTGCCATAAGAACAAATAGCCAGCTCAATGGAATAGAACTGAAAGTCCAGAAGCAAACCCTCATACTTATAGTACACTGATTTTTAACAAAGTGCCAAGACAATTCAATGGGGAAAAGAATAGTCTTTTTCAACAAATAGTGCTGAGACAACTTGACATCCACACACAAAAGAATGAAGTTGGAGCTCTACCTCACACCACATACAAAAAATTAAATTAACTCAAAATGGGTCTTAGGCCTAAATGTAAGAGACAAGAACTATAAAACTCTTAGAAGAAAATTTAAGAGTAAATCTTCATGATCTGGGTTTAGGCAAAGTATTCCTAGATATGGCACCAAGAACAAATGACAAAAGAAAAAAAACAGATAAAATTGACTTTGTCAAAATTAAGAATCTTTGTGCTTCAACCAAACACCATCAAGAAAGTACAAAAAAACCCCCCAAGAACTGGAAAAAAGTATTTGGAATATCATATCTTTAGATAGTAGAATATACAAAGAACTCTTACAACTCAGTCATGAAAGTAACTCTTACAACTCAATAATAAAAATAACTTGATTTAAAAATTAGTGAAGTATCTGAGTAGACATTTCTCCAGTGAAGATATGCAAATGGTCAATGAAGAATGTGAAAAGATTCTCAACATCTTATTCAGGAAATACAAATCCAAACCACAGTGAGATATCACTCCACACTCACTAGGAAGGATACAATGAAAGAGGGATAGTATCAAGAGTGGACAGGATGTGAAGAAGTAGGAATGTAAAATGGTATGGCCATTTTGGAAGATAGTCTGGCAGTTTCTCAATAGATTAAATACAAATTATCATATGACCCAGCATTTCCACTCCTAGGTAGTACTAAGAGAAACAAAAACATATGCCCACACAAAAACTTGTATGCAGACATTCAAAGCAGCATTATTTACAATAGCCAAAATGTGGAAATAACCCAAATGCCCATCAACTGACAATGAATAAACAAAATGTGGTCTACCCATACAATGGAATATTATTCAGCCATTAAAAAGGAATAAAGTACTGATGGATAAACCCTGAGCATTATACTAAGTTAAAGAAGCCAGACAATAAAAGCCACATATTGTATAATTACATCAACAGGAAATGTCCAGATAAGGCAAATCTAGGGACAGAAAGTAGATTAGAGGTTATCTAGGGCTATGAGGATTGGAGGTAAATGCCAAGTCGGCTAAAGGGTACAAGGTTTCTTTTAGGGCAATAAAAATGTTCTAAGCTTTTGTGGTGATGGTTGCACAACTTTGTGATATACCCAAACCCACTGAATTGTAAACTTTATATGGGTGACTCCTAGGTGAAATACATCTTAATAAGACTATACATAAAAACAAACAAAGATCTCCCAGAAGGCCTGGAGCAGCAGTTCATGGCTGTGCTGTGAACAGAAGGCAGGTTCACAGTAACAATGTGGAATCTGACAGACTAGACCCTTGATGGGCTCTACCACTGACCAGGTGGTGAGACACCGGCCACAGAACTCAACCATCTCCGTGAGCCTCAGTGTCCTCAAAAGAGGCAAAATGGCAGCAAAGCTCTCCCAGGTTGGCTATGAGCTTTTTTCTTTTTTCCCCCACATTAATAAGCTGGTCTAGACCATGAGCTTTAAATGAAATAATTTCTGTAAAGGCCTGAGCTTGGGAACGGGGACTGGAGGCCAGCACGAAAGGTGAGAACCAGGTTTGCTCTGTTCTATCTAATCTGCAAGGGACAGCAGAGAGTAGAGCAAATCAGACAGCAGATAAAAGGAAGAAAATGCCTGAAGAGAAGGTAAGAATACCTCCTAGAAATCACTGGCAGAAGATCCCCAAAATTACCTGCTGACTTGGGTCTTTTTTTTCACTGAGGTCTCTGGAAGCTACAGGTTCATTTCCCTTTTTGGTGACCTCTTCTATCCGCTCCTCACATTGCTCCTTCACTTCCTTCATCTGACTGATGCACTGGCTCCTTTGGTGAAAGAAAGCAAAAGAAAGGACAAATATCTATGGATGTGTCCCTGCTGGACTGTGAAATCCACTTCAGTAAGAGACATAGGCCATTTTTTTCCTGTTATCAGGCACTTTATCTGAAGAGAGCACTTAAGACAGGGAAACATGTGTTTCCAACCATTAAATGACCAAAAAACTATAGTTAACTGAAACTCACTAAAAATTTGTCACATTGTTCTAAAACAGGTGAACTTTATTGATTAGGAAAAAAAGTTTTTCAGCCAAGCATGGTAGCATGCATCTGTAGTCCCAGCTACTCAGGAGGCTGAGGCAGGAGGATTGCTTGAGCCCAGGAATCTAAGACCAGCCTGGGCAACATAGCGAGACTCTAGTCTCTTGAAAACACATAAACAACACCAACAAAATTTTTTAACATATAATCTGTAGAATAACAAAATAATAAAATAACCAAAATATATATTGGTCTTTGTCCCTGGCTACTGGCACAGAGCTCCTAAAACCCTTGGAATTTCCTGATAGAAGTGTCTTGATATTCATAACAAGGCCCTCTAGACCAGAGTTTATGTTAAGGAGGTGATTCACGGGTGCAGGGGCAGGGAGGGGTGTTAGGTAGTTTCAGGACGGGGACTGACTACCAGAAGAACCAACCACATGACAAGAGGGTTTGAACTTTCAGCTCCACCCCCTCTGGGGAGATTGAGTTCAATCACATAGCCAATGATTTAACCAACCGTGCCTATATAATGAGACCTGGATAAAAACTCTGGACCACGGGGCTCAGTGAGCTTCCTGGCTGGTGAACATAATGATACACTGGAAAGGTGGAACCCTGACTCCACGGGACAGAAGCTCCTGCCACCCACCCCCCAACCCCACTTACCTTATGAGTCTCTACCATTTGGCTGTTCTGTCATAGTAAGTATAGTTCACCTGAACTCTGTGAGTCATTCTGGCAAAGGATCACACCTGAGGGGGTGGCGGGTAGCTCTAAATTTGTAGCCAGCAGGGCAGAAGTGATGGTGGCTGGAGGACACTCAGGACTTGTGGCTGGCATCTGAGCTGAGGGCAGTCTTCGGGGTTAGAGCTTCTCAACCTGTGGGGTTCTGTGCTAATTCTGAGTAGTGTCAAAACTGAACTGAATTGTAGGATACCCAGTTGTCAAAGAATTGCTGTTGGAACTTACTTTAAGGCATCACTTCTGCTCTCTGTCTAGAATTTATTTTAAGAGTATTTCAACAAGTATCAGAGCTCTAAAGTAACTAAAAGAACTACCCACTTATTTTGCAAATAAGGAGCTAAGTCTGCCATGGACAAGGGTCATAGAGAAAGAAACTGCTGAGGCTAAAACCAGAAGCCAGACTCAAGGTTTCCTGCCTGTGCAGGGCTCTCTACCACACAGCCGGCCTTTCTGAGTTGCAGGCATTTGGGACCCAAGTGTAAGTACACTAAATCTCTAACTCCTGGAATATACCCTTCAGTTCAAAGCACCACTGGGCCACAATGTACCACACACAAAAAGGCCATCAGGCACTTTAGAAATAATGAAATGCATCATTCCTGACCCTAGACAGCTGAGAGATAAAGTGAAAAATTCACTTAAATAAAATTTTCACAAACATAGAAGCCACAGGTGGTGGATTAGTACAAAGGAGCTTAAACACAGCCAAAAAAGAGAGACATCTGAATACTGAAGAACTAAACGAGCAGGTCATATGCTACCCCTGAACCTTTAAACCTACAAAAGGGAAGTGCTGGTTTCACCTGCTCCCAGCCCTGCCAAAATCCAGTACAAAGAGCCTCTATCTCTGAGCCTTGCAGATGAAGGTTCGGCTTTCCACATTCCAGCTCAACAGCAATAAGCAGAACAATCTCAGTACGGAGCTCAATTCTGAGACATGGGTCACATGGACTGTGACAGGTCTTATTCCCTGAAGGCCTCAGGCTGGCTTTTTCTTACATGTATATGGTAAATGTTTCAGCATTAACAGGAGCTAAACTGGAGAGACATTTAGGACTTGGCCACTAGTAATTATTCTGACTGGAGTACCATTAACAGAATGTGCTCAACACAGGAGTCTATCAGGGTGCTGATCCCACCATCCAGGACACTGACTGTTAGAGTATTACAAGTACACTCCAATATCAGCATTTGCAAACTGTTTCCTCACAGCATGGCGATGAGATGGCTAGAAGATCATCTCATGTGCTGACTCTAAGTGCTTTGGGGAGAGAATGCAAGACTACGTCTGAATCTAGTGCAGTGACTGCTTAGTGATGTCTGCCACAGGTACAGAAGTAAGAAACAGGATGTGTGCTGATTCTGAGGAAAGAACACTAAAACTTGTGCATGACAAAAACTTGCCTTTCCATCTCAATCCTGCCTTCTATAAAAGGATTAGACTAGACAAAGTGTTTTAATGAAGGGCGTAAGGGTATGTTTCAAGGGACCCCTGAAGTCCCACAAATTGAATGCATAACTTTACGCATATATCCATTTAAAAATTTGCTAACAAAGTGTCCATAGCTTTTACCAGTTTCTCAAAAAGGGTTTATAATGCAAAGAAAGTTAAGAGCAACTAGCTCTTTCTCGCTTCCAACAGTCCATGAACATCACCACCAGGAAGCATCTGTAACTAGTACAGGGTTTTGGGCACAACTAGTGAAATAGAAGAGTCAGCCAGAAAGAGCTTTCGAAATAGGTCTGATCTGTCATGAGAAAAAGGAGTGCACCCTGCGTGCATGGCCAGCCAGGTTAGAGCTGTTCACTCACTGCCCTAGATCTGGGCGCTCCTACATGGAGAGCACAGCTTCCTTCCCTGTCACTGGGCCCTGGCTGATTTCCAGCTAGGTCAAAATCTTCTGGGTCAATATTAATCAAGTGAGGCTATTAATGGCTTTTTGTATTTCAAGCAATGGAAGAGACATACTCTTATTAAGGGGTCTTTTAAGGATCAATAATTAAATAAGGCTGGGGTACTTCATTTTTGTCTAAATGCAATTCCTTGATTATCAGCCTAACTCAGAGTTTCTCAACCTTGGTACTATGGATGTCTCGGGCCAGATAAAACTTTGCTGTGAAAGCTGTCCTGGGTATTATAGGATGTTTAGCAGCATCCCTGGCCTCTACCCATTAGATGCCAGTGGCACCCTCCCACCGAGTTGTGAGGAACAAAAATGTCTCCAAACCTTGCCAAAGGTCTCCTGGTGGCAAGATTGACCCCCTTGAGAACAACTGACCTTGCAGATGACTAAAATCCTTTTAGAAAGCCATTTGGCAATTTACACCTAGTGACAAGCTAATAAAGCTACAGTTGAGTCTCTTAGAAGGAAATAATCCAAAATAATTTTTAAAAGATAAAACATTTTGGAGATATATAGATTTTTATATGTAATGAAATTAATAAAAAAATTTTTAATTAAAAAATTAAAAATAAAAAGGGCTATAGTTCATCTGTTGTCATTATTTAGGAGACAAATTATGACAGTGAATATTTTTTTCCTTAAAATCGCTTTTATCATTGCATGTCTACTTTATGTTATTCTGAAAAATAAAATTTTTGTGATTAAAAATATATAAATGCAAGTGAAAAAATAATTTTAAAAATTTTACGGTGACTGCAATTATGTTAAAAATTCATATACGGCCAGGACGGCGGCTCACACCTATAATCCCAGCACTTTGGGAAGCCAAGGCAGGAGGATTGCTTGAGACCAGGAGTTTGAGACCAGCCTGGGCAACATAGCAAGACGCCATCTCTACAAAAAAATTTAAAAATTAGCCAGGTGTAGCGGTGCACACCTATAGTCCCAACTACTTGGGAGGCTGAGGCAGGACGATCATTTGAGCCTAGGAGTTCGAAGCTGCAATGAGCTATGATGATACCACTGCACTGGGCAACAGAGACAGACCCTGTCTATTAAAAAAAAAATTTCCTATAAACTTGGGCATGGACCGGAGAGAAGTCAGACAACGGGAAAAACAGTCATATGAAAGTTGGGTCATGGGTGGGGGTGCTTCTCTCTGATCCCAAACTTCCTGTGTTTTAATTATGTTGCTTTTATGAGAAAAAAGGGGGGAAATCAACAGACTACAACGTTATTCTCTACCTTGTAAATTGTTTTTTACTATCATCCCATGGGTTTAGCTCACTTTTTAAAAGTTTATTGCTTTGCTTTAATTATAAAAGCACTGCATTCTCACTGCAGAAATTTGGAAAAACACTGAAAAGTCTCAAGAAAACAAAATGTCCACAATGCCATCACCCAGCAATAAATTGTATTCATATTTTGCCAAAATGTCTTTTAGTCTACGGGTTTGATTTAGCTAACATCTGAGCACTCTGGGAACACATTTTTAAAGGCTTTAGGCTGTTGATTTAACCAAGTACACCTGTGCTTTATAGAGTTTTAGGTTACGTTATGTTTTAAAGTATCCTGAGTAATTCATTTCCTGCTGAGAACTGCCCTCTTTGTGGCCACGGGTGTGTGCGTGTGTGTGTGTGTGCGTGTGTACCTTGCTTATTTATTTTGTATTATGAGCCTGCTGGCTAACACTTACTCATGGCTTTCTGAGGCATTGCTGACACAAAATAGAATGCAGAATTTCCAAAGAACATGAATCTTAGACTGTTCCCTTCTCACAGAGCCCTGCGTGGACCAGAAAGTGTATGCTCTATCACAGGAAGAGCTGTGGAGGTTATTTCTCTGTCTGCTGCCCTTGCCTTACACTCATGAGCCTCCCGAGAGGTGTGCACTTGGCTCTCAGACACACTTACAGGTCGTAGGAGAACTTCCTCTCCAGGTTGGTCTGGTTCTTCTGAAACTGGAGGACATCCTGCTGCAGCTTCCCGTAATTCCTCTGCAGAGTCTTCAACTGGTCTAAGCCAACAGGAGGACAAGTAAATGTTACAAAGGCAGACGCACACATCGGAACACAAAGGGCAGGGACACAAAGGGACCAAGGAGGGGACAGAGAAAAGGCCAAGCACACAGCCCTTCCTTAGTAATCACTATACCCCAGCCTTGGAAGACCAGCAATCCTAAAGGAATCTGCATCTCGGTTTTTTTCCAAATATCTCTTTTAAATCTCCTTTTTGGCCTTCAACCCTTTAACTGCATTAGGAGCTTCTATTTGCCTGTTTCTCCCTTAGGTATCATAAGCCCTGAGCTGTCCCAAACAGTCACACACACCACTGTGTCCCTCAGCCCCAGCAGGCTCACCCTTCTGTCTGTAAAACACCGATTCCGACGTGTTGGCCGATAAGCAGCCACTCCTGCTGGACCCCTGCCCTGGGCCAGGCTACCTGCCAGCGTGTTCCTCCTGCCATTTATTCACAGCCACGCTGTTCTCCAAGGCCCTGTGCTGGCTTAATCACCCAACCCTCTTATCAGGGATACAGCAGCCTTGTTTGGGGAAACGTATCAGCCCATCCACACCGCGCTGACAACTCCACTCGCAGAAGCTCTGCTGGAAGGAGCAGCAGCTGCCAAAGGGCCAAGCTGTGGCAGGAGGAGGAGCGGCTACAGAGGTGACACCAGGGCTGGCAGACAGCAGCAGCTAGGGCTGGGGCACGGCTGGTGGCAGACGGGCCGGGACAGAGGTCAGCATGCCCTGAGGTCTGTCCTCTCACAATGCTAGACCTACGAGACTCCATGTGGGGGGCGGGGGAGGGGTGGGGATAAAATTAAATAACACTGAAGGATTTTATTGACTATTGATAGACACAACATGGGCCAATCTCAAAAGCATCTGTATGACACGCTCTAGAAGACAAAGCTGTAGCACCCAACAGCTCCACGGGTGCCTAAGGCCCAAGCGGGGAGGAGGACTCACTACAGAGGGCTGCGAAGTGGGGTACCCTGGGGTGATGGGTGTGTGTGTGTGCCGACCTCAGCAGTCTGTGAGGCTGAGTACTGGTCAGACTTATTCGGGTGTACACTACGAAGGGTCACACTATAGCATATAAATTAGACTTCGATAAATCTAACTTTAAAAGACTCCACAATCCAACTAAGTAGGAGACAATGGAATATCACTCAGCAAAAAAACGAACTACTGATATCCATGACAACACGAATAAATGTCAAAATAATTATGCTAGGTTGGGCGTGGTGGCTCATGGCCGTAATCCGAACACTTTGGGAGGCTGAGGTGGGAGGATCACTTGAGGCCAGGAGTTCAAGACCAGCCTGGGCAACACAACAAGACCCCATCTCTACATAAAATGTTTTTTAAAATTAGCTGTGTGTGGTGTTGTACACCTGTAGTCCCAGCTACTCAGGAGCCTGAGAAAGGAGGATCGCTTGAGCCCAGGAGTTTGAGGTTGCAGTGAGCTATGATGACGCCACTGCACTCTAGCCAGGGAGACAGAGTGAGACCCTGTCTCTAAAAAAATTTTTTTTTTTACTTATGCTGATAGGCCAGGAGTGGTGGCTCATACCCGCAATCCTAGAACTCTGGGAGGCCAAGGCAGGAGGATTGCTTGAGCTCAGGAGTTTAAGACTAGTCTAAGCAAGAGCGACACTAAAAATAGAAAAATTAGCCAGATGCGGTGGCATGTGCCTGTAGTCCCAACTACTTGAGAGGCTGAGGCAGGAGGATCACTTGAGCCCTGCAGTTGGAGGTTGCAGTGAGCTATGGTAATGCCACTGCACTCCAGCCGGGGCTACAGAATGAGACTCTGTTTAAAAGAAAAAGGAAAAAAACTATGCTGAGTGAAAGCAGCCCAACAAAAAAAGGTATATACAATCTGATTGCATATACAATTATTAAAAATGCAACCTAATCTGTAAGGACAGAAAGCAGATCAGAGGCTGTCTGGAGGTGAGGTGGGAGGAATACCAAGGGGCACTGGCAAGCTTTAAGGGATGACGAGATGTTCACTACACAGTGTGACTTTGGTGGTGGCTATGTGACATGCATGCATATGTAAAAGTTCACCAAGCTGTACACTCTGTGTGCAGTTCACTGTGTGTCAAATACACATGATTAAAGCTGTGGGAAACATGGAGTATAGGAAAGGCTGCAGGCCACATCCCTGCCAGGGGACTGACTGGTCTCAGCAGCAGATACAAGCACTGACGCACCCCCTGTAGTCAGGTAACCTCTTTTTCCCCAAAATAAATTCCCCAAAACAAATTTGACAAAGCAACCTCTTTTCACCTAAGACCTGTTAATATTCTTAGAACCTGATTTGGAACTAGAATTCTAAATTAGTGCTGTCTAACAGAACCATAATGCAAGCCACATAGAGAATTCTTAATTTCTTAGTAACCACATTTTTAAAACGTAAATAATATTTAACTCAACAGATACAGAATATTATGTCAACATGTAATGACTGTAAAATTTTTTTGTAAGCAAAATCCTATTTATTTTTTTTATTTCAGACTATTACGGGGGTACAAACATTTTGGTTACATATAACGGCTTTGCCTCACCTAAGCCAGGGCTACAAGTGCGCCCTTCCCCCACACAGTGCCCACTGCATCCACTAGCTGTGAGTTTGCCCACCCCCACACTCCCCTCCCACCTGACTGGCACCCAGTGAGCATTACTTCCATGTGAGCACCTTAGTGTTGATCAGTTAGCACCAATTTGATGGCGAGTACATGTGGTGCTTGTTTTTCCATTCTTGTGATACCTCACTTCAAAGATATCTTTTTTTTTTTTTTTTTTTTTTTTTTTTTTTTGAGACAGAGTCTCACTCTGTTGCCCAGGCTAGAGTGAGTGCCATGGCGTCAGCCTAGCTCACAGCAACCTCAAACTCCTGGGCTCAAGCAATCCTCCTGTCTCAGCCTCCCGAGTAGCTGGGACTACAGGCATGCACCACCATGCCCGGCTAATTTTTTCTATATATATTTTTAGCTGTCCATATAATTTCTTTCTATTTTTAGTAGAGATGGGGTCTCGCTCTTGCTCAGGCTGGTCTCGAACTCCTGAGCTCAAACAATCCGCCCACCTCGTCCTCCCAGAGAGCTAGGATTACAGGCGTGAGCCACCGCGCCCGGCCCTCAAAGATATCTTAAATTCTTTTTTCATACTGAGTCTTTGAAATGTGGGGTGTATTTGACAATTATAGCACATTTCAATTCAGTTGTTAAATTTTCATTAGAAATTCTTGATTGGAATTTAGATTTCATAAAATTTACAATTAAGAAGTAGACTGATATATACACAATTGTCCCAAACATACTTTAGTTTCCAAATAACTGAACTGAGTATCAGTTTTAAAGTACTGAAAATTTAACAAAAATTAAAAATTTAGTTCTTCTGTCCCACTGGCCACATCAACTGCTCATCAGCCACCATGGCTCCTGTCCCATTTTAGAGAGGTGGAAACTCGGGCTCTGGGGGCTTACGGGAACCTCCTACCAGGACCAGTGCTCCTTTCACCACGTTCTCAGGCCACACTGGGCCCTGATGACCTGACCCTCAGTCACATGGAAGGGGAGCCCCCACATAGAGGACACGGTCCCATCTCCTGCCCCACAAATCCCAGCTGGCGAACAGAGTCAGAGTAGCAAAGAAATAGAATTAAATGGGGCTGGACAGTTTTCCTAAGTTTCATGGGAAAATCTAAATTCAGGGTGACCCAATTAAAACAGGCCATAGATATACCATATATATACACACATATATGGTGTGTCTATAAAACAAATCACATATATATGATAATCCAGACTCCCCTTCATAAATGGGAGTCTGGATTCTTTTGTATGTAAGAGTTTGCAATGCATTATTCAGCACTATTGTTAAAAGGGAAAGCCTTTTAAGGAGGTCGAGTTAAGCAAAAAGGATAGACTAAAGATTGCTCAATTACTCATAACACTACCCACCCCGAAATTATAGTAGAACAGCAGGTGGCCCCAGAGAAGGATGAGAGGAAAAGTGGATTGTTCTAGAAGGCCAGTGCCTGGTGTTGAGGCGGGACACGCACTTACCTTGTAGGACTCTGATGAGCCTCTCACCTGCAGTGATATTATTCACCAGAGCCGCCTGCGAAGAAGATAAACACGAAATAAACACGGGCAACCTAACAACGTGGCCTTACAAGGTAGATGTGATGAAACAAGGGAAAGGCACCGCCCCCTCCCCCAACCCATAGCGGCTGCCAGGGAAGGAGCCGGGCAGTCAGCTGTCCGGCTGGACTATCCGATGTCCGCAGCAGAAAAGGGACACACCTGCTTAGAGATTTGCTTTCCAACCACCAGCCTGTACCCTGAGGGAGGAGTCAACGGATCCCTGGCTCTGTTCCATGCCAAGGACACCGCGGCCCCTCCACCAAAGGCCCCACCAGGCCTGGCTTCTTCGCCCTCCCCGGGCACCTGCGGGGCCGGATCAGCAGCCCCACAGCACACGTCCTCAATCAGAAGCTGAACTCCAAATGCCAGACTGGCTAAAAGAACAAAGGAAAAGGAATGCACCAAGAAGCCTCTGCTAATGAGGCCACTTGATGATCTGAACTTCTGGCTGTGCTTCTGTCCACAGTCTATGAGCTTAGGGACGAGGTTTCACACACAGTCAGTTACACCAACTTGGGAGAGTCACCAGCAGAGGAGGGCAGAAGCCAGCCAGGACTCGATAATAAAAAGAAATGGAAAGTAAGAAGAGCGAGCGGCCGCTGCACACCACGGAATCACTCCGCGCCGGGGCTCCGCTACGCACTTCGCGTCTACTTGCTCATTTACTCCTCCTAGCAAGGCTATGAGGCGGTAGTCTATCACCCCGTCTTAGGGGACAGGACAGCGAGGCACAGAACGCTTAAGGTGCTCAAGGTCACTGGTCTATTAATAGGAAAAGCCAAACTCTAGCTCCAACGGGCAGGCTCCAGAGAGCAGGTTCTTCATGGCTACTTGGCAAATTGCCACACCCATTTAGGGGATGCCACCCAATGCTAAGAACAAGCAAAAACCTAAAAAGGAGGGGAACAGAATATAAGACACTGGAGTACATCGCACAGGTTTAGTGAACACAAACACACAGCACATGTGGGCTGGGCCACACTGTGAAATTTCTTACTGTCACCATCAAGGAAGTTTGCAAATACTCCACTCCTCAATGTGCTGCCACGACATGGAGATACATTTCTGGTTAGCAGTAGATAATGACAACCACACCATCTCCTCCTCCGCTGCCCCCTGCTCCCGCTGGGACCTTTCTGCGCAACCTTCACTCTTTCTTAGGCCTGAGCAGAGAGGGGACTTAGCGGAAGCAACAGCTTACGGGGTAAGGTATTACGCACATAGGGATGCATGCCCAGAAACGACAACTAACCACACAAACCTGGTGTTTATTTTGGGAGATCTGAGGATACAGAACATCTCCTGGGGCAACAGATAAGAGGTCACAGTGATAATATGTGTAAAATTCATCTCTCGGGAGACATTATCCAGAGGAGTGTTTATAAATATTCTACAAGGGCAGGGGTGGAGGTAGCAAACAGGAAGTAAAAGGGGGGCCTGCACAGTGGAATCAGATTACACAGCTCCCAGCTCCTGCTACTCTTGAAAAAGCTTACAAACATCCAGTTGAAAAGACAAAGGATTACTATATGACCATGTAATCCCACTTTTGGGTATAAACCCAAAAGAATTCAAAGCAGGATCCCCAAGAGACATCTGCACCCCCATGTTCCCTGCGGCATTATTCACGATAGCCAAGAAGGAAAAGCAACACAGGTGACCATAGATGGAGAAACAGATAAGCAAAATCTGGTATATACATACATTGGAATATTATGCAGCCTTCCAAAAGGAAATTCTGACACACTACAACATGGATGAACCTCAAAGACATTATGCTAAGTGAAAAAATAAGCTAGTCACCAAAAAAAAAAAAAAAAAAACAACAAATACTGTATGACTCCACTCATAGGAAGTACCTAAAGTAATCAAAATCATAGAAACAGAAAATAGAAGATGGTTGCCCAGGGCTGCAGGAAGGGGAGAGGGAATTTGGTATTTACTGGGTAGAGAGTCTCAGTGTTGCAAGATGAAAAAGTTTTAGAGCTCTGTTGCTTAACAATGTGAATATACTTCACATCACTGAACTATACACTTAAATTTCTACTGCACCTAGATATTGAAACCACCTTCCTTCTCAACATTAGTGCTAAAACAGAAAAAAAAAAAAAAAAAGGAACATTTAAATAATTATATGCCGATTATCCTCAAAGCCGATTTCTCCTAGGTGAATCATTCTATAAAAATCACGGCAATTTGACTTGTTTCTTTTACACCCATTCCCCTTAGCTCCTCCCCAAAAAATCCATATTAGAGTTTGCAGCTATCTGAGGGTCCAGAAATACTTGTCTCCATGTGACTTTATTCTTCCAAGGAAAATATATTTTCCTTAATCTTCCCCCACCTACTTATTTATGCATGGAAAAATACAGCCTCCACTTAAAATGAAAAAGGATCATAAAATACCATTAAGATCTTTTATATACAGCTTTACATTTATAGAAAATTTCTTGTTGAATCGTTTTCAGGAAAACTATGAAAATGCTTCCCAGCTTCTTTTTGGGTTCGATATATTATAAGGAAGAAAAAACCCTGCATTCAAATGAATTATACATTCTACTCTAAACAACCAACAGATGGGAAAAACCAGGTTGTTTTCCTCATTTTGGTGCAGCGACTTTGGGGGGAGCTGCACTTCCTGATGCTTGTGAACTGTCCTCAGGGAACACTCATAGACGAGAAAGCAGTAAGTGCCACCAGAATTTAACTGCAAACTAAACTCAAGGGTGTCAGTGTGAATCACCCATGCACAAATTCATTATAACGACTCTGTTACGGGAAGTATATCTGATCAAACTATTTCTGCATTAGTCCTTGGTAAGTACAGTGGTGAAGGAAGGAATTAGAAAAAAATTTTAATTATAATAAAATAAATAAGAATAAAAATAAAAATTAATGAAAAAAATGAAACTATTTCAGCCTTAGAGTCCTAGAAAAATAAGCTCAACATTTCATAATAAATGTTCAAAGCAACAAATCTACAATAAATTAACACATTTTGAAACCTCAATAAGATATAATGACTAATTCTTAAAATACTAATTTTCGAAAAGCTGGCTTGGAAGCAGAATGCTGATCACATCATAAGGAGTTGAAGGCAGCTTTTACTGCTGTGTTTGTTTGGCTCATTAAAATAATCAACCTGCTTTGAGGGTGTGGGTCCACCTTAACTTTCAGACTTAAAGAGGACACTCACCCAATCTAACTCTTGTCAGGCCACCGCAAGTCAGGTGCCTTGATAACTTCTTTGTACTGAAATTCCTGTTAATGCCTCAGGGAGATGAACCTTAAAATGCAAAAGTTGATCTTAGTGACCTCAGAATGGCATAAGAACGAAGGGAAGAGTGTGAAGTATTCATTGGTGTCTTCTTTTTATCCCTTCCCAATTTCAAAATTGTGCTATCCAATAGAAATATGTCAGTCACATATGGACATTTAAAATTTTCTCATAGCCACATTCAATTAAGTAAAAAGAAACAGGTGGGCAAGGGATTTGAACAGACATTTCTCCAATGAAGACATATAAAGAGTCAATAAGTACACGAAAGACGCTCGACATCATTAGTCGCTAGAGAAATGCAAATCAAAATGACAAGATACCGCTTCACAGCCATCAGTATGGCTATAATATAAGAAAAGGAAAGTAACAAGTGTTGACAAGGACGTAGAAAAACTAGAGAGAAATTGGAACCCTCACACACAGCTCATGAGCATGTAAAATGGTGCAGCCCCTGTGAAAAAGTCTGTCAGTCCTTCAGAGTTACCATGGGACCCAGTGACCCCACTGCTAGGTATAAAACCAAGAGAAACAAAAACACATCTCCACACAAAAACCTGTCCACAAATGTTCACAGAAGAATTAGTCATAACAGCCAAAAAGTGGAAACAACTCAAATGTCCATCAACAGATGAACAAACAAAATATGGTTATCCACACACACAGCCACAGTAAGGAATGAAGTACTGACACATGCTGCAACGTGGACGAGCCCTGAAGGCACTACAGGACGATGTGAAAGAAGCCAGACACAAAAGTCCACATGGTCATGGCTCCCCTGATATGCTCTGTCCAGAATAGGCAAGTCTATGGAGACAGGAAGCACATTAGTGGCTGCCAGGGGCTGGAGGGAGGGGGAGATGGGAAGTAACTGCTTAATAAGTACATGTGTCTTTCTGGGGTGATGACAATGTTCTGGAATTAGGTAGTGGTGACGGTTGTGTAACACTGTGAACACATCCAAAACCACTGAGTTGTGTGACACACTATCAACGGTTAAAATAGTGAATTTCATGTAATGTGACTTTTATCCCACTTTAAAAAAGAAACAGATGAAATTAATATTAATATTTTATTTACCCTAATATATCCACATTATCATTTCAAGATGTAATCCACATAAAAACTATTAGTGAGATATTTTATTTTTCCCCCACACTAAATCTTTGCACTCTAGCATATATTGCACTTATTCAGCACATCTCAACTGGGACATCTGAAGTGCTCAATAGCCACTTGGAGCTAGGGACTCACAGCTCCTGAGGAATGAGAAGGCAGGGGAGGGAGACTGAGTTATTTATTCATGGCATCCTGTTAAGATTACGCGCTCACACCGATTCACACACAACAACAGAACAAGCCCTGGCTCCTAAATGCTTCGTGCCCACAGCTCCCCTGGGCCAAAGACCGGATTGCGGGATGCATGTTCCCATAGAAACAGCAGCACAAAGTGGTGAGGAAACTAGGCCTGTTTGCAAAACCCTGGAGCTAACATAATTAACTCTGGTGATTAAGACTATACACACAAAAAGGCAAACACTGACCGAATATTTGATTTTAAGGAATTACTGGATTTTCTGGTATGATAATGGAATCATACCGGAGAGGAGGAGGAGCCCACCTTTCAGAGACACACACTGAAATACCTAGGATGAAAACAGCAGGAGGGACAATCACTGAAGCCTCATGTCAGACACATTCTGTCTGCTTTTCCACGCTCAAAGTTTTCCACAATTAGTCTACACAAAGACCATGTCATGCTGACAACAAAGCCGGAAAGTGGCAATTTTTTCAAACCTTAACTTCAGGGTTGGTTTTACAAGAAAAGAAAGGTAAATTAGAAGATGCTGAGATGAACTTTTATGTTCTGAAGGAATTCTGGGTAGGTTCAAGAACTTTCAGAAGTACAGATCTTTACTGTGTGCTATTTCTTACTTGTAATTTCACTCGTAAAATTAAGCAGTTTTCTTATTGCAGTATAGCTCCATCAACAATTATCAGCTTTGACAAAGGCCTTTTGAGGCTCATTAATGGGAAAAAGGAGAGGAAAAAGAGAAAGGTCACAGAAGGAGGGCAACAGAGAGAAGATGGGGTGTGGAAGAGATTTTCCTGAAGAAAATGGTAAAGACTTGAGATGTGTGGATTCTGCTTTGGGGTCTGGGGCTAATTTGCTCCTGGACTTGAGACGTAGCACTTGACTTCTCTGGTCCTCTGTTTCCACAACTGGGACCCAGGGGTTGGCCTGCTGAGTTTCAACAGGGGCACACCAGGGGCGTCTCGGGGGGACTGCTCTGCTCTCCTACTATCCCCCCTGGCAGCATATTTAGCATTCCTGCCCCCTCACCCCTTCTGAGTGCCAGGAGCACACTCCCCCCTCCCCACTGTGTCTCCAAGACAAAAAACACAAGCCCCACCTCACACTTTTCCAAATGGCCCCAGGGTGCCAGCATGGAGGCTAGAGCACATCTGTTCTTCTCTACCATCGATCCTCTGCTGCCCCGTCTACACAGAAGGAAGACAGGAGCCCGGAGTCCACGTCGTTGCCCTCCAGGCTCACCCTGTGGTGGGAGCACTCAGCGCCTCTCCACAGAAGGCCCAAGTGACGGATGGAGAGACACGGGCGGTGTAGATGACAACCGAAAATCCTGCACAGCTTTGGCGGCAGCAAGTGAAGCTACTGTCCCCACCCACAGAGGTGGCGTTCAGGGAGGGAAAACTTGGGCCTGTGTTTTAAATTCAAAGAACCTACTCCTGGGGGTTAAACAAAACCCTGTGGGGAATATCTCCTCGACTCTCCAACGCAAAAGAATTTACAACTTGGATTATTGAAAGGTCTAGCAAATGGTAGGGGCACGGGGGCGGTGGGGGGGGAGTGTGTGTGTGTGTGTGTGTGTGTCAATGTGAGTGTGAGAGTGAGCGCGAGAGAACAAATCAACGTAAGAAATGCACTGGAAACACTATGCTGAGTGGAAGAGCCAGACACAGAAGGATAAATATTACATGATTCCGCTTACACGAGGTCCCTAGAGTAGTGACATTCATAGACGGAAAGCAGCACGGTGGCTGCCGGGGCTGGGGAGGAAGAATGGGGAGTTACTGTTTGATGGGTGCAGTTTCATTTTAGGGAGATGAAAAAGTGCTGGATATTGATGATGGTGGCACAACAATGTGAATGTATTTAATGCCACTGAACTGTGCACTTAAAAATAGTTAAAATGGTAGTTTTTATGTCATATGTATTTTACAACAAAAAAAGGATGAAGAAAAGGAACGGGGTGTGGGTGAGTTAGTGAACGCGTGGGTGAGTGTGAGAGCAGGAACAGCAGACGTGCGCGAGAGTGTTCAGCAGACAGAGTCAGGCCTCAGAGCCTGGTCAGTAAGGAGCTGAGGGGACTGCGGGGCAGAAACGCAGGCGACCCGCAGCTGCGGGAGGGTGCGCACAAGTCACGGAGTTTTCCTGGAAGGTCGTGGGAGAGATTAAGCATAACTGTACGAAGCTTAAAAAACCCCAGAACATCATCTATCTAGGAAAACACCTAGTGTACACAGCTCTACGCACCCGAAACAGCTCCTGCCAAGACATCCCAGTGTTGTGTCATTACAGAGAGAACAACGTGGCCCCACCCCGCCCAACTCACAGCCGCTGGCGTGAGAAAACACCACACACAACTCACTGGGAGGGCCCGGGATGGCCCCAGGACCCACCCTGGGATCACGCAGGCGCCCAGCACTGCACAGCAAGGTCCCCAAGGCGTGCTGCCCATCACAGGGACAGGCACCGCCACAGGGGGAGGGAGCCTTGGACCAAGACTGGTTCACATCCACCCCTAGCGCCCCAGCACCGCAGGTGCTTAGGGGAGGGAGGACAGAGGGAAGGGAGGATGGAGGGAAGGGAGGAGGGGAAGCAAACTGAGGAAACTGCCCTTGATTCTGAGAACCCACCACAGCTGCCTCCCAGGGTCCTGCCCACCTATGTGCCTCTAACCCACACAGGACTTGGGTCACAGACAACTCCCAAGAGGACCCAACCACAACTGGCAATGGGAGTCCCGGCATGCACACTGATGCTTCCCGACTCTAAGGCAGGATGAGGGCCCGTCTTCTCAGTCCCCGACCCTGGATCTTTCTGGAGGTCACCTCGCTGTGGCTGCCAGGGGGCTTGGGTAGGCCTGAGGCAGCTCACACGGCCCCACCCCTCAGCCCTGGCTGCTTAGGCGATGGCTGCGGGAAGAGACACCCACGCAGAGGAGCACACCACACACCGACACTGGGGCTTGGCCAGGGGAGGGGAACACTCAGAAATCTTCAGCTCTGCTTTCAGAGGAAGAAAAACACTCCATGACAGCACACACAGCACCAGCGATCCAGAACATTCCCTAACTGTTCTGTAGGCAGCCAGGAAATGCCCTGACGGGCTGGAGGCCTGGGCTGCAGATTTCTGGCTGCACCATGAGGACAGTGAGGACAGCGGAGGGACCCGGGCTGCAGAGCTTCTGCTCCCAAATGGGAAGCCCAGCAACTCCTCCGCTCTGCCTGCAGGAGGGGCAGCACTTTTGCACATTCTTTCTGCAAAGTAAGGGGTATACACATTTGGAGACTAAAGAAAAACTAAAACTGAACTAAGCCTACAGGTTACAGGGCCACAGCCAACGCACCTAACAGATCTGGATCACTGGCTGTTCCTAAACATGCGTGACTGCGGATCCCCCCTTCTCACCACTAAAGGAGAAGTAAGTGAGACGACAGTTAGCTCGTGTCATCTTTATGTGTTCCCCGCCAAACGCTCGTCTTGTGGTGCCAGGTTAAGAAGTAAAGAAGGTGAACAGAGTCAGGTCCAACTCACTCAAGCAATTTTCTGGGTGAAAAGAGAGTAAGACAAAGGCCAACCACAAGGGCAAAACCCCAGGTGCCCATTGCCCACTATAACGACGAGATGCAGAAATGCCCTTTCTAGTGAGCATGAAGCCAAGTCCGAGAGCGAGGACGCGTGTGGGGTTTGTCTCCGTCCCGTGGGCAACAAGACAGCAAGGCACAGAAGAGACACGCCTCGCCTGGTCAGCCGCGAACCACCACGAGCACGTCATACCGCTAGAGGCCGCTTTCCACGTGGAACCCGGCCACGGCGCATTTTAACACCCACTCAGGTGGTGAATCCAGGGAGGGAGCTGCCCTAAGGGGCACACCCGGCCCCTCCCTCGAGGTGGGCGAGGAGGACCCAGAGGGCAGCGATGAAGAACCGGCACTGGGCGTCCTCACAGCAGTCTGCAGTAAAGGACATCCACCCAGATGGCACCTGCTTTGCTGTTTCTCCTGTAAACATTTTGTTAATGTGGGAGGTAAATTATGAAATACTTGAAGTTAATTATGAAGCTATCTTTGAAGGTCAAATCCACTCAGCAAACTGGAGAATTTACAATCCAGTAAGACTCAAAGTCTTCTGAGACAAACACTTTTTTTTTTTTTTTTTTTTTTTCAGGAAAAAGGATTTTCAATAGACTTTATCAACCTGCTTTCATTCTGCCTCAATTCAGACTCTCCCTCCCCTCTCCCAGCCCTCCTGTCACGAAGGCCTGGCCACCCCTCCTCCCGGCTGACTCAAAAATCTGCTCACTTCGCAGAATTTGTCCTTCTTCTGCCTAGATGCAGTACGAGATCGCTTTTTGCTCCAAATATTTCAAGAGCCACCTGACAGCACCACCTCCTGCCCCACTGGGCTGCCGCCTGCCTTTAAACATCTGGCCGTCTGATTCTGTGGCCACCTCAGCTTACCCTAGGATGGCTCCTGTGTCTTCAGCTCAAGTCCAAACTCCCCAGTGGCTTGGAAGCCACGTAGGGAAGGGCCCCAGCACTCCTCTCACTCTACACCTGAAGCCACACTCTGCCTGGCACAGCCACAGTGGCTCCCCGCCCACCTGTCCTTTCCAGGTTAGACACCATCGGGACAGCTCCTCCCAGGGCACTTGGATGCCCTCACCCACCTGCCTGGTGGGGGACACAGCAGATCGGCTCTTCTGTGTTGGCTCCACATACCTTTTAATGTGCCTTCCTGGAGAGTGAAGTCTTGAAAGCTAAAATCCATCTTCCATACTCATTTCCCGTGGGATTTTGATTCCAATCAGATGCACCTACTGGAGACTTGAATGGTGAACAGCCTCTCCCCTTCCCTCAAGCCTGCAGGCACCTACTGCACTGTATTAAATCCTTCCAGCTTAAAATAGCTGGGTGGTTTCTCACTGACCCCAAGACGCCCACCTACTTGTCTTTCTCCAGCACTTAATGGGAAAGGCATGGACCACGCACACGGCCTCCCCACCACTGGGCACAAGCCAGCGCCTGGCAAAACAAATACTAAGCAGATGGACAGAACTGGCCACAGAAAATGAATGGGAATAAAAACAGAAAACCTGCTCTAGAGCCCTGGATTCCTCAATCACAGAGATAAAAGGGTGATAAAAATCAAAGACACTACTTTTATCTGCACAAGTCCACTCTGGTTCCCCAAGGAAACCAACCCTCCAGGAGAAAATCATCACGTTCTCAGGTGACAAGAAAAGCTGGCCAACAGAAAATACACTAACTAGGACCCTCGGAGAACTGTGTTTGGCCATATGAGGATGCAGTCCAGTGGAGCGGGTGGGAAGACCCCAAAGCCCAGGGCTGTCCCCATGACGCCCACCCTCAGGTCCTGGGGGCCTTTCCACGACCTCTCAGTCTCTTCCTCTCTGTCTCTAGAAACAACAATGGAGCCAGCGGTGGTGGCGCACACTGTTGTCCCAGCTACCCAGGAGACTGAGGGGGAAGGACCATCCGAGCCCAAGAGTTGGAGGCTACAGTGAGCTACGAGCTATGATTGTGCCACTGCACTCCATCCCGAGTGACAGAGACTCTGTCTCTAAAAACTAGCTAACTAAATAAATAAAACTTTAAAAAGCAATTTCAGAAATGGAAACAACAATGACTGTCTCCTGAGGAAATTAAACGAGAAATGTAATGTGTTCATGTGTGCAAAGGCACTTTGAAATTCTAAAGGAGGACCAAGGACCTTCTTAATGTTAGTCATTTCCTTTTCAAGAGGCAGAATCTTTCAGGAAAAGTCACTCATATTGACAAATGCTACTGCACTTGAGGGAAGCAGCCCCGTCCCAGGCCCGAATGACACACAAGAACCTGAGAGCCAAACACCTCGAGCTCTCCTGGCTCCACAAGCCAGCTGTTCCCAACAGGAAAGCACTCAAAAGGTACGATATTTTCACCCCACATACCTCAGGCAGCGCCTCCCAGAGCCTCCTTGCACCCCACATTCCTGAGCAAGAGGAGGAACCTGGCAGCTTGCTGAAACCACCTGACCCAAGCGTGGGGTGCACAGGTGAGCGTGACAAATGGGCCCGTTGAGGCAGGTCCTCCCTGCACCTCCCCCGCCACCTGTGTCTTTAAGCTTTTCTTCTTCTGGACACAATCCAGTGAGCGTTGTCACCAACTACTCTTCCTTTCCTTCAGGCAGCAAGGTTGTGCCCCCCCTTCAGGAATGATACAGGAACTGTATTTCCATGACAAAGGAACTGTTGCTAAAACGTTTTCTTTGTACTGCTGCCGTGCTGGGTTACCCATTTGAACAAATGAGTGAAAGGTATAACCGTCAAAGTGGATACACAGCTGCAAGAAACCAGCCTAGCAAGGTCGTCAGGAACGCAGACACCAAAAGGGAAGCTATCTCTCATCTAACTTCTGGCAAGCAAAGATGAACACAATAGCAGGAGGACGTGCACTAGTCCCTTCAGAAGATGCCACCAGGCAATTCGGGGTCTCCCAGACCCTTCCCCAGGCGTTGCAGAGGGCAGGTACTCAGCACCCCCAAGCCAGCGTGGCCACGGCTGCTCCCGAGCAGGAGCGAGTAAAGAGACTACCCTGGGTATTCTGGAGTTTTCAGACCCAGATTAGCAATCAGCCTTCTGACAACAACATAAACGAATGACCTAGACACCCTGTGCCCTACCTAGGGGTTAACACAGACCTTTACAAGTGCATCTTCCTTGGCTTTTGCCAAAAACTAAAACCCTAAGATCTGTTTCCACTTAGACCCCTTAGAACCTTGTTTTATACGTACACACATAGGCCCTGTACAAAGAAAACAGTATTTCACTAGTGGTTGTGTGAGGATTATTTAGACTCCACACAAAGGTGATGGTCTAAAATCATGACCGCAAGTTCTTTGATGCTACTTCCAAAGGCAGAGTCTAATTTCCCCTGAAATTTGAGCCACCTTAGTGGTCTTCTAATGAATGCAATGGAAGTGACCCTGTGACTTCTGAGGCGAGGTCAATAAAAGGTGCTGTGGGCTGAACAGTGTGCTCCCAAAATTATGTCCACCTGGAGCCTGTGGGTGAACCTGTGGATGACCTCACGTAGAAACAGGGTCCAGCTCGCTTCCGCAGCACATATACTAAAATTGGAACGATACAGAGAAGATTAGCATGGCTCCTGTGCAAGGATGACACGCAAATTTGTGAATTGTTCCATATTAATAAAAAAAAGAAACAGGGTCCAGGCAGGTGTAATTAAGTTATAACGAGGTCATTAGCTGGCCCCTAGTCCATTGTGACTGGTGGTCTCCTAAGAGGAGATGAAGACACAGGACACGGTGGCAAGGCCACGTGAAGACGCAGGACGACACTGCAGTCACAGCCAAGAGAGCCAGGGTGCTGCAAATGCCAGGAGCTAGAAACGGCAAGGAGGACCCTCCCGCAGAGCCTTTGAGGAAGCATGACCCTGCCGATACCTTGATTTTGGACTTCTAGCCTCTGGAACTGCAGAAGAATAAAGTTTTGTTGTTTTAAGCCACCAAGTTTGTGGTATGTTGTTTGGCAGCCCCAGGAAAGGAAAACAAAAGATGACACAGCTTCCTCCTGGGTGGTCCCTCTCCCCTGCTCCGTGAGGACACTAACTCGTGGGACCAGCCTGTGCTGTAAGGAAGCCAAAAGCCACGTGGAAAAGCCTCACGTTCCCAGCCCCAGCTCAGGTCTCAGGTGACAGCTTCACGGACCGCTAGACACTGGAGTGAGGGAGGCTTCAGAGGATTCTAGCCTCAGCCTCAAGGCACCGCAGGGTGGGTGTGGAGCAGAGACAACTTGTTCCCACTGAGCTGAGCCCTCCCAAACTGCAGGTGCCGGAGCAAAATAAATGTTGTTTGTCATGGTTTTAAAGTACTGTGGTTCAGGGCAAGCTGATACCTAGTAACATAACCAGAACACCCCATATATGTCTAAGTCTATTCACAAGAACCCAAATGTAGATCTTCACATTCAAAACACAGTCAGCTGTGCCCATTAGCTACCAAGGCAATCTACACAGCCTCCCTTCCACAAACATGTAGGAAGAATCCTCTTGTCTGCAATTATACCCCTGACTTTCCACCTATGAAGTAATCGCCTCAACTGAAGTAATAATGCACAATAAACTAGAAATTTCTGGGTTTTTTAAAGAATGATATGCAAACACTAGAAGCATTTAAATGAATTTATCATTTAAAGAACTCTGCTTATATTCTATCATTTTCATGGCACATCTACATTTATAAAAGCTTCAATATAATCAATAATTTATAAAAGCTTAGATGTAATCTGTACTATAAAATAAAGATTGGAGGGTTCCCAGTGGTTAATCTGAGTGATTGGAATTACAGATGATTTTAATTTTCTTTTTTGTATTTTCAAAATTGTCTAAAATAATATTACTGTTTTGTTAATTAAGGAAAAGACAACTTTTTTTGAAAACTAATATACACAGTCATTTCAAAACAAAGCTCAATATCCCTTGTTGCATACAGAACGGGAAGTGTAGTGCTTCCACTTCGTTATATAAATTCACATGAATTTGCACAATTGCCTTTATGCAGTCAAACTGTCCTCACCACACCTACTGTTGCAACAGACAGGGAGGCAAAAAAAAAAAAGAAATGAAATGACAGCTCAACCCCCAAGATTCTGCTGATGTCGCATTTGAAGTATCTACCATCAAATTATCATAGTCTGTGGGATTTGGTTAACTTATCAAGACAGAGAATCTGATTCTGTCAACACTCTGGCCACTGGAGAGTTCCCCCTGGGCCAGCTTCCTCGCCTCCTCCAGTGGGCTCTGGGCGTGGGCTTGTTGCAGTGGAACTTAAGTGGCCAGCTAGCCTTTCATGTGGGCAGCAGCAAAGGTTGTAGGGACGTTCTTGGGGACCGGGGTTAGACAAGGCTGGCCATGACATCGGCCAACGTACACCTTTATTGCCCAGCACACTTTCCCACAGTTGGCGGGATGCGTCACACCCTCCACATTCCCACTCTAACCCTCTGCTTCATGCTGTCCTACATGCCTAAAGCCATCCTTCCACAAGCTTCTCTAAATCCCATTTTAACCTCCAAGGCTCAAAAACAATCCTTTCAGGAAAAAACTACAATACTTTAGTCAACAGTGATCTCTTCTTTCATGTAACTCTTGTTGCTGTTAAAAATTAATTATTCTCTAGGTATCTGGAACAAGATGAGGAAGATGGAAACCAAGCTGCTGAGGGCCCAGGCACACGCTGGACACCCAGGGAGTGCAGGTGCACCGACCGACACTCCCACTCACTCGTCTACCAAGAACTTGAACTTCTACCAAATGCCAGACTCAAACCCACAAGAGATGCCAAATGATCGGGCACATAACTTAACCTAGATTGGAACAAATCAGAAAAGAAGAGTGAAATGCTACACGCTACAACAGAGGGCCAACTGATGTGCAGGCCAGGAAGCTGTGCAAAGTCAAAGACAACAGCAGGACCACTTTGGGGAGCAATGTGACAACAGCTAATAAAAATGAAAATATGTACAACTTATGATCTAGCAATTTAACTTCTAGACATAGCCCTGTATCTTTCAAACTCTTTTAACCATGACCCACAATGACAAATTTTATCTTGTGATGCAGTATGTTTACACGTATACATATTTTTATAGAAACTGAAACAATAGTTTCATGAAACAATAGTTGACATGTATACTCTAATATCTTTAATTTTTTTCACTGTGGGTCATAACCCACAAAATTATTATGCACAGCTCACTAACAGGTCCCAAACTGTAGTTGGAAAACACTGCAAGCTTAGAGACACTCCCAGGTGCCTAGGGAGCAGAGCATGTTCACTGTCACCTTCTCTCAACAATAAAAAACTAGAAACAATGTAAGGGCCCATCAGTAGAGGTGGGTAAATAAACTGTGGTATATTTATACAAAGAAAGAGGGTCCAGTAGTTAGAATGAATGAACTAGATCTCTAAAATAATTAACAAAGACCTCAAAAACAATGCTGACTATAAGAAGCAAGTTATAGAATGATAGAGTAACCAAAAATATATATTAAAAACTCAGAGAGAAAATAATATTGTTTTTAGACATGTGTAGTAAGAGTTCACAAATATAAAGTATAAGGATAATCATTCAAGTTCACAATGGTGGTTATATAGGCAGGAGGGAAAGGGACTGGGAAGGGGAACGTACAGGACCTCAACTTCATGATGTTTTTTGTGTTAATATTTGGGTGAGGGGCACACAGATGTGAGCTTATTCTTCTGACCTTTCTGTATGTGCAGCTATTTCATAAGAAAACTGTTCTATGTCTCATTACAGTACAATCACACAGCTGTCAAGAAGCTCACGTGGTATCTCACACTTGCCCATTCCTGGTGACTTTTTTTCTTTTTTAGAGACAGGGTCTCGCTCGGTCATGCAGGCTACAGAGCAGTGGTGCCATCGTAGCTCACTGTAGGCTCAAACTCCTGGGCTCAAACGATCCTTCTGCCTCAGCCTCCAGAGTAGCTGGGAGATGCACACCATTATGCTCAGCTACTTTTTAAAAATTTTTTTATTTGTAGAGATGGGGTCCAGATATGTTGTCCAGGCTATTCTCAAATTCCTGGCCTTAAGGTAATGCTCCTGCCTCAGCCTCCCAAAGTGCTGGGCTTTCAGGTGTGAGCCACTGTACCTGGCTCTGGGTGACTTTTGAAGGGTGTCTAAGCAAGCTGGTCTCAGTGCTAAGGACGTGAAGACCCACCTATGTTCAAATTCTGAGTGAATCCTCTATCCTGGGGAAAAAGTGGTGAGCAGAAAGTTTCCAATCTGGCATAGCTTCTAAACGTGTTCAAGGATTCCAGTAAATGTGGGTAAAGATGAAAGAGTATCTTAGAAAAACAAGTATTAACTCCATGACTTTGTAACAGCTCTAGCAAATTATGTTTAAATGAATTATAGTCATGCGTTGTTTAATGATAAGGATATGTTCTGAGAAATGTGTCATTAGGCAATTTTATCATTGTATGAACATCATAGCGTGTACTCACACAAATCTGGATGGGTTAGCCTACCACAAGCCTAGGCTACAAACCTGCACAACATCTGACTGTACTGAATACTGCACGCAACTGTAACACAAGTGTAAGTATTTGTGTATCTAAATATAGCCAAACATAGAAAAGGTAGAGTAAAAATACAGTATTATAATCTCATGGGATCACCATCATGTATACACAGTCCATCACTGACGGAAATATTGTTAAGCAGCACATGACTACATATCTCTCAATTATAATGCCTTTTAACTTTTAAATCATTTCATTAAGGGTAAAAAAAAAAGTGAAAAAATTAAAACCCTGAAAATGCATTTTTATTTTTAAAAGTGTAATACTGCAAAACACTTGATCTCATTCACCAATTTCTGGATTAGCTAGCTGCATCACAGTGATTTGGGAATGTAGGAAAAAAATCATGCATTGTGTGTGTCTTTGTGTGATCTTTAAGAAATTACATATTCCCTGAGCTCCAACACCCAGAGATTCTGAGCCAATGTATTTTTTTTAATCTTTTTTTTTTTTTGTATAATCTCACAGATGATTGCAGTGTACAGCCAGGCTACGATTGATTGCTCTGAAACAACTTTCCTAACAAATAAATTCAAAACCCCAAGACAGACCTTAAACAACAGCCAATCTGATAAGCTGAATTGATAATTCTGCATCAGAACAGCAGCAAGCTACGGAGACTTTCAGGGCAAGCACAACCACCTAACCAGACAGTGATCTAGTCTTCCCACTCCCAATCCTCCCCCCCACTGCTTCTGACCCTCACAGAAGAGGGGAGAAAGGCACCAAAGAACCTCGTGAGACCCAACCTCTGCCCTCCACGGAACAGGACTCTATTTCAGAGGCCCAGATGAGGCTTATTACCCGTGTTCTCTGATTGCCTAAACCTGTGCTGCGCGGTAAGGCCATATTTGGCTATTTAAATTTAAATTAGAAAAAACATTTAAATTAGTTAAAACTCAATAAAACTCAGTTTCTCAACCCCACTGGCCACATTTTGGGTATTGCACAGGCTCATGTGGCTACTGTATGACACAGCACAAACACAGACTATTCCCATCATCACAGAAGATTCTATTAGACAGGGCTGACCCAAAGCAGTAATTTCATTACGAAAAGGTGTCTGTTCACATCTTCCCTGATAGGTTTGGTTTTCAAGCTTTTGTCCAGGCCCCCACTGGAGGGACAGGATGCCTGCCCAGCAGGAACGCAGGGGGCGGGGGCAGGCAGGGAAATCTCTAGGTTATGTGAGATCTGCAAACTACCCCCACCCACAGGTCCCCACACCCCGCCTCCTAGGCTGAGAATCACTGTAATTCTTTAAAATTCTAAAAAGGAGCCTCCTTCCAATTCCAACCACAAGTGCTAATCTTCTAAGATTAGAAAAGACAATGTAGAGACAAGTAAGTATGCAGGTGAAGAACTAGCCTGACCACATTGAAAGAATCAGCTGAGAATATGAAGTGTGGCCGAAAGGGAGTTAGTTGGAACACAGTAGTCTTTGGAAACAAAGAGACATTAAAAACAATGTTTTGAAAGTTTATACTGTGAAGAGTTTTTAATGGCAAAACGGTATGAGGAACTCCCATGTATCAATCACCCAGCTTTAACAGTGATCAACTCCGGCCAGTCCAATTTCCTGTATGGCCCCACCCATCCTTCAAGCTGTGTCTCCACGGAGGGAAGAGGGAGAAAAGCAGGGAGGAGGACACCTGCAGGCTGTCTAGGGTCTACGTCTTCTCCTAGGTGACAGTGACTACTCTGAGCCCTGGTTCCCTCATCTAGTAAGTGAGCCCCAACCTCACAGGGCTGCGAGAGGAACACACGAAACAATCCCTGCAGAACACTCAGCCTGACGTCTGGCTAAGCAGAGGCTCGATTAATGTGAGCTCTTCCCGCTACTGTGGTGACTGCCATTGTTCTTGGTCCTGTCTTCCTAGATGTCTTTCTAATCCGTTTTTACAGATACCACAGTTTGGTTTCATGGTTTCAATTTGGGAGGGAAAAACAAAGTCTGCAATGGTCTGAATGTTTGTGTCCACCCACCCCAAATTCTTATGTAGAAACCAAGTCAACCACGGGCCCAGGGCCCAAGGGTGGAGCTCTCATGCATGGGATCAGTGCCATAAAAGAGGCCCCGGAGAGCTGCCTCGCCCCTTCCACCAGGGGACAGCAGTGAGAAGGTGCCTGCCCTATGTGAACCAGGAAGCAGGCCCTCGCCAGACACCAAATCTGCAGTTACCTTGATCTTGGACTTCCCAGTCTCTCGAACTGTGATAAATAAATATCTGTTGTTTATAAGCCGCCCAGTCTGTGGTCTTTTATTATAGCAGCCAGAATGGACTAGGACAGAGACCATATAAAAAAAGATAACATTATCACTACTGCTGCTGTGGCTCACTAATGCCTCTACTACTGTTGCTACTGTTACTGCTGCGGCTACTATTAGTACAATTAGCTGTAATGATACTCACTATCACTTTTTGAACTTTTATTCTATAAGCACTGTAACAAACTCTTTACACACTGTCTGACTGAATCCTCACAGGCACCCTGTGAAGGGATTCTCGTCACTATTTCCATTTGACAGTTGAGAAAACAGGTTCAGAGAATTTAAGTGACTTGCCTAAAATCACACAGCTAAGGAAATTCTGAGCCCAGATCTGCCTGACAGGAAGGCCTACGCCTTCCACTATACCAAGCTAAACCTAAAATGCTCCCGGGGCTAAGTTTTGATGAGGGGACCCATCCTTGCTCACAGTAATGAAAAAAAATTTATATCACAGATTCTAAAAGTTAAAAACTCTCAACTGTCTTTTCAAACAACTAGTTGATGCTCCTTCAACTATTTTTACCTTGTTAACTATGACTCCTAGCTTTTCAAATATATACCGTAAGTTTGTTTATTGTGACTAATAGAGCTTCCTGCCCTATGGATCCTCAAACATATGCCTCCTTCTTAAAAAGAAAGCTGTGAAAGTGAAGTTTAAGAATCAGGGTGAAACAGTCACCTGGTTTCTGCCTGGCACATATTCTCTCTCATTTCTTTCTATAGGCAGATTTTTTAAAGAAACAGCTAGTTGACCATATTTTTTAAAATTCCAAGTTTGTGGTCTTGTCTCCACAACAGATTACATCCAAATAAACTAGAATTTCTATACCTAGGACTTGCTGTGGTAATGATGTTTCACCGACTGAGTTACCATGAGTTCTCTAGAAGGAATGAATCTATGCAGCACGTTCTCTGAGGATTCTGCCCTTCCTGTATTCCATGCAATACAGGGAGCCCACTGCCTGCAGCCTGTTTGGGAGGCTCTGGAGACCCGTGAGCGTGTGCCCTGGACAAGGAGGAGCACCCTACGGCCAGACCGTCCTGCCCATACACGCACAAAAATGCCCAGGAGCTCAGAGGAGTATGAGCACAGAGATCAGCTGTTCCTAGAGTCTGGGACTTCGTGGACCAGTATCATTTCAGCAGTACTGAGCAGACTGACAGAGTTAAGGAAACGCCAGACTCCACAACCAAAACCACAGAACAGCAGCAACAACCGAACACCACAGACACATGCACTCACAAATACTCATACTGTCTTTATCACTACCATTTCAAAAAGAAAGAAATTTTAAACACAAAAGTATTGAAAGACCAGAGGCTCAGAGTAAAACACAATTCTTTCTAAGAAAAAGAGAGCTAAACTCTCAGGTAATGAGACATATACAGGGGGTGGGAGGCAGACAGACACACAAAACATCCTCCATGTTTTTCCTCACTTCCTGCAGACGGGAAATACGTGCTCTGGCTCATTCCAGACCACAGGCGGTCACTGAGGCAGCACTAAAGTATCTCTGGAGATCCTACTTACCCTGCCCTCCTCAGGAGCACGTCTCAGGCCCAGCCCCGTCGGGAATCTGGCTGGCCTCCCCTGGGTCCTCACTTCCCAGGCCCCAAACATTCCCTAGTTCCCACCAGACATCTTCCTAACCACTGCCTGGGCACCAGCAACATTCTCTGCACAGCCTGCAAATCCCACATGGAATTTCTGCAAGCCTTGAGAATAAACTCTACGTCTTCCAAAAAACATTTTAAGGGTCCTGTCTGGATACACACTGTGAGAAATGTGCAGGTCCTACTATATTCATGTAAAGGGAATTTCAGGAGCACAAATACTGTCTCCCACATATAAGAAAAGGGAAGAAAAATAAAGACACATTTTTATTAGAATAATATTAAAATTGGAACAATTCCCAGAGAATATGAGTTTGCTAATACGGGAAAGTACTCTGCAAATGAAAATAGTACTTCTTGCATTTTAAATCAGTTATGCAATAAAAGTCTGAGGCCCTTCCTAGAAATAATTCATTTTCTGAGATAACTCAAGATAATGGAAGTTGGTATACAACCTTCTTCCAATAAACCAGCCATTCCACAGAAAGAGGTGTGTGTGTTATAAAAGCCAAACCCTTCTAGGTAATAAGTGGCCATGAGTTTGATACCCTTTAAAATGGAAGATATTAGTTAACTCTCTCAGTTACATAATTTAATATCGAAGAAAGTACAGTCATTCATTCCTAAGAAAAACAGAAAAAGCAAGACATATAAAGCTTAGATATTTTAATTAGCAGGAAGCCCCTTTTTAATCTATGCAGAATCTGGTTTTTTTAAACTTAAAAGCCAACATTCTTGAGTTCCCTACTTTGTTAGTATTTATTTAGAGGTCTGCATCTCTCCTCTCCTCCATGAGATATTTAAAAGCACAAATGTTATTCATCTTTGAGATACAATCACCTCGCACAGGCCTGGCACAGAGTAGGTATTTAACACCTGTTTGTAGAAAGTGGTGAAAAGGCCAACAGGAGGATGAATCCGACACCGCCTTAGTTCTACATTTCTCCCATCTATCGCCCTTGCAAAGGGTTTCCTGACAGCCCAGCCAGAGACTTAGGGCTGGATGGTGGTAAGTACCCAGGCTCGATCAACAGGCTCATTCCACATAATTACTAAATCGACACCCAGCCGCTTAGCTTCCCACTGAGAATGCCACAGACAGACAACGCAGACACTGTCCTTAGAAGAGAACTATAAGGAAAACAAAGCAGTCCTGCCTTTTCGTCCTGGTATAGCTTGTTGACGCTCTCCAGCTGAAAGTTGTGGCTGGACTGGATTTTGTCGAGCTGCTCCCGCTGCTTTTCCAGCTCTCCCTGGAACTCATTCTTCTTCAGCTCCACGGCGCCTCTCTCCGCGGCCGCCCTGCGGACCCTGCCTTCCAGCTCCACGATTCGCGTCTATGAGGAGACCACAGCGTCAGGGCCAATGCCAAACCACCCCCAGAGACTGGACCACCTGAGCTCCCCCCACCAAGACCACAACCGGGCCCGAGGCCAGCACCCAGCCTCACACCCGTGACATGTGCCCAAGGTTCCAGGTTTTAGGTCAACTGTACAGAAGCTAAATCAGGTTCTTCTGGAGAAATGGTGCTGTAAGTGAAGGAAGGCACTTGGAGCTCACCACCACACCCCTCGCGGCGTTCCTGCGAGGTTTAAATGAGGTGAGTACATAAGAACGCCTCACGCTTTACCTGGTGTGAGGTGGTGCTCCAATATTTAGTTCCTGCTCCCTGCTAATGAAGCCCTTAACAACTCCCTATCAGATAAAATTTCTGAAAACAGACTCAGTTCTCCACCTCCGGACATCCAGACCTCATCTGCCCAGAGAACAGGGCTCTGGTGCGAGCTCAGGCACCGAGACTACAACCCGGAGTGGGTAAACCCGAGAGCAGGACGAAGAATAGATGGGATGGAGTTCCATAGCCGAGAACCCAGGTGGGTCAGATGAATCCCTGCTGCACCTGTACTTATTAGCCTCTCTGTGCCTCAGTTTGCCCCCCTGTGAAATGGAGAAAGTAAAGTCTCAACCTTGTAGGATTTGTGCACAAATCTGTTAAAGAGTGCTGTTAAAGAGAAATCACACTGACACTTATTAAAATGGTAAGAGAGACTTTACTCAAGACTATTGCAATAGGGGTCATGACTATCGAGTCACGGAAAAGCTCGGGGTCAGGGGCTACTTCAATTAATCCTGACCAGTCAGAGGGGTCCTCTCCTACCCAAAGCAGACCTGGCGTGGAGTCTGGCCCAGGGCTGGATGGGGTGGACGACGAACAGCACACCCCTGGTCCCCATCACCCTGCAACTTTAAATACTTTACGGCATCCACACAAACAAAATAAACAAACAAAACACCTGGAGATCCACGCTTCGGGAGCTCGCAATCCAATAGTTGAAGCCCAGGACGATGATGCAGGCCACCAGGGCAGCCAGCAGGAGGGGCGGAGACTTCATGCTGCGACGCCCGTTTCCCAATCCCATCATCTCAAAAGCCAGGCTGAGAACCTGCCAAACAAAAACAAATAAGCCTCAATACTAGTGTCACCATCCCTGAAGCAGGCCACATCACCATCACAACCACCAGGGAAGGTGTCCTGCCAGGAAGCATAGACTCTTGAAGCTGTGGAAGAAGAGCGAGTGGGTGGCAGGCAGTGCGCAGTTGTGTGTGCCCCGACGGTGCCGCCAGCTCCCAGGACAGGCTCCTCGGAGGGCGGGCACCTGCCCCGAAACCTGCCACAGACTAGCTCAAGACCTCGGGTAAAGAAGGATTTCTCTCACACTTCCATTCCTCATCTATAAATGGGCATTATAGTACTCACCTTCACGACACAGTTTGGGAATTAAATTAATCATCTCTATAAACAGCAATGTCTGAGAATTAATCAATCATTTTTGCAAAGGGCTATAGCAAATATTGTTTCCACATCAAATGAGAAAGAAAACATTTCTCATTCCCCAGAGAGAGGACTTTTTGATTTGATTCCTAACAAGGGAAGTTTTGTTAACCCTTTGACAAAGTTACCAGTAACGCCTAATTAAAGCATTTCTCCAGCAATGCAGGAAACCCATTCTGGAGGTGAACACTGAACTTCCCCCCATGTAAGGCACCGGTGGTAAGCCCTGGTGGCAGAATTGTCTCTTTCTTCACAAGGCCCTGGTGGCAGCAGTGTCTCTTCAGGCAAGGCCCTGGTGGCCTAAGTGTCTTTTTCTTCACAACATAGGCTGGAATAGCAGGTGTGGGATCTGTCACTGGAGAGAACATGTTCCGTTTTAGAATTCAAGGTGGAAAT
Source organism: Eulemur rufifrons (assembly GCF_041146395.1). Lineage (NCBI taxonomy): Eukaryota > Metazoa > Chordata > Mammalia > Primates > Lemuridae > Eulemur > Eulemur rufifrons. The sequence goes on along the minus strand of NW_027182905.1, from coordinate 588,812 downwards.
GAGACAGTCACGTCCTTGGAACATTCGTGTCCCTCAGTTTGGAGAACTGCATCTGTGCAACTGCAGCTTGGTGTGCCTCACAGCAGCGTTAGAAAAAATGGCGCCTCAGCGTGACAGCCGAGTGTGCAAAAATACGGCTTAGAAAAAAGGCATTATAAATTTTGTTCCTGGACTTCAACTCCAAACCAGGTCTGGCCGGATGCTGGCACTGGCCACCAAGAACAAGGAAAGCTGACTTTTCCGAACGGCTTTTACTGAGCCAGATAAAACGAACCTTATCAGAGCTGTACTGCAACAATTGGTCTCTGAGAACAGAGAGCCTTTTATGCCAGGTGTGGCCAGCAAAGGGTGGGGGGAGAAGAGGGGAGGGGAGACCACCAGGGACTCACCTGCAGGACAAAATTCTCACAAGTGAGAACACGTGAGAGCTGATTCTCACCCTGTGGTCGTCAAAAGTGTGTCATCAAAAGGGGTCTTCTGTCTTAATAGCTAGCTACTGGTGTGGGGGCCTGAATAGGACAAATAGGCCACCCAGTCGAATCATCTAAAACACAGCACCACGAGACCACCACTGGCGGCGCTGATGACCAAGTCTGACCTCCACTCACACCTTACTCACCTGCAGCTTCTGGCCTCTCAGGATGAAAAGAGGAAAAAATGTTTTTAATTCAATTATCAGCTGATATCAACAAGCACTGTATAAAGGAGAACACTGCTCAGAAAAACCAAACTAGAAGATTCTACAGATCTGCTGAAAATGTGCCTCTACTGCCCCACCATATCAAATTTTAATCACAAACATCTTTTTTCACATTTAAACTTTTTTTTTTTTTTTTTTTTTTTTTTTTTTTGAGACAGAGTCTCGCTCTGTTGCCCAGGCTAGAGTGAATGCCATGGCATCAGCCTAGCTCACAGCAACCTCAAACTCCTGGGCTCAAGCGATCCTCCTGCCTCAGCCTCCCGAGTAGCTGGGACTACAGGCATGCACCACCATGCCCGGCTAATTTTTTCTATATATATTTTTAGCTGTCCATATAATTTCTTTCTATTTTTAGTAGAGGTGGGGTCTCGCTCTTGCTCAGGCTGGTCTCGAACTCCTGAGCTCAAACGATCCGCCCACCTCGGCCTCCCAGAGTGCTAGGATTACAGGCGTGAGCCACCGCGCCCGGCCTAAACTTTTTTTTTTAATATAAAAGTTCAAATACTGTGGCAGGGGAGACTACACACAGTAAAGTATAAAATTATATCTCCCTCATCCCATGCCAAAGGAAAGGGGCAGCATTTTCTAACGTCTGTGTCCTCCTATTCCCACAGCCCTCAACTTCATAGGGCATCAGCATCACCTGTGACACTTTCTTAAAATACCAATATCTGGGCCCCACCTCTGCAGTTCTAATCAGTGGGTTTAGGACAAGGCCCAGGTATTGGTATTTTTTTAACCTCCCAGGTGACTCAAATGTGCAGCCACTATTCTTGATGCTTCTTGATGCACACACAAGCATAAATATATTTATTCTTAATCCAAACAAGAACACACCGTTCACACTGTTCTGCAAATCTTATGTGTCTCTTTATAACACATCTTGCCACGTCCTTCTCCTAGTAGCACATCATGGTTTGTTCCATTCTTTTTAAAAAGCTGAATAGGGCACCATTCTGTACTAGGATTTACTTAACCAATCTCCTACAGAGGGACTGATTCAGGGTTTTCCAGGCTTATTTCCAACAATGCTACCATGAACATCCTTATACAGTTTCCCTCAGTATCCACAGGGGAATTGGTTTCAGGGCTGCCACCCCCGCCAAATCCACAGATGCTCTAGTCCCTATATAAAATGGAGTCGTATTTACATATAACTTAAGCACATCCTCCCACATACTTAAAGTCGTCTCTAGATTACTTGTGATACAATGTAAATGCTATATAAATAGTTGTTACATTGTATTGTTTAGTGAATAATGACATGTCACATGTTCAGCACAGATGAAAGCAACCATCCTCGGCCCAACTACATTTTCCAACCCCAGCTGTTTGAATCCGAAGATGTGGAACCCACACATGTGGAGGGCTGACTGTCTAACAACCTCTGTGTTTACAAACTCTGACCTATGTGTACAGTCCCTTATCCACAATTCTGAAACCCCAAATGCTCCAAAAAGCTTTTTAGAAACTCTTCCAGCAACAAAATCTAACCTGAACTCAGATTGAGGTCTCATGAGAACTCACCTGAAGCTACTTATAGTCTTTATCTTTCTCCCTTCCTGTGAATATTCATACATTTTGCTGCAGAAAGGTTAGTGTTTGATTATGGGGTACTGTCCCAGATCCTCCTGGGGGTGCCACATAATATATATTAAATGCACCATAGTATCTTTTGCATTCTGAAAAAAAAAAAATTCTGAATTCCAAAGGAAGAAGGAAGGGTGACGCAATGGGGAGCTCACTGCATGTGAGGCCCGGTGCAATACGGGGGCTCCCATGGGCTCAGAGGGGGCAGTATCACCCCCATTTTGCAGGAGATGAAATAAATCACAGACAGCTATGGATAAATAAATTTCTGTAAGTGGAACTGCTGGATCAAAAAATGTATGCTTTTAACACTGACGGAGCTAATCTCTCCCAAAATATTTGGCAAATTATTACACAAAGGGGAAACAGTACCTTTATATGAAGAATCCTGGCAGACACTACCTCAGCCACGTGATCAAGGTTGGTACCACCAGTAATGAGGCACATCGACATGATGTACCCCGGTACGATGCACTGGGAAGGCAGGTCACCTCTACGGTCTGCCTAGTGACACGCAACATCAATCTTATCACAAGAAAATTCAGAGGAGCTCAAATTGAGGGACATTCTATGAAACACTTGACCAGCACAGTTAGTAAGATAGTGCCAATGTTATTCTCTTAATTTTGATAAATTTTATGGTTAAAGAGAAGCTAGGTGAAGGGGATACAGGAACTATCTGCACTATTTCTGCAATTCTTCCATGAGTTTAACTTATGTAAAAAAAATGCTTTGATAGATCTTACCATATTGGCTTCCAAAGCAGTTCCAATAATTTTCCCTTCCACCAGCAATAGGAGAATGCCTGTTTTCTCACATAACCCATTAAACTTTTTAATGCCTGGTAACCTCATTAGTGATATTTAAAAATATATCAATTGTGAGTATAAATAAGTACCTTTTCATTTATTGGCCATGTGCATGTTCACTTCGGTGAAATGCCTTTCCATATTCTTTTCCCATTTTTAAACTGGGGTGTTCATCTTATTAATTTTTAAGGACTCTTTGTATGTTAAAGATAAACTAATCTGTGGACTTTCATGTGGATAATTTGTTTTCAATTTTTCATTTATTCTTTGATTTTATAGAATTTTTGCCCAAAGTTTTTTGTTGCTGATGTTGTTTTAAATAACCTAATCTTTTCAATTATTTTATTGCTTCTGAATTTTGTTTACACTTAGAAAGGTATTTCCTACTCTAAGTTTATCCATTTGGAATTCTTTTTTGGTGTAAAGAATAAGGAACTACAAAGAATATGGCTTTTTGTTCCTGTAATGACCAGCCAGTTCTTCCAGCAGCCTTCACTGAATTATCTATTTTTACCTAGTGTTTTGAACAGCTATCTTTGTCATATGTTAAATTCCCTAACAATATACTTTTAGATGGGACCTTGTAAGTCTTTTTGTTATTATTCCAGCAGATATAAGTCATTGGATGAGTGTATTATAAGTTTGGAAGCAGAAAATAAACTCAATTCTCACTTCAAGGAAAGAGTACAAATGAGCATTTAATATTCTCCTTCCTTTAGCAAATCAATAAAAAATTTATTGAGCAACTACCATGAGTCAGGTGCTGTGCTGGCATGAGGCTGCTTGGGGTAGAGTTAAGAGGACAAACTGGAAGCCCACAGTCACGTGTGAGCCTGGCTCCACCTGCCAGGAGCAACAGGACCTGCCTGTGTCTCCCTGTCCTCCTCCCAAGGTTATCAGGAGGATGAGTTAAGTGAGAAGTGCTTAGAACCACATCTGGCCTACACCAACTGCTCAAAGAATGTTGACATTATTACTATGGAGGGAAAGACGAATGACAGATCATTTCTAGATTCAATTTTTTTCCCATTTTATGAGGAAAAGGTGATGCCTGTTTACTTTCCACAACCTTTCTCCTTCACGGTGACCAGCCCTCTGCTCTCCTCCCACTGACTCGGCTGCCAATGAACCAACGGTGACTGCCATCAGTCTGACTCACAGATGTTGCAGCAGCAGTAGATGGCCCAGACCAGGACCATATTATGAAAAAGGGAGGTTTGAGGAAGCCAAACGTAAGTCCAGTCCTAGAAGCCCGTCACTGAGACCCAGAGCTTTTCTGACCAGGAGGGTGAGCAGCTGTCCAGAGAGCAGCGTCAGGACAGCCCTAGGGCTGCCCAGGCAGGGCGGGGATCCGCAGAGGGGAGGGCACACACTGAGCCTTCTGGGACTGCAGAAACCCTGACTGCTGAATGACAAGGGACAGATACCAGTGAGAAACGACCAAGATTGATAAAGACTGAGGGCAGGAACTCAGAGCCAGAGTTCACAGTGGTCAAATATTAATGCTTCAGACATCCTCCTTTTCCCCACCTTAGAATTTATGTGGACTGGGGGTGAGACAGAGTGAGAGATATACTGCATCAAACAGATATTAATTTACTATCTATGTTAATTTATGCTTCAGAATGTGTCTGTCTCATATTTGATAATGAGCATCTGACATACTGAAAAATGATTTGCTTCAATCAGCTAAACTCTGTGAAACCGCTGGCTTTTCTGGAGTAAAGGTACGCGGTATATTTTTAGATTTGATAAATCGGAAATCATGAAAAAACTGTAGATTCTTACCTACTGGCTTGGTTAATTAAAAAAAAATTTAACCTACTGGTTAAAATTCTTGTTTGTTTATAAAACAAAAATTTTTCTAAGAGAAATGAGATTACTTAAGAAAATAAAGAAATAGCATATGAAAACGGATAACCTGCCAAATACATGAGCCCCTTGAACCTCCTAGTTAAATATTGTATTTTGAAATTTCCTTCTTTCCATATAGGGTTTTTAATCATATAGATAAATATATACAAGCAGTCAGATCAGATTAGCATGTTTGACCAATGTCACCAGTGCAGAAACAATTGCGTTTCCGCATACAGTGGTGCCACACCTCTGCTCCTTCTCAGAGGAAGGGCCCCACCTGAAACAGTGCTGCGAGCTGCTCAGCAGGAAGTTCAGAAGTCACCTCAGTGAGCAAACAGACCTCAGCACACCCTAGCACCCACCAGAGTCTGTGAAGGATTTTCTTGCTCACCAAGTTTTTCGATGGTTTAAAAATATTTCACCCTGTCCCAAGAATGGCTGTAAGCCAGGGGTCAGCAAACTCCAGTCTGGTTTTTTTAAGTGTTACTTACTGTACACAGCCATGCCCATTCATTCAGTACTGCTTTCCGGCTACGTGACAGAATGGACTATTTGAGACAGAGACCTAAGCCTACGGTTATTGGGAAGATTAAACATTTACTATCTGGCCATTTAGAAAGTTTGTCAACTCCCCCTCTAAGCCATTAGGGCTAAATGACCAACACTGTATTCTGCTTAAGTTGCTTTAAAAACTTACGAGGAAGTACACAGAATCCCCTCTTCTCACTTCCCCAACCCCCAGTTATAAACACCATGTCTTCCCCAATGCTGGAAGCTGACAGATTCTAAAGATTAAAACTTTAAAAATGAATGTGCATATTTAGTGTGAGATGGTATAAACACCAAAAAGTGAGTGGACGAGTGAAAATGAAAGAACCAAATTCCATCTTGTTTAATCTAATACTTGGAATTCTCTGAAGAAAGCCCCCCGCCCGCCACTAAGACTACATCGTGGTAGGAGCTCCCAAATTTTTCCTTGAGTTCAGGAGTTGCAAATTGCAGTCCAACAACCAAATCCTGCCAGCCCCCTGTTTCTGTATACCACCCACAAGCTAAGACTAGTTTTTATATTTTTTAATGGTCAAAACGTTAAAAGAATAATATTCATCAAAGAGCGTTACAAAATGGCTGAGATAAATTCTCCACGTATTCCTGGCTGACTGGAAGATAATGCATGCATGAGGGAAACCCAGGAGAGCCCAGCTAAGGTGAAAACCATAGAGAACTAAGAACTGGCCGCAACTCTCCATGTGGTCCCCAACCCCACACAGACCTACTGGTAGAGGGATGGGGATCTGGTCAGATGACTCCCAGTCCAGTGCTCTTTCCACTGCCCCTTATGTCTGAGACACTGGAGAATCCCAAGGCCATGAAGTGATATTAGATGTCTGTTTAGCTACATGTTATTTTGAGTGCTTCCACAGTGGTAGTATTGAGGCAGTGTGCCTTAGGAGAATATGGGTTTTGGGTCAGGCAGAATTCACTTTTTTGTTTTTTGTTTTTTTGAGACAGAGTCTTACTCTGTCACCCTGGGTACAGTGCAGTGGTGTCATCACAGCTCACAGCAACCTCAAACTCCTGGGCTCAAACATCCTCCTGGCTCAGCCTCCTGAGTAGCTGGGACTACAGGCATGCGCCACCACGCCTGGCTAATTTTTGTATTTTTAGTAGAGACAGGGTCTCGCTCTTGCTCAGGCTAGTCTCCAACTCCTGACCTCAAGTGATCCTCCCGCCTCAGCCTCCCAGAGTGCTAGAGAATATGGCTGTAATCCCAGCTCTCTCTCCTACTTTTTGTGTGAATTTGGGTGAGTTATGCAACTTCTCTGTATCCTATTCAATCCTTGTAAAAGTCCAGTGAAGTAGATATTACTATCCCCATGTTCTAGGGTGCAGTGATATGAGATTTTAAAATCTATGAAACTTTTTTTCTGGTGAAGATTAAAAATTATAATGGCTAAAAAGCACATAGTAAGTGCTCAATAAACAGTTTTTATGTTTGGAAAAAAAGAATATTTCATGACATGAAAACTACATGGAATTAAAACTTCAGTGTCCATAGAGTTTTATCAGAACACAACTACACCCATTCTTTTACATACTGTCTCTGGCTACGGGGCTACAACAACAGTTAAGTAGTTGTGACAGAGCATATAGCGTGCAAATACTATCTGGCCCTTTACAAACGGGTGCCAATTCCTGCTATAGTTCAGTGGTTCTCAAACCTGGATTAGCAGTGTCAGCATCACCTTGGAATTTGGTAGAAATGCAAATTTTCTGGCTCATCCCAAACCTACCAAATCAGAGACTTGTTTATTACACCTATAAATGCAAGCACAGGTGAGCACAAGACCATGGCTGGCAAAACCGTGAATTGAGTCAATTCTGCATGAGGCACATCAAGAAGCAAAAACTATGATGGTATAATCTGACCTGACAAGAAATAGGCCCAAAATACTCAAAATTAAGAGAAAGAGTATGTTGAATAGGGTTTCACTACCGGTGTCATTAACAATGACTCCAGCCCTAAGAGTATGCGGGGCCTTGAGATACAGTATAACTATAACAGCATATGTATATAATTTATAAATAAGCAACAAACACGCACACAGGGGAGTGCTAATTTTTTTTTTTTTTTTTTTACTAATGAGAATGATCAAAAAAGTTGGGCAACTATAGTAAGTTACAATATAAACCACTGGAATCATATTATATATTATTTACATACATATTTTTTTCTGACAGGCACTAATTAATCTCCAAAATCTTATCAAGAAGTTCTATTAATACAACCCTCCAGGGTTTCAAAGGAAAATAAAGATCAAAATGTTGTAAAAATCTGAGAAGGCATGGACCTCTTTTTCTGAATGTATGTGAACTTTCTGTGTGAAGCAAAGGAAAGACTCTGGAGATTTAGGAAACAATTCTTACACTTCAAGAGAAGTCTCTCTTTTAATATAATTTCATCAGTAACTTGAAAAGTCTAGAAAAGAAAACAACCATGATTTTTAAGAACATCTTTTGGGAGCAAGTGAAATATCACACACCCTTTACTAAGGTGAGAGCAAAAACATAGTAAGCACAGTAGGATCATACCTTCTACTTTTTCACGTGTTTAGAAATTTTATTTTATTTTAAGAAATGGATTTTGCTGTTGCCCAGGCTGGAGTGCAATGGCACAATCATAGCTCACTGTAACCTCCAGTTCCTGGGCTCAAGAGATCCTTCTGCCTCAGCCTCCAGAGTAGTGGACTACAGGTGTGCACCACCACCCAGCTGATTTTGTTGGTTTTTTCTTTTCTTTTTTTTGTAGAGACAGGGTGTCTCTATGTTGCCCAGGGTGGTCTTGAACTTCTGGCCTCAAGTGATACTTCCACCATGGTCTCCCAAAGTGCTGGGATTACAGGTGTGCGCCACCATGCCCAGCTCAGGAAAGTTTTTAAAGATTTTTTTTTCTTTACAAAAAAGAAGGGCTTAGGTCAAAAAAAAATTTTTCCAATCACAGATGTTATTTCACACATTAGGTCATTAAGAAAGAAAGAAATCTTTTCATAACATAACTTTAAAAAAAAAAGAAAAACAGATAATAACAACAATGCAACACAATTAAAGCCAAAGGCACAGAAGAGAACACCTTCCTCCTTCCTCACCACCCCAGGTCCTTTGAGAAGCAGGGCTGGTATTCAGGGACCACACTGCGTACAAGCTCCCTTTCACTAACAGTGTCCATCAGCAGACACCTGTCTCCTGCTCAGCACACCTGCTTAAAGTGATGCTCCACCCTTCCAACTGGTCCACATGGAGGCATTTTCCCCAGGTTCTGTCCTTTCTGCTTCTGTTGCAGAAAGCCAGTTCGCACCTTCACAGGCCAAGGTCTGGTCAGCAGTTCCCTCCCTGCTGGGGGAAGGTGGCCTCGTAAACACAGGGCTACGGTAGATTGCCCTGGGCCTGACATGGCCAACTGTCCTAACTGTTGTTTCTGCTGCACTCCTCAAATAAAATTAAAAAAAAAAAAAAAAAGTAAATGCTAAATCTTTTCATCTCCCATCAATAACTGAACCTATAACCAGTAATTAGAAAGCAGACGGCATCCTTAGCTCCTAAAATCCATGTCACCACAATTTGTACCTCCCCAGAATGCTTTTCCTCTCATTTCTTTCATTTTTGTGCAAATCCAATGAAAAAAATGTGAAAATGTGATAACCGCTCATTGGGAGAGGAAAACATGTCTTAAAATCTAACCTCCTTTTTTTAAACACCCTCTCTAAGAATTCGATTTGTGTCCACTGACACCTTAAGAATTGAGTGCCTGGCCTAAGAGCAGTAAGTCCTAGCAAGTTACTGGTTTCTATTTACAAAGAAAGTAAAATTATTCTTACCAATAGCATGGACTTAGCTTAATCTTTTATAACGCACGTAGAAGGAGCCAGAATGCCTTCGGAGAGCCACAAAAACCTACAAGAGATTGTACTGCTCCCCAGGCCCCATGCCCCCCTAAATTCAGAAATACCAAAACTGCCAAATTTGAGACAATCTCATGGCCATGAACCAAAGTCACTCTAGCGCTGCGAAATACTTCAGGACGTTGTACATCTTAATAACCCGCCCTTAGAAATGTTGCTCAACATTTGTACAATGTAGGGCTTACGGACCCCAAATCAGACAAAGGAAGCTCAAAGCCGTGAAAGCCACACAAGTTTAGTTTTCCAAGACTGGGAATGGGACATCTGAAAAGGACTACCATCATCATGGCATTTCAAATATAAAGATTCTTAAATTCCGCCAAAAAGAACATTTATCAAAATGGGTATTTTTCCCATTTTGCTGTCATTTTTAAAAACAAATAATTACAAATATTAAATAGGGTGTGAAATAGTGAATGAACCCAGGCCACTATTTTTTATAGCAGGGCAAAAGTTGTGTAGATCCTGCACATCGGCAAAGGTGGAAAACACAGGTATACGAGAGAACCGGGAGCATCCCTCAGCGCCGGCTCAGCCGCGCGGCCGGAGGACGCGGCGCCAAGCTCGGGTCACCTGCCTGGACGCGGCCGCGGCAACGTGGGCACCCGCGGCGGCCGAGCGAGCCTGGGGCCCGGCGGAGGAAGAGGCGGCGGCGGAGGCTCGAGGCTCGGCCAGCCCCCCGCCCCTCGTGCAGATCACGCCGCAGAACTGAAACTAGTGCGACTTCGGGGGTGTACCCTTTTGACTTTGGATGCCGACGCGCGTGACAAAGCTCACAACAAAAAGAAAGGCCCCGCATCGCCTCTGCGGGCGCAGGGAACCCCCGCTCGGCCCCTCGCCGCAGGGCCAGGGGGCCGCGCCCGGCCTTGGGGACCGAGCCGAGGGGTCCGGCGGCCGCGGTTTGCCCGGGAGCGGGAAGGCGGGGAGCCAGCCCTGAGCGCAGCCGGCAAAGGCTGCAGCCCGGGCGCTAGCTGCGAGGAGTGTGCGGGGACCGACCCGATGTCGCAGGGCCAGGAGTCCGGGGCTGGAGGAGAGAGGAGAACAGGGACCGCGGCTCCGGCGGCTGGGGACGCGCGCCGCACACTCACCTCCTTCCGCGGCTCCGGCGGCCGCTCGGCGCTCCGGGCCCCGCTCCGAGGCCGCCCGGCCGCTCTCCCGCCTGCCGCGCGCCGCGCACCCCGCGCCGCCGCGTCTCCGGCCCCGCAGCGGCGAGTCCCCGCCCCCGGGCAGCGCCGGCGGCGCGACGGGAGGAGGCGGCGCCGCGAGCGCGGAGAGGTGAGGCCGGGGCCGCCGGGGCCGCGCGCGGGCTCCCGGCCCCTCGGTGCGCGCGCCCGGCCCGCCGCCGCCCCCTCCCCCGGGCGCTGCTTCCCGAGGCGAGAGCCGGCTCCCAACTTGCGGCGCGGAGGTGGGAAGCGGCGGCGGGGAAAGGTTACCTGGAGAGACACCCTCTCCCGCCCGGAGGGAATGTTCCCGAACGTAGAGCCGACCACACCCAGCGCCACAGTCCTTGCCACACTCACATCACCTTCAGTGGTCTGGGTCAAACTGCCCAGAGTAGGGAGGCCAACGAAAAACAGGTTTTTAGGGGGTCAAGGCTCACAAAATGTCTTTTGTGGACCAGGCATTCCCCGTTGGCCATCAGTGACCATCAGATTACCTGCAGGGTATACAGTGGAGCTTCCTAGGCGCCTGCAAGTGTGATCTTCTAGGACTCTGTAAGGATGGAGCTTGGGAATCTGGATTTTAAACAGCGCTTCAGGCGACTCTCAGGGGCACTGATGCTTGAGAAGCACTGTGAGAGCATACCTCCCTGAGAGGATGCCACAAAACTAATGACCCGCACGGTAACCACGCTAGAAAATTCGAAAGCAGTGCTTCTTAACTCTGGTAGCACTGGCCAGGCACTAGAGTCGCTTTGGGGAGCTTTTAGACCATTCATGTGCCAGGGTCCCACTTCCAGAGTTTTCAAGCTGAACATTGGTTTTGTTTGTTTGTTTGTTTGTTTGTTTTAAAGCCTCCCAGATAATCCTGAATACAGTGTATAGCGAGCACGGAGAAAGCTTCTAGAATCCTCTCTTTTAAAGCCTTCTTAGCTTTGGAAAGGAAACCCCTTCCTCTGCACCATTCCCAAATCCCAACAACAAAACACAGGCAAGTTAATACATGAACTCCTAAAGGAATGCTCACAGCTAAAATTGTTTTTAATTAAAACAAAGATTCATCTTGAAAAAGGTGACCAAGACACCTTGCCGCCATTTGAGCATACATCTCCTTAACTGCAGGAAAAGTAATTTTAGGAGCCAAAACCTCTTAGTTGAATTAGAAGCTGACAATACATGACCCCTTTAGAATAAACTTCTGTTATATTCCAAAATGATATTTTTGTTACCTGTGACTGTTAAGCTGTTGCAGGGTCAGACCAAGCATTCAGAAGCTGAGGCTGTGTTTGGTATCATCCCTGGCTGTGCAGATGACTTCATTTGCATCACTTCACTCTGACCTTCTAGTGACCTTAAATGACCACAATCAGGATTTCTGGACAGGTACAATAAATTCCTTTTATTGCCCCCCCCCCCTTTTTTTTTTAGTATTTTTGCATTCTTAGACTGGTGGACCATAACTTCCATCTCATTTGCCACTAAGAAGGTCTCTATTAGTCTCTCATTTATCAGCAACTAATTAATAACTAAGTCAGTGATTCTTTTTTTTTTTTTTCCAGACACAGTCTCACTCTGTTGCCTGGGTAGAGTGCAGTGGTGTCACCATGGCTTACTGCAACCTCAAACTCCTGGGCTCAAGCAATCCTCCTGCCTCAGACTCTCAAGTAGCTGGGACTACAGGCCCTCGACACCATGGCTGACCAATTTTTTCTGTTTTTAGTAGAGACGGGTCTCTCTTTTGCTCAGGCTGGTCTCAAACTTCTGACCTCACGCAATTCTCCCACCTCGGCCTCCCAGAGCGGGAGGATTACAGGTGTGAGCCACTGCACCTGGCCTAAGTCAGTGATTCTTAAACAATGCATGGAACAGGTCCATATGTCTAGGTGCTGAGGCAGCTGGCTGAATTAGCTACATCTTTACTGAAGGAGAATTAGTCCTTTTCAAGTTTCATTACATTCTTTATGATAAAATTTAGAATTTTTCTGATGCAGTTATATATATGTACGTATATGTAGATACATCATTTATATTCCTTAAAGCTCCCTTCTATTTCCTCAAGTCTTTTCACCCAAAATATTTAACCTAATCAGTTAGTGGCCCTGAACATTCATCTGGACAGGTTTTGATTAAACAATGGAAGGGGCTGCAGTGGTTGGTTGCAGTAGGCGTCCACGTTTTGCCTGTTCAGCATCCTTTCCCTCATGTCTTAGTCTCATTCATGTTGATATAACAGAATATCACAGACTGGGTAATTTATAGAGAAAAGAAATTTATTTCTCACAGTTCTGGAAGCTGAGTCATCTAATATCGAGGTGCTGGTATCTGGTGAGGGAGGGCCTTCTTGGTGCATTGTCCCATGGCAGAAGGCGGAAGGGCAAGAGAGCACATGCACACTCAAGAACCTTGAGCCCTTTTGTAATTGGCATTAATCCATTTATGAAAGTGAGGCCTTCATTATATCAGCGCTTCCCAACGCCTCCCAACGTGGTTGCACTGGGGATTAAGTTTGCAACGCATGTTTTAGGGGGCACACATTCAAACCATAGCCTTTCATTTACTAGTGGCAACTGATTTTCATACAGCGGCCTCCTCCCTACTGTCCAAGGGATATAGCCAAATACTATTCCAGGCAGTGTCTTCTCCAGGTCAAAGGGTGAACTTTGTGTTAGTTTTCTATTTGTTGCCATAACACATGATCATAAACCTAATATCTTGAAAGAACACAAATTTATTACCGTACGGTTCTATAGGTCAGAAGTCTTACAGGCTGACCTCAAGGTGTCAGCAGGACTGTGCTGCTTTCTGGAGGCCCTAGGGAAGATCTGTTTCCTTACCTTTTCCAGCTTCTGGAGGCTACCACCTTCCTTGGCTTGCCAGAAGTGTAACATCTTTCTAATCCTGCTTCCATAGTCACTTCTCTCTGATCCAGCTGGGAAAAGTTCTCCACTTTTAAGGACCCTTGTGATTACATTGGTCCCACCCAAATAGTCCAGGATAACCTCCCACCTCAAGATCCTTAACTTAATCGTATCTGCAAAGTCACATTTGCCACGTGTAAGATAACAGTCATAGGTTCTGGGAATTAGGATGTGGACCTCTTTGGGAGGCCATTATTCTGTCTGCCACAGACCTAGAACTTCAGATTGTTTATTACACTCTGTTCCTGGAATGAACATAGATACGTTCCTAGGACTGAAAAGTACGGGTGTGCACTCATTTCAATGATGGCACCCATCGTTCTTGGTATACAGAGCTGTAAGGTTGGCTCCTGTGCATCACAAAGCTTTCCTCCCCTGTTTATGCTTCAATTCTGAGACTTTCCCCAGAGTCTAGAACTTGCTAGAACTAAATGTAAAACATAGTAGAGCAGCATTTGTGCAATATTAATCAGGGGTCTTGGTTGCAAACAACAGAAACAAACTCTTACTAATCTTAAAGAAAATGGGAATTAGACAGTTGTCAGGGTCTCACAGAATCAGTGGTGAGAATTGGTAAAATCGACTTGATTGATTTCCAGTCAATTTAGGAAACATAGATGTTGCAGAAAACTAGGCAGCAGCAATCACTGCAAAAGAAATGAAGCAGGAAGAATGAGTGAAATATGTATGTGTGATAATCTGCTGTGGCTTTAAGGAATAGGACCTCCGACTGACCTCATATGACCTTGGAACACTTGCTCATGATGAAAAATGTGAGGAGGAAGTTTCCAACTGGAGGGGTCTGATTTGTGTGCCCATCCCCCAGGCTAGCAGAGACAACTCTGGTTTCTGTAGTGGGAAGTGGCCAACAATTCTCATCAGGACTCCACACCATGGGACATTCCTCAAAAAGAAGATTGGAATGCCTGTGAAAAGAGGAAATAGGATGCTGGCAGGCAGAAAAAAAGAGCAAATTTCCTCCATAAATATCCTAAGAGAAATTCAAAGAGCCATGGAAGTTCAAAAGAGGGAGATAAGTTGTATCGTTTAGGAAAATAAGTAAAGAGTATATAGAAGGTATGTGGAGAGCAGGGCTGTCCTATTACAATAAAATTCAAGCCACATATGTAATTGAAAATTTTGTAGTAGCCACAGTCAAAAGTAAAAAGAAACAAGTGAAAATAATTTTTAATAGTGTATTTTATTTAACCCACTATATGTCAAATCTTATCACCTTAACATGTAATTAAAATATTAAAATGGTAATGAGTCATCTTACATGTAATAAAGTACTTAGCAAAAATATTTTATGCTGCTCCAGTTCTAATTTAAATTAAAATTAAAGTAATGGTAGTTTCCAGGGGCTAGGGAGAGAGGACAATGGAAAAATGTTTAATGGGTATAGAATTTCCATTTTGTAAGATGAAAAAGTGCTGGAAATCTTTTGCACAACAATGTGAATATACTTTGTACTCTTGAACTCTTCACTTTTATAAGGTTAAGGTGGTAGATTTTATGATATGTATTTTTTACAATTAAAAGAAACTTAAGTAAAATTTAAAAATTGATTCCTCACTGGCACCGGCCACATTTTGAGTGCTCAGCCCCCACCATATTGAATAGCTCAGGTCTAGAAGGATGGTGTATCAGTCTGGGTCCAATCAGGAAAGAGAGAAAACACACAGTGATTGGAACTGGAAAAATTTAATATAAAGGATTATTAACTGGGGATTGGAGTGATGAGGCTTTGTCTAAAGAGAGGTACGTGGGAATAGTGATACAGAGAGCAGCCGTCAACCCCTGTGGCCAAGATATAACACCCACAGAAGAGCACCCCGTCTTCCCACCCACCCCAGAAATGAGATCCAGACCTTGTTGGAGAAGTCACTGTGGTGCCCTTAGAACTTGCTGGAAATCTGCCCTGTGGAACTTTCCAGAAATCTGCCTGCTAAGGTGTCAGGAGAGGCTAAGCTGCTGGCCACTGGGTACCCAGCACTGGGAGGCCGTGTGTGCTACAGGAGTTAGGGCCAGGTCTAGGAGGGTGGGTATTTGTACGAAGGCGGGAATGTGAAGGAGAAGCCCTCCACGTGACAATAGGCACACCTAGGGGAGGAAAAGCTTGAAGCAAAACCGCAAGGGACAGTGTGGATCCGGGCGTCCTCGTAAATGGAGGATAAGAAGGAAATGCAGCACTTTTACCTCAGACTCACGAAACCATTCTCCACGACATTACAGTCTTTCCAAATTACCAATCTAGCCACTACTCTCTACAAGAACTTTTAGTGGTTTCTCCTTGCCTGTATAGAATCTTGGCATTCTAGGCTGTCTGTCCAGATTTCCTCAAAGCACACCGGGCCGCTATCCTGCGCTTTCCCAGAGCACAGCTTTGCTCTGCTTTTCTTCCTGGGAGGTCCTTTTCCCTGCGCTTTTTTACAAGGCAACAGCTCCCGTCAGAGTAACCTCTCATAGCACCCAGCAGTTTCTGCCCCACACGTCAAGTCTGAAGCGTTCCTAAAAGAAGGGACTCTTCTTAAGTTAGCTTTGTATTCTCCTCAACTCCTGCACGGTAAGTGCTGGACAAATATTTCAGTCTAGACTAGAAGCTTCTGTAGGTAGCCCAGTGCCCAGCACATTGTAGGCACTTTCCAAATGTTCACACAGTTGGCCCTTGAACAACACAGGTTTGAACTGCATGGGTCCACTTATGCATGGATCTGCTTCTGCCTCTACCACCCCTGAGACAGTAAGACCAACCTCTACTCTTCCTCCTCCTCAGCCTTTGTCATGAAGATGACAAAGATGAAGGCCATTATGATTATTCACTTCCACTTAATGAATAGTAAATATATTCTCTCTTGTTATGATTTTCTTAATAATATTTTTTCCTCCAGCTTACATTATTGTAAGACTATATTATACATGGGCTGGGCACAGAGGCTCATGCCTGTAATCCCAGCACTTTGGGAGGCCAAGGTGGGAGGATTGCTTGAGCACAGGAGTTCAAGACCAGCCTGGGCAACATAGTAAAACAGTCCGTCTCTGGAAAAAAAAAAAAAAATTTTTTTTTTTTTTTTAAGTAGCTGGGCATGATGGTTTGTGCCTGTAGTCCTAGCTGCTCGGGAGACTGAGGCAGGAGGATTGCTTGAGCCCAGAAGTTTAAGGCTACAGTGAGTTATGATTGTGCCACTCCACTCCAGCCTAGGCAACCTTGTCTCATAATAAAAGCAAGAATATAGCATGTAACACATATACAGAATAAGTGTTAATCAAATGTTCATGTTATTGGTAAGGCTTCTATTCAACAGGAGACTGTTAGCAGTTAAGTTTGGGGGCAGTGAGAAGTTACACACGGATTTTTGACTGTGTAGGTAGTTGGCACCCCTAAACCTTGCATTGTCCAAGGGTAAACTGTACATGAACAGACTAAAAAGTTCTTGCTGTAAATATCTTGCTGTGGCTACTTTCCAGCATCCATTTTTCCCTTTTTCAAGTATCAGCATCACCACTTTTTGGAGAACTATTCCTCACTGACTTTTCAATTCTAAATATCTGTAATGAGCTAAGTGGTAGCTTCCCCCAAAGATATATCCACGTCCTAATCCCCAAAATCTGTCAATATGTCCCTATAGGGCAAAAGATGGGATTAAGTTGAGGATTTTGAGAAGAGGAGCTTATTGTGAATTATCTGGGAGGCCTTAAATGCAACCATAAACATCCTTGGAAGAAAAAGGAAGTGGGAGTTTTGAGACAGAAAAAAGGAGGAAGCAATGTAACTACAGAGGCAGAGATTGGTGTGATGGAGCCACAAGCCAAGGAACATCTGGAGCCCCCCAAAGCTGGAATGGATCCTGCCCTACAGCCTTGGAGGGAGCATGGCCCTACCTCCAGGACTATAGGAGAATAAAATTTGTATTGTTTTAAGCCATCCAGGTTTGGTGATTTGTTATGGCTGCCACAGGGAACTGATACAATGTCTGAGGCTATGACAATTGGTTCAGAGATGGGCACATGACCCAGTTAATCCAATGAGACTCCGTTACAGTACAGTCTTGGAACTACTGGTAAAGAGAAGTTCTTTTTTCCACTAGGGCAGCCTATACTGGGAGAACACAAGCCTAGGGCGGCTTAGGGCCACCATGTGGAGAAATTGGCTTTATATGCTGAGAAAGAGAGAGATAAATACCTAGTGTTCATGTCTTTTGGTCTGCTGGATTCAGCCATATCTGAAGCCAGATCTAACCATGGACTGTTGAGTTCTGTCAGCCAATTAATTTCCCATTTTACTTAAGCAAAATTGAGCTGGGTTTTGTCACAAACAGCCAAAAGAATCCTGACTATGAGTCCTTTTGTTATCTGTGTAGCTTTGCCAGTTAAATATGAACTTCAGATAAACTACAAATCAATTTTTTCTTTTTAGTTATAAGTATATCCCAAATATTGCATGGGACAGATAATTTTAAAAAATTGTTGTTTATCTGAAATTCAAGTTAACACTATGCTGGATAGGGTGTTTGTTTGTTTTGCTGAGTCTGGCAATCCTATGTTAGAAGAAGGGTTTATTTCCAACTTGTTCTGTTCAAGAAATACAAAATAAAAATTAAAAAATGAAGATTTTTTGTTGACCATCTGAAACTTTTGAAAAATTCAGGTTGTTATAGTCAAAGGAAAGTAGGAATTCCCGCACTTTAATTCTAGAGTAGATGCCTCTTATAGTTTTAGGAATTCAAATAACTATCCTCAGTCTTCTGTATTGATTGGGGCTGTAAAACAGTACGATTATACCCTCATGGTGTCCTGAACCTTAATGTGATTTGAAGTTGAGAAGCACATGCTAGTTTTCAAAAGCCTCCTAACACTGAGTAAAGAGATGCCTTAGTGTATCATGAGACTTTCAACATCTTTTAAAACTGATGCTCTTGCACAGCTGCCTTTACCATTTTGTCTTCTTGGTGGGAGGCACACATTAGGGCATGGTCCAAGTGCAAGGGACTGTGGAGGAGCCAGCTCCAGTTGCAGAGAGGGGCCACATGCAATGCCTGTCAGTTTCCTTGAGCAGGTGAGAAGAAAAAGGGCCATGCTGGAGGGTATCCTGAAATATGGGGACCAGCTTGAAGACGTGAGGTCTGGTATATGTAAGGAAATATCCCAGTCGAGTATGTATGAGAAAAGTGTATATGTGTTTGCACCAAGGCGAAGTTGTTGTAGGAAAGATGATTTAATGCTTGCGTGTCTTTAGTTCTCAAAATATATTCCCTCTGCCCCTTCAGACAACTTCTGAAGTAGGTTAGTTCTTTAACCTCGAGACATAACTAGAATGAGAGATTTGTGGTTGTTTTAACCTTGCAGCACTATTAGGAATACTTATAAGCTTGCAGTCTTAAGAGGTTTTCTGGCTCAATGACTTCTACTGTAGCTTATCTTTCAATGATGTTTGAGGAAGGAAGATATTTCTTAAAAATATACCTTGAAATATCAATGTCAATTGTATTTCAGTGGTTTCTGTCCTTTGTTTTGATGTGTATTCTTTTTTCACACAAATGTGTGCTCATGCACCATGGAGCCAGTGGCCAGGAGCCACCACTTGCACCCAGTTCTGCTGTCCTGGCTTGATCTGTGTACCTAGTGACGTCCCATCCTACCAAGTCCGGCAAGCTCTCCGCACCCAGCAAGATTTGCTTATAGCCTGAGTTAAGAACCACTGCATCCACCAAGGGTGACATGGTGAGGTCACACCGATGTGGGTTTTGGGATGGGTCATGACCAGTATTAGTCATTAGAAGGAAAGAACTTATAAGGTAGGTGGGGAAGAGAGAGTGAGGCTCACTTTCTTGGTCTTAGCAGTGGTTCTCAACTGAGGGTGGTATCATGTACCTAGGGAGTGTTTGGAAATGTGGGGAGACTGTTGTTTTTTAACAGTGATTTTTAGGAGTGGGGTGAGGGAGAGGTCTGTTACTGAGCTTCAGTTAAGTGTCCTGTACAACAAAAGATGCCTCTGCCTCCTAATAACAACAGTACCCATACTGAGAAACACTGGACTCAACAGAGACTCTAATGATGAAGTGAGTAAGTAGGAAAAGTATTCACCATGAACTGGGGCAGATCCTTTTCCCTTTAGAGTTCTGTTCTATGGGACATGAGGTCAAGAGAGTGAGCTTTGGTCTGTACATCATTTTAAGATTAGGTTCAGCTGTCTTGTCACCATAAGAAGCCCAAAATGACAGTGACTTTTGCCCACAAAGTTTTATACTCTCACAGAGTAAGTCTTTAAGTATGTAGTCTTGGGCTGAAAGGACAGGTCTGCAAAGTCTGCAGAGGCTCAGGTTCCACTGATCCTGGGTGGCCCTTGTCCCCGTGGTCCAGGATGGCCATTAGAAATGAAGCTGCCACTTCCACATTCCCCCCAGCAGAAAGGAGACAGAGGAAGAAGAAAGAGCTCTTTCCCTCTCTTTAAGGACACCTCTCCAAAGTTACACACGACATTTCTGATTACATTCCTTCTCCAGAGCTTAGTCACGTGTCACATCTAGCTGCCAGGCATCTGGGAAATAGAGGCTCATATTGTGGGAAGCCATGTCCCCAGCTAAAAACTGGGTTCTTTTCCTAAATAAGAAAGGAAGAGATTGTTAGTGACAGCTAGCTGTCTCTGCCATTCCTAGTAAGGCAGGTTACCTATATTAATAACAAGTGAAGCCACAATATTTTAGAAAAGCTGGTGTTTCAATGGTCCAGCCTTAACTAAGTAGGGTAAGGGGAAAGCTTTGACTTGTTTTGGCCCCAAAATTCTTGGATGCTCCTCCCACTGAGACTGGGGTCTGTGTCCCTTCCCCATGAGTCTGGGTGGAGGCTCGTGACCGCTCTTACAGACAGATGACAGCAGAACTGAGGCTGAGGTTAAGATATAAAAGGTGACACCACTTCCTCCTGGCTGTCTCTTGGGATGTTCCCTGTTGCTGTGAGGGAGCCCAGGCCACATGGAGAGGCCACCTGTAGGTGTCTGGCTGCCAGCCCACACTGTGGTCTCCGCAGACAGCTGGCATCAGCCGTCAGAGAGGTGAGTGAAGAAGCCTGAAGTGATTCCCTTCCAACTCTGGAGCAACCCTAACCCCCAGCCATTGAGGCTTCCATCTGACTGCAGGTGCAAGAGAGACCATGAGCAAGAAGTGCCCAGCTGAACCTAGTCAACACCCAGAACTGCAGCAATAGTAATACAATGATTGTTGTCTTAAGCTGCTGGATTCTGCCATGGTTTGTTGTGCAGCAAAAGATAACAGAGCAGCCAGCAGGGGGCTGATCCGTCAGTGTTGACTGGTTTTCCAGCACCTCCCTGAGGCCAGTGCAGGCATCCTGTCAGAAGGAGAGACCTCAAGACTCAGCCCATCAGGGCCAAGCGGGGAGGGACGGAGCTTGTGGGGAAGGAGGGTGTTGCGTGGAGAGAGAGGCGGCTGCCTTTCTTTGCCAGGGCATCTCCTTCCTCCATCAACTGTGTTTATCACGTAGCACTTCTAAAAGAAACCATGTGATGAGAACAAGAAAGTGGGGAAGCAGAGAGCCAAGGGAAAGGAGAAAAAATGCGCTATGTGTGCCAAGGGTTTATGACTGGAAATAGAGACAGGCAAGCATTCAAAAATCTAAATTATATGTACTCCTGTCTTCCATTTTCATCCTAGGCAAAATTGTAGAGGAGGCAACTTTTGTCTTTATTCTTGGTTCTTCTCCTTCCAGTTTTCCCTATGCCTCCCACCCCCAGCATTCCAGAGACTCGGTTTCTGCTTTTGGAGGCCCAGACACCACCACACTGGTTTGCTAGGTTGTGATCATGTAACACTGATCCTGGAGTCCTGAGGATGCAAAGCCTGTTCAAACACCCACACCCAGTTCACAGCGGTGCAGGGTGGGCAGTGACTTGCGGGATGTCATCTTCCTCTTGAGTTCTCATGGGGAAATGGTGTGGAGTTGGGGAGAGGGCCTTACACTAGCCAGTTAATACTTATTTCAGACTATTTTGGAAAGATGCTCAGTTTTTCTGATTTCTTCCTTTTTTTCTGCTCTTTCTAAGAGAGTCTGGTGGGAACTAAAGTAATATTGCATCAGAGGGAAGAATTAAGCATTGGATTCACCAGGCTGCTGAAAGAATCCATTCCTTTATCATATGCTGTTGCCTTTGTCAATGAAAAAGAAGCCAAACTCTAGAGCTTTATTCTGAGCCAAATTTGAGGACCATGATCCAAAGCCATGCCCAAGAAGCTTTGAGCAAGTGGACTCGCTGTGGTTGGGTTACCGTTTGGTTTTATATATTTCAGGGAGACAGGGGTTACAGGTAAAGTCATAAATCAATACATGGAAGGCATACATTGGCTTGGCCCAAAAAGGTGGGACATCTCAAAGCGAGGGCTTGCAAGTCATAGGTGGGTTTAGGGATTCTTAAGTTGACAATAGGCTGAAAGAGTTAGGCTTTGTCTAAAAGACCAGAAGCAGCAGAAAGGAGTTAAGATAAGCATCTTCCATCTTTCATATGATGTTATACAGAATCAGGTTGGGAAGCAAACCACATTATATTGGGTTAACACAACCTGTTTAGTGAGATTTTATCATTTGTAGGTGTGACTCACCAGGCCCCCTTAGAAAGGAATTTGGGCAAAAGAAAAAAGATCCGAGTTTAGTGCTCACCTCCTTCTAATAAAGTGTCTTTGAATTCAGTCTTGATGAGAGTTTTATCCCCCCATGTCACAGAATCCTAATGGTGTCACCCTAGGTATCGTCTCATCCAATACCTTCTTTTAAAATGTTTTTTATTGTATAATATGATTTTTTATTTCCAGTATTCCTTTCTGCCCCCTGCCTATCTTCCCAACCCTACTATGTGGATCATCTGAACCAGAGGTTCTCAAGCTTTTGGTCTCAGGACCAGAAATTTTTAAGTAAGCAAACTTAACAATTACCAATGACCCCAAAGAGTTTTTGATCATCTGAATCTCACTATCAATATTTTAGAAATCAAAACAGAAAATTTAAAAATATTGATTAAGTCATTTAAAAACAGTAAGTCCATTACATTTTAATAAATAATACAATTAAACCCACTGTTTGTGCAGGTATCATCTAGTCCTCTTTGCATTACTCTTTGGGAACTGGGGCTCAGAGAACCAGCACAAATGCTGATCTTCTGACTATTGCTGTTGTAGTGAGTAATAAACTGTCCTTTATGTCTGACCTAGGAATCTCCATGAAACTGTTTCTAGCTAATTTGTTATCCTAACAAGCAGGGTAAAACCTCAAACCCTTCCCAGTTCTTGACATAACATAACCTCTAACTGAAATTTAGCATTTCTTTTTAATTTTAATGTAAGCATTGGACCTCATAGTATTCACAGTACCATGACTTGTAACCAACAGAAAGCACAGATATTTTCGTAGCACATTTTATTTGTGGCATATGTCTCATATGCACATCAGCAATTTTGTAAGAACCGGTTTCCCTCAGCCCCAGGAACAGATAGGCAGAGTCACCAAGGCTGCAACAGACAAAGGAGTTTATTTTCTAGCCCAGGCTAGGGTCCAAGGCTCAGAGCACCAGCGCAGTGGTCTCTCCACAAGCCGGACCTCGCCCTGGGGTGGAAACAAAGCCTTTATACTTATCAATAGGTTACATGTATCGGGCACACCCCCCCCACCCCCCTTTTAGTTCATTTGTTCTTTCAAAAGTGGCTGATAGTATTGGCTCCTGATTGGCTGCTTTCCAAATCGGGGCTTTGGCTCCTGATTGGCCAGTTTCCAAGCTGGGGCTTTGGCTCCTGATTGGCCAGTTTCCAAGCCAGGGCTCTGGCTCCTGATTGGCCGGTTTGCAAGCCGGGGCTCTGGCTCCTGATTGGCCAGTTTCCAAGCCAGGGCTTTCAGTTGTTACCAGCGGCATTCCGAGGAGGGGGTGGGCCTGCGTTGGGGAAACCGAAACTTAGGCCTTTCCTAGGAGGTCCAGTCTGTCATGGAGTTACTCCTGTTTTCCTTCCTGCTCTTTCCTTCCTGCTCTACAATTTCAAATCAAGGTACCTCATCTTATTAATTTATTAATAAAGAAGCACATATATAACTATATCACACATTTGTTTTTGAATATATGGACAATTTGTGTTTCATTATGATTGGTTTCCTTTTTATTTTTATGCATTTAAAAATATTATTTTGAGAAAGGATCCATAGACCGCACAAAGTAACTTTCAAAAAGTCTGTGTTCATTGCATAAGGGTATTAATAACACAGGGAAAAAAACAGAAAACAGTTTCAGTTATTGGTCTTTGAATTTGAAAAGCATCATCGCCAGGGGAAGGAATGGAAGGTTGCATGCTATTAAAAAAGATTTGGAAAAAATGCCTTGAAAGTCTAAAGGCTCCTGCAGCTCAATCTAGAAAGGATTCCCCTGGGGAGGGGACTGGACACAGGGGTGTAGAGGTGAAGCCTGGGTGGACGTACAGAATCTAGAGGGTGAATTTCACCTCCAGAGGCCATGGGCATCCTCTTGACCTCCAGGACGCCTTGCGGGGGCCTCTCAGGGGCCTGCACCCATCTGTTCCCCATATGAGTGGGCGCTCTGCTTGCCTAAGCCACAGTACCGCTGCACCTGTGGTTTTCCTTCTTGGTGTCTGGTGAAGGCCACCGTCCTCCGCAGCCAGAAGTCCCTATGCACTGCCCAGGAGGATCGCGCCAATGTCTGCCACCAAATTTCATTCAGTCCCAAACAACTCACCGCTACCTCTTTCCATAGCCCAGGATGTGAATCCCCTGAGATGCAGGTGGGTCTAAGCCCTTAGAGGGGTGGTACGTGACCGATAGAAGGTCCCCCCAACCTATACATTGAGTCACCCCTGTATTGGGTAGAATTGGACAGACCCATCTCCAGATTTTGCTCTGCGTTGAGTTAGAGAAAAACTCTTTCCTGTCACACACAGGAGAGGAAAGAGTCTGCAAACGTGCAGTAATTTGCTCAAGGGATAATATTCCCTATTTTTAATGCCTGTGAGCTCAGGAAATTCAGAGTTGCTCCTTTAGCGGGCACGCAGCGGCTGCGACCTGAGATCCGGTGCTGGGCGGGCGCGGTGCTTTCCCCCGCCCTTCGCTGGTGCTGATTTCAGCAGCGCGCTCCTATTGCTATGGTAATGAGCCGTGGAAGCTTTTGAAGCTGGCCAGGAAGAACGTCCTTCATAAAAGAAAGGATAAATCAGGGCTGCAGTTTGAAATTTGGAAAGGAGTCAGAGAAGAGAGACATGAGTGTTTGAAGAACATGGAAAAAATCCAACAGTGGAGCCAGTTTTACTCAAGGGGGGAGTAGGTAGGGTGTGGCTTCTCCTATACCCTGGGTTGTCTCCTTGAAAAAGCCAAGCCGGTTCAGATGCCTGATATAGCAACATTAGCATTTATATCTCCCTGAGTATTTACATGGTCCTCTCCCTAATAAATACATGTATTTTTTAAGCAAACCCTCCAGAGATAGAAAACATATCAAGGCTCTAAGCCTTCTGATGATTTAAAACAATAATAAAAATGTAAAAGAGATTTTTTTTTCTCCACCAAAATAGAGCACTGTTCACTTACATAGGATAGAGCGGCGGAAGGGGACCACAGGAGGCAGGGGTGGCCGAGAAGGAGGAGGAGAAAAGAATGAGGGGAGACAGAGGGGGCTGCTGAAGATGGATCTGCTGCCAGGCAGAGAGTCCCAGGACTGGCTCTGCCCCTTCTCAGTTTTCTCAGATGAGAAAAATATTAATAAAAACACAAGGCCTTTAGCAATTTAAACTTCCCTTAGGAAAGGTCCTGGAATGAACATTTCCAAGGCCCCAGATTAATATGACTTATTTCTCCCACAGGTTAGGAACAAACGGTTTTCTTACTCACACTTGAAGACATCAACACAGCCCAAATTAGATATTTCTCCTGAAGACTCCCATCCACCAAGATCTCAGATTATGATATCGGACCCTAACTAAATGAGGTGCCTGGGATTCTTAGAGGCTATCACTGCATAGAGGTGTAAGGAAGGCTGGGGACAGCCAAGCCTGGTACCAGATCTCGCGTCTCCCAGATTCCTCTCTCTCAGCTTCCTCGGCTTCTGCTAGGACGGTCTGGCTACACCTTTCTCATTCCTGTCATTACCCATGACGAGAAACATCTGAAAGTATAGGAGTAGTCAGAAATAGATTAATATATCTCTAGAAATCATTTAGGTTTAACGCCTATGCCACTGGTTCTTTGCATATCACGAGAGTTTGATTTGAGCCAGTCTTATCAATTTCACAACTTCTATTATTGTTATTATTTAGAGATGATTAATTATTTAAATGCTGCTTTCGACCTTATTAATGAAATCTTGCTATTCTCTATCTGGATCAGCTATCATGATTACTAATGAAGCCAGAAACTAATAGACAGGAAAGAAACAGAGGAAAAAGGAAGGAAAAATAAGGTAAAAATCAAGGTTCACATCACCACAATCCCTTTCTTAGTCATAAATGACAAGATGAGAAAAAAGTTAGTAAAAGACCTTTATCACATCAACATCAGTAGCAGCTTTTCTTTCTTCCCTCTCCAGCCTGTGTGGTTTGCTCTCACAACCTTATGGAAGGGTTGGATGAATGAGGAAGGCATAGGCCGTGTCTACCTACATCAGGGGCATTAGCATTTAATAAGGTGCTAAAGTCTTAAACTGAAGGAATGAAGGTCCACCTTGGAATTTGGAGCATCCTGGGGGAAGTGTGGAGGTAAGAGCCTAGCCGTAAGTGAAGACCCCACAGATGAGGTGGTTCCAGCCAGACTAAGGCTGGCCCAAAGCCCTCCTGTGTAGACCCCTGTATAGAGCGAGCACCCTTGACATTAGTAACTCCATCTTAGAAAAAGTCTCCACCTTATATTTCAAAAGGCAACATGCCAATGGGACCAGACATTCACCTAATCAATAGAGACTATACCCAGCCAGACACATCCTTTACTCTAAGCCCTCACCAGAGGACTCAAGGACTACAGAAGAGCAGAACTTCACCAGTTCCACATAGCCATCTCACTAGACACCATCCTGCTGTCACTTGTGGTCAGTACCTGGCATCTGCCAAACCAAGGACTCTTCCTTGCAAAATGCTGGCAACCATCTGGATCAGCCCCAGGGCATTGTTCTGGTTCACATTCTTGCTCTCCTTGGGCTGGTTTGTTAATCCTTTTTCCTATCCCCTTTTTGCTTGATGTTCAGTGTTAGTCTTTTTGATGTGAAAATTCAGGTCTGTAACATTTATGTATTAAGTATACTAGTATGTATGATTTGCCATATTGACTGACTTGCAGATTGAGCCTGTGTGTCCGCAGCTCTGACTACCAAGTGAATGGGCAGTACTAAGGAGAACTGCCTCCTTGAGAACTCCACATAGCTCATGGCTTTTATGATTGAATAAGCATCAGTGAAAGTCTGACCTTGTGGAAAGACACAAACGTGTGTGGACCTGGGTACGTCTGACCTTGCACTGCCCGAGACAACACTTTTGAGCTAGCTTACTGAGATTTTCTTTAAATTCAGGTATGGCAAGGTCAACAGATCAGGAGATGACTACCATTGAAAAGGTAGTTTGTTACTCCTGGTTCCCAAGAGGAGGGACGCACCAGCGTCCCTCAGGAGGCCAAGGGAGTGAGGGGAAAGGGTGGGCAGGACCCCTCACTGAGGTCTCTTGGTGGCCAGAAAACAGGGGTACAGATCAAGGAAAATTTCCCCTTCACCCTCTGTAGGTTTGCTGAAAAATCAACTCACAAAAGGTAGATTAATTGGAGGAACGGCACACAAATTTATTTAACATGTACACGGGAGCCTTCAAAATGACCCAAAGATACAGGAGACACAGGGGATATTGTCATTTTTTTATGCTTAGGTTGAACAAAGAAAGTATGGATAGCCATGTAGAATATGATTGGATAAAAAGAGTATGATCCAATGCTGTAATAATAAATTAAGTGGGGAAACCCAGCAAGGCCAGTCTGTCTGGGTTCTTCTTGGCCTCTCTGAGCCACATTCGTTCCTTCTGGGTGTGGGGCAGGGCCCTCTCTGGAATGGGGGTCTTATGACCTATGGTCAAATAAGGTAGGTCAGGTAATTTCTTCATGGCCAATTTTTACACAGAAAGGTGGAGCAAAAATTAGGGAGTAATATGTTTAGGTTTTATGGCTGGCTTTGGGGAAAAGGAGTTCTGGTTTCCATGGCTTGCCTAGTGGTGAGAATGGGACTGAGAGACAGGAGGGGAGGAGAAGGTCAGAGAAAAACTTCTGCTTCTGTGGGCTTAATTTTGAGATACTGTCTTCTGAGCCAACAAATGCAAGGCTGGGTCACCACTCGGTAGCATGGTATTCTTTTCATATATGCCAAAAGGTGGTGTTTTCATGAGGTAGGAAAGAAACTTTTTGGTAGATTCATCTCTTACCTTGTTTATAAAATTTGCAGACAATGAAATGCACAATCATTTGCTGGGTTTTGACAAATGCATTTGCCTTGTAACCACAGCACCCTATCAAGATATAGAATATTACCGTCACCCCAGAAAATTGACTCATTCACCCTTCCAGTCAATTCCTGCACATTCCAGAAAGGCAACCACAGTTCTGATTTTTTTCACTTGTGTTGGTTTTTTTTAAAGATTGATTTGCACTGAAGTTTTCCAGGAGTCTTTAAGTCACTTGTATCACTATCAGACCCCTTCAGGATACCGTGGATGCTTGGGAATGAGGAAGGACAGGGAAGGACATTTGCATTATTTATTTAATTTTTTATTTTTTAATCTATAGTGGTTGATTATTCTGAGTACTTAAACTAATTTTACGTAGAACAAGAGTCACCCCCAAGCAAATAATTGAAAACAGCAGCCAATTAAGTCAGCCACAGTTAATTAACAGCAGTTTTCAAAGGACCACCGTACAGTTCAGACTCTAGACAAACAGAGAAGCAGGCTGTCTCTCCTCTCCCAGGACTGCCAGACAGGTCCTGTACTTGCTTCTCGGCTTACACCCTTCCTAAGGACCAGCCTCTCACTCCCTAGAGCCCTGGGGTGGTCATGATAGCTCCTACCAGGTGGGAGGGGCGGGTATGAGAGCCCCATTTCTCAGAAGGGGACCTGAAGCCCAGATTTCGTGAGTGGTGGACTGTTGCTCACACAGTGAGTGAGTGGTATAGCAGCCTCTCATCTCCCCACGGCTGCCCTTTCGGACTAAGGTTTAAATGCCTGATACTAGCTTGCGCGAGACATTCTCATCAAGTAGCTCCCAACACGGACCAGTGCCAGACAAGCTGCGTGCCATTCACCTCTTGGAGTAGAGACCTGTCAAGTTGTACTTGCATTCAGCGATTTGAGATAGGGATGTCAGAATTTGGAAGAAAGCTCCTCTGGGAAGAGATCAAAAACCTACAGCTCAGTGGCAGAGGCACTTTCTTTTTAATAGGCATTCTGCTTTTTAATCCTTCATCTCTTTACCTGAAGGATTAAGGTCTTGACAGCGGAATTTCAGGGCAATTCTTAAGTGGAGAGCAGCTTTTAGACATCTTGGCTTTGGATTCACGTTACACAATAAGGTTGTCTACACTGCAGAGCCTTAGGGAAGGCTCTAGAGAGCTGTTGCCCAGAGTGCCTGTTTAAAATGCCAGTGTTGGAACCAACCTTCAGTAATACTGATGCTATGGGTAGAGTGATGCCCATAAATCTGAATTTTAAATGAATATCCTAAGTCATTGCTCTATGCTTTGAGAAATGCTGCCTTGAGTAGGAAAGAAATGAAACCTGACACAATGTCGACAATGCAGAACCTTAAAGAATCGTCCAGCCCACACACATGCCACATCAAATCAAAAGGTACGTATTAGTTTCCTATGGCTGCCATAACAAATTACGGCAAACTGGGAGGCTTAAAAAAACAGAAATGCTTTCTCTTTTCACAGGGTAGAAGTATAAAATCACGGTGTGGGCAGGGCCATGTTCCCTTTGGAGGTTTTCGAGGGGGATCCTTCCTTGCCTCTGCCAGCAAGGTGGCTGCTGGCAACCCTTGTCATTGCTTGGCCTGTAGCTGCATCACTCCAATCCCTGCCTCCATCTCTGCATGGCCTTCGTCACTGGGTGGGACCCTGTGTGCCGTCTCTTCTTCTCATAAGGACACAAGTGGTTGGATTCAGGGCCTACTCTAATCCAGTATAACCTCATCTTAATTTATATCTTAATTATATCTGCAAAGACCCTATTTCCAAATAAAATTACATTCGCAAGTACTGGGGGTTAGGACTTCAACATACCTTTTTGGAGGACACAGTTCAACCCATCACAGGGTGCTATCCCTTGCTACTCAAAGTGTGACCCTCACACCCGCAGTGTCAGTCTCCCTGGGGAGCTTGTTAGAAACTCAGAATCTTGGGATCTTCCCCAAGACTTACTGAATCAGAACCTGCATTTCAACAAGGCCCCTAGGCGATCGGTCTGCACACTCAGGTTTGAGAAGTTCTGTGTTATAGGTCTAAATAGTTCTGAGTAAAAAAGGCCACATGCTCTTTTCATACCTAACCCGGGGAAGGAAGGGTTTGCTTTCCCTGGAATTGCCGGCTAGATTCCAATTTTCCTATTGGAGTTTTTCTTTAAGTCCCATAGCAATACATTCTTTTGAAAATTTGCGCAGGTGGGTAGTTTTACAGATGACAGAGACTAATCACTATCCCCTATTATCTGTTCTCTTCTTTTCGGTAATGGTAACCTTGTGTTTCAGTGGGGCATGCAAAACCCTCCAAAGGTCTCCATTTTCCCAGCTTCCCTTGCAGCAAAGTGCGCCCGTGTGACTAAGCCCTGGTGGGTGGGATGTAAGGGGAAGTGCTGTGTGCAACTTCTGGGACATGCCCTTGACAGGCGGGGGTGGTGCTTCGTCCTCTTTCCTTCATCTTCCTGGATCCTGTTTCCTTCACCTTGTTCATGTGGTGCTGAGTTGTCTTGGACCCTGATAAGATTATAATTAATTATAAAAGAAAGAAGGAGGCTGAAGTTTTTTTTCCCTTAAGTATTTTACAATAAATTACACCCCCCAATTGACCCCCAAATACTTCAGTATACATATGAAAAATAATTGTTTTCATAGCTGTTATCGTGACATATGACGAGATTAATAATAACTTCGCCAATACCATCTATACTCATGCCTTATTCACATTTCTCCAGCTGGGGACTTGTCTTGAGCTATGTCTGCACGGCAAGCTCACTGTGTTTAGCTGAGCTCATGGGCTTACTTGAGGTGACTGATGACGGACTGTTCTCCTGCAATCACATGTGTCACCGGCCAGAGCACTGGCACTGTCCCGAAGAGGCACATCACCCAGGATGGCCAAATGTTAAATCCCCGCCTCCTGGTATGGAAATGTGCCAAAGCACCAAATTAAGCTTTTTGGCTCTCACAAGACTTTGCTTTTACTGAGCAGCCCCGCCCCAGACCAATTAAATTAGAATTGGGGCAGGAAGGTAGACCTTGGCATCTTTTTTTTTAAGCTTCCGAGCTGACTGTGATATGCACATAAGGTTGAGAATCACTAAAGGCTGACGCAAAGTTGAGATTGTTCATCTTCCTTAAAAGTCTTGTTGAGCTTCTGCTTCCAGCCAAGATGAGGAAACAGGGACTGAATTTACTCCCCTGACTGAAAGAACCAAAACAGCAGGCACATTCTTCTCAAGTACACACAGAACATTTATCAAGATAAAGCACATACAAGGCTGGGCGCAGTGGCTCACTCCTGTAATCCTAGCACTTTGGGAGGCTGAGGCCGGAGGATCACTTGAGGTCGGGAGTTCGAGACCAGCCTGAGCAAGAGTGAGACCCTATCTCTATTAAAAAATAGAAAGAAATTAACTGGATAACTAAAAATATATAGAAAAAGTTAGCGGGGCATGATGGCACATGCCTGTAGTCCCAGCTACTTGGGAGGCTGAGGCAGGAGGATCACTTGAGCCCAGGAGTTTGAGGTTGCTGTGAGCTAGGCTGACGCCACAGCACTCTAGCCCAGGCAACAGAGTGAGACTCTGTCTCAAAAAAAAAAAAAAAAAAGATAAAGCACATTCTGGGCCAAAAAACCAATCTGGATATATTTAAAGGGATTAAAGTCATACAAAGCATGTAATCCTACTATGAAGGAATTACAATAGAAATCAACAACAGAAGGAGTTCTCCAAGTAAATAACACACTTCTAAATAACCCACATATCAAAGAGGAAATCCAATGGGAAATTAGAAAGTGTTTTGAAATGAATGAAAGTGAAAACATAACATATCAGAATTTGTGGGCCAGGTGTAGTAGCTCACGCCTGCAATCCCAGTGCTTTGGGAGGCCAAAATGAAGGGATTCGCTTGAGCCCAGGGGTTTGACACCAGCCTGGGCAACATAGTGAGACCTTGTTTCTAAAAAAAAAATTTTTTTAAATTAGCTGGGCATAGTGGCATGTGCCCGTATTCTTAGTTATTCAGTAGGCTGAGGTGGGAGGATCACTTGAACCCAAGAGTTTGAGGTTACAGTGGGCTATGATTATGCCACTGCACTCCAGCCTGGGCAACAGGGCAAGACCCTGTCTCTAATAGTAATAGTAATAATAATAATTTGTGGGAGATTGCAAAAGAGGACATTTATAGCATTAAATCTCTTTATTAGAAAAGAAGAAAGGTCTCAAATTTGTTTCCACCTTAAGAAGCTAGAAAAAGAGAGCAAATTAAACCAAAAAGAATCAGGAGAAAGGAAATATTAAATATATAAATGAAATATATATGTGAAATATATTAAATATATAAGTGAAAATCAATGATATAGAAAACAAAAGCAATAGAGAAAAAATCAATAAACCCAAGAGTTGGTTCTTTAAGATCAATAAAATTGATAAACCTCTAGTCGGACTGATAGAAAAAAAAGAGAAGATACAAATTACCAATATTAGGAATGAGAGAGGCAGCATCTGTAGATGTTAAAATTATAATAAGAAAATATGAACAACTTAACATCAATACATTCAACAACTTAAACAAAATGAACAAATTCCTTGGCAGACACAAACCACCCTAGCTCACTGAAGAAAAAAACACATAGCCAGGATAGTTCTATATTTACTAACGAAATTGAATTTGTAACCATCTCATAAAAAAAAACTTCAAGCCTAGAGGGCTTCACTGGTGAATTTTAAAAAGCACTTAAAGAAGAAATAATAACAATTCTAGGCAAACCCTTCCCCCAAAAAATTGAAGCTGAAGAAGTAGTTCCCAAATCATTCTATAAGACCAGCATTACCCTGATATTAAAACCAGACAAAAGCATACCAAGAAAAATAAAAACAGAAACAAAGCTACAGACCAATATCCTTCGTGAACATAGATGCAAAAATTCTAACAAAATTTTAGCAAATTTAATTCAACAATATATTAAGGGTATAATGCAACATGACCTAGTGGGGCCTATCCCAGGAATGCAGGGTTGGATTAATATTTGAAGTCAATTATTGTTATTAATTGATTAACTACATCAACTAACAACAACAACCTTTCCCAAAACAAAACAAAACAAAACATATGATTATCTCCATGGGAGGAGAAAAACTCCTAGGTGGTGACAAAATCGAACATTCATTCCTGATAAAAACTCTCAGCAAACTAATAGAAGGGAACTTCCTCAGCCTGATAAAGGGCATCTGCAGGAACCCTATGTTTAATATCATACTTGCTATTGAAAGACAGAATTCTTTCCACCTAGGAGGAGGAAGAACCTAGGGATGTTTGTTCCCACCACTCTTATTTAGCATTGTGTTGGGGATTCTATCCAGGGCAATCAGGTAAAATAAAATAAAATAAAATAAAGACATCTAGACTGGAAAAGAACAAGTAAAACTGTGTCTATTTGCATACATAAGCATTTATTAGATCATTTCATCAGAAAATCTGATTGGATTTTCCACTGGAAATTCCACTAGGAAATCAGATGGAATCTTCTAAGAACCTACTAGAACTAAGAATCTGTCAGTTTCTTTAAAAGTTACACACATACCTCCTGTATTTTCCAGCCATGTCACTCTAGATATTTAACCAAAAGAAAAGAAACTATTCATCCATACAAAGACACATATACAAATGTTCACAGCAGCTTTATTTGTAATAGCGCAAATAGGTAACTACTCAAATACCTATCGATGAGCAAATGGATAAAAAAGTTGTGATATATCCATGTAATAGAATACTACTCAGCAATGAAAGGAAATGAACTACTGATAACACTCAACAACATGGATGAATCTCAAAATAATTGTGAGCGAGAGAAGCCAGACAAAAAAGAGTAAACATTACATGATTCCATTTATACAAAATTCTGGAAAATGCCAACTAACTTACATTGACAGAAAGCACATCAGTGGTAGTTTAGGCTTGGAAAGTGGGAGGGTCATGAGAGACAGATTACCAAGGGCCCTAGGGAATTTTGGGGGTGATGGATATGTTTATTCTTTGGGATAGTGTACATATATCAAATTATATACTTTAAATAGGTACAGCTTATGGTCTGTCACTTATACCTAATAAAGCTGCCTTTTTAAAAAAAAGAAAGGAAGGAAAGGAAAAACCCTTCCTGTTTACTGAGATCTCAGATGCAGATAGGAACCAGAAATTCAGCCCCTTTCTTTTTGTTTTCTTGCCCTCTCGCCTCTCCCCGGCCCCACTCCGAGAATGGAAAGGAGGAGGGAAAGACCTCGGCCCCTTTCTTAATACAGAGCTCTGTGGCTTTGGGACCAGATGTGACCAAGGAACATTAGTCACAGGGTTGAACAACCTTTTTCAGACATGACTTTTCCTAATGTGCTCAGAAAGGATGACTAGCCATCTTGAAAACTCAGAGTTCCAGGACCCTAGGCTTGGTTTAAATTGATCTGAAAGACAATTTGATTTCTCCCTTTTTTTCTTTACCAAATCAGAAGGTGTTCAATATTTCCTGATCAGTTAGCATAAACTGTGCTTTAAGAAGTGGCATAAGTGCTTTTTTAATTTCAGTTTTTGGGTAGGTAATACATGCATGTGATTCAAACATTAAATAAATGTACAGTGAAAAGTGTCCCCTCCAGGCCTCCATCACCCAGCTCCCAGCCTGAAAGAAGATAAGCACCATCATGAGTTTCTTGTATATGCTTCTAGAGATTCTTCTGCAAATGTACTTTCTGGTCTATACCATTGATCTTTTTGTCTGTCATTATACCAGTACCATGGTGCTTTGAATAGCGTACCTTTATAATAATTCTTTTTTCTTTCAATTCAAATGAACATGTATTGAGCCCGTATGAAATGGAGAGCAGCTATGAAATTTCCCTCCCCAATTCACTCCAGCCAGCCAGGATCAATGCCTGTTGCCTCTCAGCTAGGTAGATCCTATGTTTCTCCCATTTTCTACAATTATGCAATCTTCCATAGTGTAGTGGTATGTTGCTCCATAGATTAATATTGCTATATAGAGACAGAAATGATCTCAGGAGCTTTGCAGGGCTTTGCCCTGAAGGAATATGTGAACTGTTAGTTCACATATCAAAAGCTGCCTCGCCTCAGGAGAGCATCTCACAGGTCAGTGGCAGCTGCTTTCCAAGGTGACTTGTGTCTCACACCTGTGGCTTTCACCTGTTTTGTACGACAAAGCAGGTTTGCATGGAGCCACGGGATGAGAGATGATCAAAGAGTGCCTGCCCCACAGATAGACACCCGCGGCTAAAAGCAATTAGCCTAAGGGACAGTTCCTGCTTCACTCCTGACTACCTGTCTCAATCCACAAAAACTAGATAAAGAGATATAGAGCCACTATATTTCTGTTTAATCTTTCTGCTAAATGATAGCTTTATCTTAGAATTTAGAAGTTTGTCTTAGAAAGATTTTATAACCATTTGCTCATGTAGATAGAGTTAATTAAGGGATCTCTAGAAGCTTTTTGGGAGACTTTTAACCTAAAACAAACTACCTGTTATTATGTAAATCTGTTGCCCCTGGGAACTGACCACGGTATCTATAAATATTGATGTGAAACTTTACTCGAGGCCTCACAGCCCACGGGAATGCTGGGGGGTCTCCCGATCCCCCACCTTTCCTAAAATCTATACTTTATAAAATGGTACTTTTGTCTCTGTGTATTCTTTTATTTCTATATCCTATTATTTTCTATTTTCTATTATTTCCTTATCCTTTGCCATGACCCCTGCCTAAGGGACCCAATTTTTTGCTGGGAGTGTAGCTAACTCCCCGCAGTGGTAGGCTTGTGCGAAAGCTCAATCTTCTTAGAAAGTGGCAGATAGCATGGTGATAGACACAGCTAGCAGAGAAGTTCCTTCATTTTAAGCATGCACTGAGATGTGCTCATTGCTTCCCTTGGAGGAGTTGGGCTGATCTGGTGTTCCAGTCATGGGCTCTTCAGAATAAACAGCAGCGATGTCTACAAAATCTGCACTCATGAAGCTCTCTGTCTGAAGTGTATTGTAATCAGCTGTGGTCTCGGTGACTTATTCCACAAAGGTGGAGGTGGCTGACTCTGTATCAGCAGAGAATTCGAAAGCATGTTCTCCAGGTACACGTGCATGTGTGGTTGAGTCTAGCTCCGTAGTTGATTCCAGTAGGTCAGTGGTTGATTCTGGAGGTAGTGAGGGAAAGTCACAGCCAGGGCACACAAAGCAGAGAAAGCTCACGGCCTTTCTGAGCATGGTGCTGGCAAGAGGGCAGGGGGCTGGGAAGTTGAGCAGGCAGGTTGGCAGGCCCCGCAGTGTCTGTAATAATTCTTGAAATCAAGTAGTGTTAGTCCTCCAACTTTATTCTTTTCCAAATTTATTTCGGCTCTTCTAGGTCCTCTGTATTTCCATGAGAATTTTAGAATCGGCCTGCCAATTTCTGCAAAAAAGCATGCTGAGGTGTTTTTTTTTTTTTTTTTTTTTTTGAGACAGAGTCTCACTCTGTTGCCCAGGATAGAGTGAGTGCCGTGGCGTCAGCCTAGCTCACAGCAACCTCAAACTCCTGGGCTCAAGCGATCCTCCTGTCTCAGCCTCCCGAGTAGCTGGGACTACAGGCATGCACCACCATGCCCGGCTAATTTTTTCTCTATATATATTTTAGCTGTCCATATAATTTCTTTCTATTTTTAGTAGAGATGGGGTCTCGCTCTTGCTCAGGCTGGTCTCGAACTCCTGAGCTCAAACGATCCACCCACCTCGGCCTCCCAGAGTGCTAGGATTACAGGCATGAGCCACCGCGCCCGGCCCATGCTGAGGTTTTGATTGAGATTGCATTGAATACCCCCCCCCACACACACACACGCACACATATACAACGTTGCTTCCCTTTTACCCCCAAATGTAGAATGCTATGTATTTATGTCTTAAAAATTGTGTTAAGTTAAACTCAAAAGCTATCAAAAGATAATACATTTACATTGTAACAAATTCAAAATATAGTTGAAAAGTCCCACCCCGAACCCCCACCCTATTCCCAGACACCCGATTTCTGTCCCTAAATGAAATTTCTGTTACCAGTTTCCTGGGGATGCTTCTGGGCTTATTCTCAGCATATTCATAATTTCCCCTGCAAATGGGAACACATCATACACGCTGCCCTGCTCTTTACTTTGTCAGTCTCCAGTGTGTTCCCGGGCTTGTCCTGTGTCAGCACGTAAGGCTCTGTCTCATTCTCTTTAGTGGCTGCACAGTCCTGACCTCAGTGCTTTAAAGCCATGCATATAAATGATTTGTCCTCCATTTGTTCAGATCTGAAGTTGGTCCTCCCACAGGATTATCCGTGGCAGCCCGTGTATCAGCTAGGTGCCACTTTTCTGTTCTACCATCTTATTGTTGATTTATGGGTCCAAGACACTATGAGTTAATTGAGGGCAGAGACTCACATATCCATAGCTGTATCCTCCACTGCAAAGTAGTGTTCTGCTCTGCAAATAGCAAATACAGAGACAGAGCACAACACAAAATTTG
Source organism: Eulemur rufifrons (assembly GCF_041146395.1). Classification (NCBI taxonomy): domain Eukaryota; kingdom Metazoa; phylum Chordata; class Mammalia; order Primates; family Lemuridae; genus Eulemur; species Eulemur rufifrons. The sequence continues at coordinate 551,319 of NW_027182905.1, read as the reverse complement.
CATCCAGCCGACTGCAACTTAATAGAATAAGGAAGAAGGACTCAGCAAGAATAAACATCCTTTTGTTTAGTGAGAAGGTGGCACCTTGGGCATGAACTCTGCATGGGTAAAAGACGGTTCCAGGATCTATTCTAACATCCGTCTGTATGCGGGTTCATTTACACAGTGTTTGTCTTCTGGGATTTTCTCCACAACACCCTTCAGAAAGGGTTTTGAAGGTTGTGGAAAATTAGTGTGTGTAGCCATCAACAGGGCACAAAGCCAGTCGTGGTTATTCATGGCTGTTTTAACAATCAAGCCATGTCTGGGCTGGGAGGGAGGAGGCAAAAACAGTCTTGTGTCAAGCATTTTCTATAGCAGAGCTCGATCAGTGCCCACAAAGGACTGGGTCACTCCTGCCTGTGAGCCCGTCTTCAGCAGTGTGCCCCTCTGTAAGGAGCCGTCTTGCCCAGACCCAGGCAGAGCGGCAAAACAGCTGTTCATTCCTGAAGAACACTGGCTGTCTCCAGGACAACCACCGTTAATATGACTCAGGCAGAATATGGGCGTGGCCCTTCGGTCTCCTAGACTAACTGCCACCCTGCCTGTGGCCTTTAACTGGGTCCCTTGAGTGCCAACAGGGCTGTGAAACAGATGTGACTCAGGGGTCAGCTCCCCACTGGAAGTATGACCCTGAAGCTAACTAACTTGTGAGTGAGGCTGGGTGGCTTTCTGCGACTCTTCAGAAATGACTTTGAAATAAATCGATGCTGTGTTTGTCTGTAAGATCTAGCCTGAAGGAAAGTGCTTTGTTCAGTTTGTGACTTCTTTCCTTGGTGGTGAGCTTTATATGTTGTCTAGTTTTTATTTTGCTTGTTTTGTTACAGGTTGTAGCTGCCACAAAAGAAAGGACCATTTGGTCACTATTTGGGGTCTTGTTTTATTTGATACCACTAGGCACATGTCAGATTTAGAGAGAAGAGCCCTAAAAGTTATAAATGACAGGCAGTTTTTGCTCTGCAAACAAAAGTGACATATTTATACACATTGATACCTACACATATAGACTGATAATCAGCATATGCATAAGATTTGGCAACATGCCTTTCAGTAATCATCACATTATTTACAACAATTATCAATTCGTAAATATAAATGCATATTGCAACAATTGATTAACAATGTCCTATAAGCAACAAATGCACCATGAACACAAATTATTAGAGTTCATGAACAGTACTTGCATCTGCTGAATTTTTTGTGGCCTTCAGCAGGTCAGCCAGACATTCCAAGAGAGCAGCTCAGCAGAAGACTTTGGTCTAGATAAAGACTCAAGTCACTGAAGAACTTAAGTTCAGGCTGCTAAACAGAATGACAGGAGACCATTGTTCTGGACTGAGCTCCTACACTGGGTCCTGACAGACCAGCCCAATCCAAAATGGAGTCACTCATGCTAAAAGCCACATATTCAAACTGCAGCTCGGAGGAAGCAGATAGATCCCAACACAGACCAGTTTTTCCTGAGAAAGGAGATTCCAGTCTACCTGAGGTAGTGTATTAAGGAAGTCCCTCTGCTTAAATCTTTACAAATACTAACCTGAAGTAACCTGATGTTAACGCATCAGCTCTTTCCTATTGTTCTGTTTCCTTGTTCCCACCTTGTAAAACCCAGTTCTGCTGTTGTCCATTGGGAGCCCTTATTCTATTTTGCAGAATAGAGGCTGCCTTGATTCATGAATCTCAAATAAAAGCTGATTATGTCTATAATTAAATTTGTTGGAATTTTGTCTTTTGACAAAGCCAAATGGATCTGCCTTTTATTGGTTGTAACAATCCTTAAGACTCTTTTTTTCTTGGTCATGCTAGACATTTGGCTTCTGCAGTCCCAGGAACCTGAGAGAACCTCTCTCTGGGAAGGAGACCATACCTTGTTGATGCTAAGGACAAAGGTGGCGGTGATGACGGCAGCGGTGCAAGTATGCAATGGCCAGAGCTCGAAGGAGTTCATGGCAAGAGGTGACAAGCTGCAATGGCTGTATGGACCCTGTATGCACTCACTCAGCATTGTGGACTGAATTGTGTCCTCTCCCACATTCATATGTTGAAACCCTAACCTCTACTGTGACTGTGTTTGGAGATAGGGCCTCTCAGGAAGTAATTCAGGTTAAATGAAGTCGTAAGAGTGGGGCTTTCATGATGGGATGAGTGCCCTTACAAGTAGACACGCCAGCACTGGAGCACACCATCAATCTTTCTCTCTCTCTCTCTCTGCCATGGAGGACACAGAGAGAAGGCAGCCACCTATAAGCCAAGAAGAAAGCCCTTACCTGGAACTAGAATGGCTGCTGCCTTGCTCTTGGTCTTCTAGCCTCCAGAACTGTGCAAAATAAGTTTCTGTTGTTTAAGCCACCTAAATCTATGGTATTCTTTTATGACAACCCAAGCAGATTCATACACCCAGGATCATTTAGTTATTTATTGATTACTTTATTGATTCATTCAAGAAAATCAACAACTTTCTACTGAGTGCTTTAGTACCAGGCACTGTTCTTGGAGCTTGGGATGTATCTGTGACAAAAGACAAAGAGATTCTTGCCATCGTGAGCTTACCTGTAGTGACAGACAGTAAACAGCAAGCATCAGAAGTAAATAAACCCACGATAATGACACTATACCTTTGCAATGTACTGTAATAGAACATAAGTGTCTTTTACATCCACTAATGCATCCGAGCTGACAAACCCTGTGAGGTGTACTAGGCTATTAGGACGAGGAAAAGAGGCCCAGGCCCTGGGTCGCATGGCTAGTAATAATTATGGCAGTAGCTAATGTGTATTTAGGTGCTTACTATGTGTAGTTGTCCTAGGTGCATTATACACGTGTTAACTCATTTAATCCTAGCAACAATCCTAGAAGTTGTTTTCTATAATAAAGGCACAGAGAGGTTAATTAATTTGCTCAAGGTCAGTGCTGAGCTAAGATTTGAACTAGTGAGTGTAGAACCCTCCTCCTCTGTAGTCATCACTCGGTTGGTTGTTGCCTTCCTCACAGACAGCGAGCTCCACGCGGGCGGGCCGACATCCAGCCAGTTCACTGCTTTCTCGGGCACGTGGCAAGGGATCATCCACAAAGTCTGAAAACATGGGCCACCATGCACAATGTTGTTAAGGACATCTTCGGTTTGTAAAACATAAAAAACAATCTCTGTTTCCAGACTTTATGACACCCTGTAGGTACTCAGTGAATGTATGTTGAATGAATGAATGAATGAATGAAGTCTGGGTCCTTTGGTCCTAACTTTCCATCACACCGCCCAAGTTCTCTAGATAATTAACATCCATTCCCTGCCATAGGTCTCTTTCTAGGAACACAGATTTGGCAGGAGTGAGAGGGGATGGTATAACTAGCTTTGTGTCATCCAAAGCAAAGGGAGAGTCATCCTTTCCTTTAATATTTAAATAAATAGTAACAGTTCAGGCCTCATTCTTCAGAAAGCCCAGTCCCCTTGCCAGGGATTACTTCTAAGGATCCCGGGTGAGTATGTGGGTTTTTATAAATCCGTCACTGCAGCCTGCCACACTAGCTGTGGGCTCGTGCTCTGACTTTCTCCTGCCTCTGGCCATCTCTGGATCACTTCCACGTCTTCATGGCTGTAGCAGAGAGTTTTAGTACAGGTGTGTGCCTGCGTTAGCTTCCTATGCTGCAACAAATTACTACAACTTCAGTGGATTAAAACAACACAGATTTATCTTACAGCCTGTAGGTCAGAAGTCTGATGTGGGTTTCACTGGGCTAAAATCAAGGCATCAGCAAGGCTCCATGCTGGGGACGCTACAGAAGAGTTCATTTCTTTGCCTTTTCCAGCCTCTAGCGGCCACCTGTAATCCTCCGCTCATGGTCCCCTTCCACCTGCAAAGCCGGCAGTGTCACAGTTCTTTGTCCCTTCTTTCTGTCATCATGTCTCCCTCTGACTGCACCAGGAAAGGTTCTCTGCTTTTAAGGATTCCTGTGATGACATTGGGTCCACCCAGATAATCCCGGACAAACGCCCCATCTCAAGGGCCTTAATTGAATCACACCTACAAAGTCCCTTTTGCCATGTAAGGTAACACATTCACAGGTCCCGAGATTAGCACGTGGACATGTTGGGGAAGGAGGCATCGTTATGTCTATCATAGGCCAACATCACTCTTCCCTCCTTCTGTACTAATAGAACTTCTGATTTTAAATTGAACACATGGGTACCCAAAATAAAAATTACATTTCCCAGCCTCCCTTGCAGCTTGGTGTGGTCGTGGGAGTACGTCTGTTCCATTAGCAGTAAGTTGAAGTGTCACGTGGGGCTTGCGGAGGTATCCTTCGAGTACAGGGGAGTGACCTTCTTCACCTCCTCCCTCCTTCCTGCTGCTGGAACGTGAACATGGTGGCTGTCACCCCGGTAGTCATTTGGGACCACGGGAGGTGCCACATGCTGAATATGGTAGAGTAACAGAATAAAAGGACCCCAAGTTCCTGATGATCATGGAGCCCCCATACACTCCTGGATTGCTTGTCTCTGGACTTGGTCTACATGAGAGGGAAAACAATTCCTATCTTGTTTACACTTTCTCACGTTCGGTTTTCTATCACTTGCGAGTGAACCTAATCCTTACTGATACTGCGGCTGTGTCACTGACACTATGGGTTTGCTTCATTCCCAAGTAGGTGTACAGGCCTTTATTTCTCTTTTTCCCCCCAAGGCACAGAGAATACAACATTGTTAACTGTAACCAACTCTGCTAACAAACTAAAAATACAAAAAAGAAAAGCTTAACACCCAATGTCAGATATTCCAGCTCTGGAAGCCCATTGGCCATGTCTCTTCAGAGGGCTAATCCCTTGTCAGCCCTCCCTGCTGCTGCAGTGACTCCTCCTGAGGCTTCCCCTCCCCTCCTTCTGCTACCGCCTGGCCCAGCCTCCAGATCGCGTCACATCCCGACAACCTCTGCAGAGCCATCCATACCTGTCCACAGCAAGGTGGCCTTTCGAAACACCGTCAGTTATGTTCTATGCTTAGTGTCTCATCTAGGCCTGAAGCATCTGCTTTTGAGTAGGAACTTCTCTTATTTTCATCTAGATGACAAAAAGGACTCACAATGTGTTCCTTTCCTGAACTGATGGAAATTTCCCCCTCAAAATAAATTCCAGATCCCATCAATCAGTGTTTGCAAATATTGGTATGCTACACTTTCCAGCTGTCAGATACGCAGATGTCCATTGCAAGGGTGCACTGCTGTAGTTATTGGGGGCTTTTGGGAAACTCCAGCAAGGGAAGATAAGGAGAAAACCGAACAAACGTGGAATGAGACCAAAAGATAAAGTGAACAGTTTTGTATTTGGATGGAGAAGAAAACAGCAAACGCTGAGACCCATCAAAATAAGAAAGAGAGATGCATGAGCAAGAACTGACTTAGCCCACTGTGGAAGGAGCATGGGGTCAAAGAAACTAGAATTTCATAGACTAAGGCAAACTGCAGTGTGAACAAGAGGCTTCCCTGCCGGAAGGATGGCTCAAGCATTGTGGGGAGAAGAGGCAACAGTGAGCAGCAGTGAGAAAGGCGTGTCACTGCAGCTCTTGCTTAGGCCTCCATGGTGTCTTTTGAAGCATTGTCATTGCAGAGCAGAAGATGGTCTGCTGTGGTCACATGGTCCTGAGCCTGCCCTTAGACCCAGGGACCTAAGCTCGCTTGCTAGCATTTTGACTGAGGAAGAAATGGCAAGTAGAGGTCCCAGGGACACTTGTCTCAAAGGTGCGTAACATCCGTGCCATCATAAACTACAACCAATGCCTCATAACTTTAACCACTAGCTTTATTAAATCTCACAGACACATCATTTCCAGGCACGCGTGACAGGTTTTCTTTGAGGTGTATGAACATTGTCATCTGTCTTGTTGGGTTTAGGTCTGGTCTCTTTGAAGGCAAGATGAACTCCCAATGCCTGTGCACATATACAGGCTGAATTCAGTTGTTTTTCATGCTTTCATAAGCTCCAGAAAGGGTTGCTTTGGTTAAAGACAAAGTATTAAGAACAGTGGGCACTAAAGGACACCAATGTGAAACTACCTACAGCCTCACAGCTTAATTAAGAACAGAGGCCGTGTCCATTAACAATACTTGATTTTCCCAGGAAATTTTGCCCGGGAAGATGACATTGCAAATAACTTTATGGTTTATTTCACGAACTTTCTAAAAACTCATTTATCTGAACTGTGGACTCAACTAGCACTTAGCAGGGTTAATAGCTCCCTTTTCAGAAAAACAGATTGATCAGCCAGGCTTATCAAGTGACTGTTTATTCCCTAAGGCTCAGTTCAAAGCAGCAATCTCTTCTCTGTGCCTATTAAATTATGAGCCTTGCCCAGGCTCAGTCCCACACCTGCACTGAAGGACCTGCTTCCGACCAGTCCTCCAAAACCTTAACCTTGAGCTCCTCCTTCTGAGACGCTGCTATGGCTAGGGTGGCAGTCACTGTGGTTTTGCTTATTGTGGTAAGAAAGACACTCGGCTTCGCTTGTTCAGCTTTCAACAATGTCTATATCAAAACTTAATCTTGGATTGATGAGTGATACTAACAGCTACCAAGAGTTGGTGTTTTAGGTACTATGCAAAGTGCTTGATGTATATGTACTCGTTAAAGATTTTGTAATTACTGAGCAGGGAGGTAACACTAACACTCATTGAGGGGCTTACTATGGGATTGGAATTGTTCTAAATGTTCACTGAAGTTAACTAGCCAAAAAGGTTTCAGATTTCCTGAACGTATTTGATTTTTCTACTCTCCATCCCCACCGACACCCACAAACAGACACAGTCATTGACTCTCTCCTTCCCTCCTCAAAAAGGCCCTCCCTACTTGGTCAGGTGAGAATGTCTTTTACATCATATCCTATCTGTATCCTCTCAATGGCTAAAGTAAACATCTGTGATCTGAGTCAACCAGGTCTCGGTGGGGATGGTGAGTGAGAGGGGTTGGGTGGAGTTGAGGTGGAGAGTAGTTTTGCCTTAGCAAGAATGTCACGTGGTTGGAATCAAACATTCTATTAATATGACCTTTTCAGACTGGCTGCTTTCATTTAGCAATAGACATTTAAAATTCCTTGATGTCTTTTCATGGCTTCATAGATCATTTCTTTCTTTTTATCTCTTTCTCTCCCTCTCTCTTTTTAAGAGACAGGCTCTCACTCTGTTGCCCAGGCTAGAGTGCAGTGGTGGAATCATAGCTCACGGCAGCCTTGAACTCCTGGGCTCTAGCAACCCTCCCACCTCAGCCTCCTGAGTAGCTGGAGTTACAGCTGTGCCACCAAGCCTGGCTAATTATTATTATTTTTTTTTTTTTGCAGAGATGAGGTCTCACTTATATTGCCCAGGATGGTCTTGAATTCCTGGCCTCAAGTGATCCTCCTGCCTCAGCCTCCCAAAGTGCTGGGATTATAGGAACAAGCCACTCAGCCCAGCCTCTTTTTTTATCTTTGAATACTGATCCATTGTATAATACATCACAGTTTATCCATGCACCTATTAAAGGATGTATCCCTTTTATAAATCACAAGTTCAGTTTTATCAACTGTAAGTGGTGAATGATAAACTTTCAGATATGCTCCTATATTGAATATCTAGAATGAGGGTGAAGGGAAACAGCAATGAAGGGGTTAAAGGTTGGGAGCAGCCTACTATCCTTGAAATTTATCATATGTCCTGGCTTTTAAAAAAAGAAGAAACTTCTTACTCCATTATTCTTGGGTGTAAGGAATCATAAAAATGATTGAATACTTGAAGATGCTAAATACACATTTTCTGTTTGAAGATGTACTGAGTCCATTTTAATATTTATGATTTAAGTAATACAGAGTTATAGAGAAACTAGAAAATGCAGATTGGTAAAAAGAAGAAAATTTAAATGACCAGAACTCTATTTATTACCCAGAGATAATCACTGTTCATATGTTTGTGCATATCTGTTCAGATTTTTCTATGCATGTGTGCATATGTATGTACCATGTAAAAGCTCATTTAAATGTATGTACAGTTGATTCTCATTCACTGTAGTTATGTTCCATGAAGTCAGCACTAACACCGAGTTAGTGAATACTCAACCATTGCTCCTAAGGGAAACACGGTTAGGTTCCCACGAGCCTCTGGTCATAAGATTTTTATCAATTGTTCAGTACATACCCAGGATTTATGTATGTTTCTGTTTAAAGACACCTCATTTAATATCTATTGTTGATTCATTAACACTGAACTCATGACTGAGAGCACTATAATTTATGCCCAGATTATCCGACACACAGATTTTCTCTACAAGGCACATCATAGACTTCTCGTACTCCTGTTAAGGCATCGCATTTCCAATGTGTGCGTTCATGTAGGTGCCTCATAAAAGGTCAAATCAAAGCTTCGGGTAGGAGAATGAATCCATGGGAATTTTGTCTCCATTTAGCTGTGCCATCCCAAATGTTAGAGTGCCAACATTTGGTTTTAAAGGGGATCTAAATCTAGCTGGGGTATCAAGGCCCTGAGGAACAGATCACCTTCAGCGGCCTCCTTGGTAGCTCTGTCAGCGTCCTGCCTCTCGCTAACTGAAGAACTCTGGTTAAAGCAATCAGTTCAGCCACTACCATGATCACTGCATATTCAGCCCTTTGTTGTCCGTAAAGCTGCTCTGGCATCGGCTGAGCTGACAAACCCATCCTGCTAGAATAGATACCCTCCAGAACCTCTAAACAGTCATGCTGAAAAGGCCCATTCTCTTTGTCTGATAATAGGGTGGCAGGATTGAGAATAGACACAGTCTTTAATAACAACTCATAAATAGCTGCTACTGCTTAGAGGCAAGGAGGCCATCCTCTCGTAGTATTGTTCAGTGGCTTTGATGCTACTGGCCATGGGATGTCTCCCAGCATCTGGCATAAGACTCTGCTTTAGTTTTTCAAAGGCATTTTGACAGTCTGTGGTCCAGATCAGGGGCTCCACATCTGTCCCTTTAAGAGTCCCATCCAAGGGCTTTACTATTAGTCCAAAGTTTGGGATCCAGATGCAACAGAACCCTGCCATTCCTAGGAAGCTATGCAGTTGCCGTGGGTTCCCTTGATAATTTGGAATCCCAAATAAGTGACCTGCTGTTTGCAAATCTGTCCAGTTGCAGGTTCCCCAAGTCTCCCACTAAGCCCCCATCAAACAGCACAGGAGAGCCCTTTGGAAACCTCTAAGACAACACAGTCTAGTAGTACCATGAGGCCACTCTGGGATCCTGCCATTCAAATGCAACTGAGTATCAGTAATAGTCATTTGTATAATATCGATTAGTGGCATATAGATCCTGCACAACTCTGTACTGCATCAAATTTGGGGAGAAAGAGACGGGAGTACCCTGGAACTAAAACAGCCTCCAGCAGCTGCTGGGGCTGTCCCTTATGTGCTCACCTTAAGAAGAAGTTGCTCTTATCAGTGAAGACCCATGGCTGGACCCAGGGTTGCCTTCACCTCTTCCAGGAGTCGAGGGGTGACGTTCCACTGGGGTCCTGATGGCCCACCCAGGGATGCCAAATTGTGTTACCAAAAGCTTGGCATTTGTCCCCGAGGCTGCATCAGAAGGAGGACAAGTGGTTTGAGGAGAAGGAAAGGGAGGTTTATTAATTTGCCAGCAAATGAGGAAAACTGGTACTCTAAGATAGGAGTCTGCCATTTTCCTCACTTCCCAAGCCTTGGGACCTGAGGGTCAGTGCAGTTTGAAGAACTGACAAGAGATTGATAACTTTTACCAAATAAGGTTATTATGTGGTGGTAGTGTTGAAAAAATAATTAAAAATAAAATCTCCAGCCAGCAGACAAATCCTCTCCAGAAATTATAGAAAATAATGAAATAATTTTATTACTGATTAAGCATTAAACCAGACCATGATGTGTGCATCAAAGTCCACTAAAGAGATTGCAAAGACAGAAAGAAATCCCACTTTTTTATACAGCCAGGCAGATCAATCCATGACTTACATATTAATTGTCTTTATCAAAGGGAAAAAGAAAATTTCTAATATCTTTACAACAAGCAGAAATCTACAACTTAGACATAGGCACCAAGGCTAAACTCACTCAGAGACAAGGAAACAGGATGTCATTCTTTTTGATATTTACATTTCAAAAACTGGCTCCAAAAACCCCAGGAAAAAACCTTCCTGGTTTGCAAAACTTGGCATGAGGCTTATTAAGCTTTTAAAGAGATTTACATACATTTCAAAGAGACAAAGAAAGAATTTACAATTACATGTTTTCTAAGGGAACTGCTCTTAGAAAAATGTGTATGTGTGTATGCTCTCTTTCTCTTTTGGCACCAGAGAAAATTTAAATTTTTTTAGATTTCTATTTACCCTGACAGTGGAGACTTCTAATTGTCAGCATGATCTGTTTTTAGCTTCTTCCATAGCAGTAGAATTTAAGCTGGTTGCCCAATTGCCAAGAGAGAGAACACATTTCCCAGCCTCTCATGCAACTGAATGTGGTTCTGTTACTAAGTCAGGCTGATGGACCATGAGCAGGAATAAGCATGCAACTTCTTTTTTTTTTTTTTTTTGTAGATATTGTTAGGGTACAGTTAGGGGAGGAGGACACCTCAGCAAAGAGGTGGGTGAAAGGTGGAGTTTACCCCAGCCTGAAATGGTCGATTAAGCAAGATTAAAGAAATGACTCCACGGGCTTAAACAATAATAAAAGGAGTGATTAAACACAACAACAGAAAGTTGTGACTTTCCCCTGCATAAAATATATGCACTGGTAGGAGAAGGGTGACTGAGTGTAACCTTATGACATGGATACACTGTGGTTTCACCCCCGTCTCCAATAGGTTTTCAGAGAGAATTATGGAAAACCATGACACAGGGAGCGGTTTCCAACTAGAAGCCACAGTTTGCCCATCCATAATAAAAAGAACAAATCTTGTATTCCATGGTGTCATCTCCACTCCCAGGGACCAACTTGTCTCTTCTTCAGGATGTACTTTTACTTTGCAAATAAAGGCTGCTTATGTGACTTGTGGGTTTGTGGCTTGCTAATTGCTCTGTCTACTGTTCCTCTGGCCATGAATCTTCAGGTTGGAGGTTAAGAACCAGTCATTGCCCTAACAATATGGGGTCTCACTGTGTTGCCCAGGCTGGTCTTGGGCTCCTAACCTCAAGCAATCCTCCTGCCTTGGTCTCCCAAAGTGCTGGGATTACAAGCATGAGCCACTGTGCTTGGCCAGTATGTAACTTTTAAGTCAACTCCAACCCAAAGGACAAACTGACTCCCAGGAGTTCTCTTTTTTCTCTGTCCCACATAGACACATATGTGGACATGCATGTGGATACAACTGTGTCCATGACCCAGATTTGACCATGCAGACAAGGACATCTCACCTGAGGGGATGAGATAACAAGATGGAAGGAATCTGGATTCCTGAATGACTCTATGGGGAAGAGCTGTCCCACCAACCTCGTCTACTATTTGTGGGACAATTATGTGAGAGAGAATAAGCTCTTTCCTCCAGACATTGAATTTGGGGAAATTCTTGGCTCCAAAAGCAGTTGTCCTTTACTCTGAACAATACAAGATACTAATATCAATGTACATATTCATATCATATATTAATGTATAATAAGATATCAACATCCTGTATTGTTATATATACCTCACTATATTGCACATGTGTGGGACCCTTCCTTCCAGTGACATCACTAGTTCATAAAAGAAAAGTATTTTAATACTAAAAAAGTAGGAAAGGGAATATCTCAGAAACAAAAAGTATCAATTTAGCTTGCTAAAAACCAAAATTGCAACAAATTTAGTTTAAGATCTAACTTAATTGACTTTTATTAGCAATTCATGAATTGTGCAGCATCCCGTTTGCAAGTAGAAGGAGCTCTGTTGGGCAAGGCAGAAGAGTTGTTTTTTGGTAAGGTAGCTTGAGCAGAAACAAGGAAACAGAGCAATATAAAAAAAGATTATTAAAATCAAGTTACTTTCCTAATAAGGGTTAAAGCAGAGGAGATTTCTGTATCATACCAGCTCGAGTTAATTGGGCCTTTTCTGATTGGTTGTGTGAATCTTCTGTTTTTAGATCAAACAAGTCTGTTTGGGGATTTTCATGCTTCCGTAAAGTTTCAGTTTGATTATGTGGCACTTAGCATGAGTGACTCCATTTTGGTTTGGTCTGCTGGGGCCCAGTGCAGGAGCTCAGTCCAAAACAGTGGTCTCTTATTTAACAAACTGAATAAAAACTCAACACACGCCCATATTTTTCTCATTGTATAGCTGACTGGTAAACGATCTACCATGAATCAGGTTCAGAATCTGCATTGTTCTTTGGGAATCAGTGCTCTTCACTATGGAGGACATTTTTACTTTCATCATACATGTGGGGCACACAATAAGTAGCAAAGAATAGATTGTCTGAAAGGGCTACAATAAAAGCCTTTTGTGGAGTGGCATGGGAAAATATTCTTTAAAGTTATTCATTAATTCATTTATTCATTCATTCATTCACTGGGCAATCATGAATGGAATAACTGCTCTGAGTCAGGAAGCATGCTCCTAAAGGAAAGCAGAATACTTTACCCCCAAATACATTTCTTTGACATATTTGAGATGGCTGCCTCAAGTCCAGCAGACAGAAGTAATGCTGCAAAACTGTCTTTTGTGGGGAGAAATTTACATCTGTAGAGAATCTCCATTAATGCAGCCAGGTCTTTCCTTATTGATCTTGGAAAGATTAACTGAGAGTCTAACACCTTTAAGGGTCTGAAAAGAAACATTTACCATTTATTCCCTTTGAGGGCTGCTAACTGTAAAGTGTCATTTACATAATTTGCTGGCCAAGCCTCTTCCTTCCTCCCTCCCACAACCCACGTTGCCGCTAAACCTGTTTTGCCACAATCCAAACTTCTGCACTTCATTGGGAAGTATCTTCCCAAGGCGCTTGTGCATAAGTGTTAAATACATTTGTATGCCCTTTTCTCCCATTAATCAATCTGCCCCGTGTCAGTAATTTTTTAGCAAACCTTCAGGAGGCCAAGGGCCTTGATATCTACACTCCTTATTGGGATCACAGAGAAGAGAAAGGGATAATTTTTACCTTCAAGGAGTTCACATTCTTGTTATTTATGATACATTATGATAAGTACCCAAAGAGATACTTGCATAGGCTTTAATATGAGATTTCAGAAGTATCTGATTCAGCTTGGGGAACAAGGGGGTCTAAGAGCTGAGACTTGGATTCTGAAGGCAGTGGCCAAGGTGGGGCAGAGGGACATGGAAAGAGGCACAGGCAGCGTGAAGGAGCCAACGCAGGTCTTACATGTGGGAATAGTGATCTCTACTGGGACCTCGTAAATATCCCTTACGGCAACACATGTTCAAATTAGTAAGATTTTTGAACAATTACTTTATCACATAAAAGAAAAATAAAAAGGAATAGGAGCTATGGGTTTTTTTCCCTGTTGCCATGCATTCAGATTTTTATTAAATTGCATATGTTTGAATAAAATAAGCCCAAAAGAACCTAGGCATTATCTCCTATAATCAAGGCATAATGTGCAAAATCCTTTGTCCTTAGCAGAAAACCAATTTTCTCCCAAGCACACAAGACATGTTGAACTAAATGAGCTCAACAAAAGGGTGTCATGGAAATTGGGAATTTTTTTCATGATTTGTTTTACTGATGGTGAAGGTTAGTTCGGAAAGCCAAACATTTAAAATTAGTTTTTAAAGAATCTTGTCCTGAATGTCACAAAGTTCATCTTCAAATAAAGGTTTCTTCCTGAAGAAATAACATGCAACAAAATTACATATTCACACTCAAGGGAGTCTTGCTGGATAGCAAGAAATCAGATGAATAAATATTAATCTAAATAATTTATGGTTAGGATCTAATGCCAAAGGAGAAAGACATCAGGATTTCAAGGAAAAACTTTTCAGGATTCTGGAGCACCAATTTATTTTTTAGCCAGTAAATGTGGAAAAGCCTTCAAGTGAACATTTGTCTTTTTGAAAGTGTTAGAGGGCTTGTACCATGGGATAAGAAAGAATTCTTGACTCAAAGATTAAGATAGATTTTGAAGTAAGGAGTTTATTTTACTTTCCAAGGGAGGAAAGGGCATGGTATGAAAGGAAGAAGGAATGCCGGCCCTGAGGATGAGTGGCTTGGGATTTTACTGGAGTTATAAAGAGCAGAGCAGTTGTAGTTGCAAAATGATAATGAAAGGTGGTTATTTTCCAGAGCACTTGTTGTTGTGAATTGATAACAGAAGGCAGTTATTTTCCAGGGCAGTTGTTTTCTGATGGGCTGTTTTTGTCTGACTTTTCAGAATGCAATATAGCAGATACTGATGAAGCTATGTGCCCTTTCCTTATTTGTTTAGTACTTTGCCAGTTCTGCAAAATAAGCTCTTAAAAAAAAAACAAACAAAAAAAAACAAGTTAAGCTACAGGTAGTCAAGCAAGAAGCAAGCAATGGGGGCCAGCACACCATTGTGCACAGTGATGTTTTTATGTTAGATGATTTACTAACAATGCCATCCTTTCAGAAAGTTGTTAATCTTCAGGAAAGATTTGATAATATCCTTTCAAACTTGGCCATGTTTCTCCTGCATGAATATGTTGATCATAAATGTGAACCCTAAAGACAAATCCGCTCCACGTATGGGATAATGAGTACCCTTGGCTGCTTCTTTACTAGGCCAAAACCTGAGCCCAGTGGTGTTACCACACAACCAGGTTTGCTGCCCACTGCACAGGATGAAGCCAATACATGGAGACAGCAGGGGTTGCACCAGAGAAAGAATTTAATATCACAAGGTACTGAGTGAAGAGATGGGAGGAATTTTTCAAATCCATCTCCCCAAGAATTTTGGGGCCAAGGTTTTAAAAAGTAGTTTGGCAGACAAAGGGCTGGAGAACTGGATCTGATTGGCTGGGGGTGAACTCATAGGATTAGGAAGCAGAAATTGTCTTCTTGCACTGAGACGGCTCCTGAAAGAGGGTCACAGGACCTGTTGAGACAGCTCCTAGGTATGGCCACTGATCTGGTTGGCGTCAGTTGGTCCCCCCAAAAGCAGAGTCTGGAAGATATCCCAAAGACCATCTTAGGTTTTACAATAGAGGTGGTATCTATAGAAACCATTGGGGAAGTCATCAATCTTATGTCAGTCAAGGATGCATGACTCCTAAATAGTAAGCAATTACAGGAACGCTAGCTGTGAAACAGTTGCTGGTTAACTTTAGCTATGTCTATACCTCTGTAGAAACCAGACTTTTACTACAGTTCTTGGACTGGAGCTAGAGAACCAGAGCCACGGCTCAGCTCCATTCACGTGGGCCACCAGCGCTATCTTCTCTCTTTCATCCAGGGTCTGTAGCATTCTCCAGCTGATTTTTGAAAAATATAAGTTTTATTAGGTTTAATTAACATAACACAAAATTCACCCTTTTAAAGGATAGAATTTGTTGGGGTTCAGTGTATTCACAGAGTGATGCCACCATTACCACTAACTAATTTCAGAACATTTTATCACTCCAGAAAGAAACTTGATTTCCTCTCTTCCCCTCAGCCCCAGAAACCATGAATCTACTTTATGAATGTCTCTATGGATTTGCCTAGGCTGGATACACCCAATAAGTGGAATCATACACTACATAGCTTTCTATGACTGGCTTCTTTTACTTAGCATAATGTTTTCAAGATTTATTCATATTGTGACATGTCTCAGTATTTCATTCCTTTTTAATGGCTAATATTCCACTATGTGGATATAACATATTTTGTTTATCTTTTCATTAGCTGATGGGCATTTGGCTTATTTCCACTTTTTGGTTATTATGAATAATGCTGCTGTGAACATTTGTGTAGAAGTGTTTATGTGGACATATATTTTCATTTTTCTTGGATATATACCTAGGAATGGAATTGCTGGGCCACATGGTAACTCTATGTTTACCTTTTTTGAGGAACTGCCAGACTGTTTTCCACAGTAGCTGTGCTATGTTACATTCCCACCAGCAGAGTATTAAGGTTCTAATTTCTGCTTATCTTTGTCAACACTTACACTCATTATTGTCTGTCTTTTTTATCTTAGCCATCTCATTGTGGTTTTGATTTGCATTTCTCTAGTGACTAGTGATTTTGAGCATCTTTTCATGTGCTTATTAGCCATTTGTATATGTTCTTTGAAGAAATATCTATGCAGATGCTTTGTCCATTTTTAACTGTTATTTGACTTTTTTATTGAGTTGTTAAATTTCTTTATATATTCTAGAGACAAGTTCTTTATCAGATATGTGATTAGCAAATATTTCCTGTCATCCTCTAGGTTGTCTTTTTATTGTCTTGACGATATCTTTTGATGCAAAAAAAGTTTTTAGATTTGATGAAGTACAATTTATCTATATTTTTGTTTGTCACTTGTCCTTTTGGTGTCCTTTATAAGAAAACAATTGTCTAATACAAGGTCATGAAGATTTACCTCCTTGTTTTCTTCTAAGTATCTTATTGTTTTAGCTCTTTCATGTAGGTCTATGATCCATTTTGAGTTAATTTTGTATAGGGTGTGAGGTAGGGGTCCAACTTCATTCTTTTGCATATGGATATTCAGTTGTCTCAGCACCAATTGTTGAAAAAACTAGTTTTCTCCAATGAATTGCCTTGGCATTCTTATAGAAAATCCATTGACCATAAACATGAAGGTAGATATTTGGACTCTCAATTCTATTCCATTGATCTATTTGTCTATTCTTAAGCCAGTGCTAACCTACCTTGATTACTCCTACTTTTGAAATTGGGAAATGTGATTCTTCCAACTTTGTTTTTTTCTAAGATGGTTGTGGCTATTCTGGATCCCTTGAAATTCCATAAAAATTTTAGAATCAGCTTGTCCATTTCTGAAAGAAGACAGCTGAGATTTTTGATAAGGATTGCATTGAATTTCTAGACCAATTTAGGGAGTATTACCATATTAATAATATTAAATCTTCCAATACATGAACATGGAATGTCTTTCCATTTATTTAGGTATTTTTTGATTACTTTCAACAATATTTTGTAGTTTTCAGTATACAGGTCTTATACTTGTTTTGTTAAATGTATTCCCAAGTATTTTATTTTTTTAATGCTATTATAAATGGAATTTCATTTTCAGATTGTTCATTATTAATGTATAAGAATACAGTTGATTTTTGTATATTGTTCTTGTATCCTGCAACTTTGCTTAACTGTGTTATTAGTTCTACTGTTTTTGTGTGTGGATTCCTTAGTTTTTTCTATGTACAAGATCATGTCATCTGTGACTACAGATAGTTTTATTTATTTATTTTTCAAACTGGAAAAAAATTATTCCAGATTATTTCTTTTCCTTGCCTAATTGTCCTGGCTAGAACCTCCAATATAATGCTGAATAGAGTTGGTAACTGCAGACATCCTTGTCTTATTCCTGATCTCAGGGGAGAAATCTTTCAGTCATTCACCATTAAGGATGATGCTAGTCATGGGCTTCTGCCTTTTAATTTTTTAAAGATGAGATCTGTCTGTCTGTGCCTTCATAATTTCCGTCCATATTTGTGTACAATGGGCACATCTTGGCACTGGATCTGCCTGACATTTTAGTTAGAGGGTTAACTATCTTATAATTCCCTGTTTCTCTCCAATTCTAGAAACAAAAATCTGACTGGCTCAGCCAGGTCTAGGGGCTGGCTTCTCTTTGGTCAGGTGTCTGTGATGGTCCAATCAGCTGTAGCTAGGATAGAAGGCTGGGGCATGCAGTATGCATGTGGCTTTTGAGGCCCACACCTAGGGTGAACAACTCGTCCTGGCTTGCTCAGAACTTTCCCAGTTTTAGTACTGTGAGTCCCATATCTCCCCAAATTCCTCAGTCCTGGGCAAGCCAAAATAGTTGGTCACCCTATGCCTCCTCCTCAGAAATACCTGTGTGTACATAGGGTTATAGTGGGTCATTTATTGGGGGAGGGTGGTGATGGGTTAGAAGATAATAATGGACACATTCAACACAATGTTTTTGATGCCAATAGTAAATCAGATTGCTAAGCAGAGGTAAGTATATTAAGAATTATTATCTTGGAGTTCCAGAAGCATTATCAATCCTTTATTGTGTGCTATGTGTCCAGACCCATGATATAAGATGATTTTTAGACAAGGCCCTTGGGAAGACCCAAGCAAAGAAAAAAAAAAAAAATAAAATAAAAGAAAAACCAACAAAAACAAAAAGAGAGAGAGAAAGAAGGAAAGAAAGGAAATGCTCTGTACAAAAGATCTAAATGTAGGGGGTGAAATCTGGTGGCTGATAGGCCAACCTCAGTTGTCTTGTTCATCCAGAAAGGTGGTTTTATAAAATTTGGTTTGAATCCTTCTCAGGCTGCCCCAGGCTCCATTCTCCCAGCTTCCCTGCACATGCCCCTATGCACACAAATATTACCTGCTTGATCCTGGAAGGTATTTGAGTATGCAACCCCAGATCTAAAGAGTACCATTCATGCTATTCTTTATTCTGGCAGTGAGAGAAAGAAAAGGTTAAGTTCAGGAGTTAAGGAATATCACCAGCTGCAAGAAAATGACTCATTCTTTGGAAAAATGGGCATAATTTAAGTGCATAACATGATTGATAGTATAACTAATACTATCACCAATACTTAAAAAAAAGGAGAATTCTTAGGATAAATAAGAGCAAACATGGAAACATGAAAAAAGTAATTAGAAACTTTACAAATCTGTGAGGATTTGGGTGTCCCCAGAAGTCAACCCCAAGAGGAACACCCAAGTACAAGCAGTTCAATGGGAGGTGGTCCCAGGTAACCCTGCTGGGGAGTGGGAACGTGACTCCAGGAAGGAAGCCAATAAACACCATGTCAACCCGGTCCCCCTGGAAAAGTGTGGAAAAGAATATACGACAGGAACCTCAGGGTAGTCCCACTCGAGGGGCGAGAGAGCAGGCTGGGGTGATTTTTACTGATTTCTGTCAGCCATTGGTTGAGGGCTGCTTCCTGTAGGCATAAAGTCCCCAACACTTCCAGTTTGCCCTAAAAAAAGCCCTTCAGCCAAGAGAGCAGGCTGCAGGCAGGTGGTGTTCAGGCTGCACTCCCTGCTTGGTGGCTGCTGAGGGCACGGTGGGGCCAGCAGCCTCCCCTGCACATGCCTCTCTGCTGTCACCACAGTACCCAGATCTTAGGGGGATGCCAAATGTCTGTCCCAGAAGGTGGACAGTTGTGGATATTAAATTTTATCGGTCAGCGTTCTTGCCTGTGAGCCCCAGTGTGCCCTCTAGCCAAAGGGAACAGAAAGGGGACTATTATAGACTAGTAGGTGGCTCACAGGATCTCTGGGAGGTCCTATTGGAAGGCCAGGCACCCACCTCATTGAGCTGTCACTGAGCACTGTGCCCCTGGCCACTGTCCCCAGTGGAAATAACTGAAGATCACCCACTGAGAACAAGAAGAAGCTGATTACTCAGAGTGTGTTATGGCAAAGGAGTCGGCCACCATCACTTGCATTTGCCAGAGGCTCAAAGGCAGGTGGAGAGTAGGGGCCCTGTGTGGTGATAAGAGGGAAGCTTTGGGGATGTCCTGATCAGAGGCTGTTGGCATGGTGGGCTAATCAGAGACGGGCATCCCATGGGACTAATTAGAGGAGCATATTGGGCTTTCTTGGGTTGGTCCTGAGTTGGAAGCGGAGGCAAAAATTTGGGAACCTGGCAATTGTTGACCAAGTCCTGACTGTTTGGGGCTGATGCTGCAGTTTGTGGTTTGGTTGCCTGGGCTGGTGGCTGTAGAGGTTGTGGGTCAGAGTTTTCTGTCTTCATGTACAGTCTGATCATTGTCGTCAGCCTCTGTTGTCACCCCCAGGTCACTTTTTCTGGATGGACTGCTCTTGGCTGCAGGAGCTAGGATCACAGGCCTGAGCTACAAGGAAGCACCTGGCTCTTCCTGGGGGTTGGCTTCCGTGGGGGACATTCATCCAAGGGACAAGGTGGGTCAAAGATGCTGGGCAGCCACACAACATGACCAATGTTCATCACATAAGTTCAATTGGTGACCACAAAACTGTTTTTGGTAAAGAGAGAAATGATTCTTATGTCAACTTTCCTCCAGGGGGTGAAACTAAAATCTCTTCCTCCAGAGAAGATATAGAGAGTGTAAAGGAACACAAGAAAATCCTCGTGATCTTTCCACCAAAAAAACCATAAAAAAACAAACAAACAAAATCAAACACAAAAAAACTCACATTGTTACTGAGAGAGGGAACCAGCAGGCCCTGTTCCATGAGGAGTCATAAGGCTCAAACCAAGATCTCTGATAAAACAGGAGGCAGTGGAGAAGCTGAACAAAACCAGCTAGAACTGAGGTGGCCAGTGAAAAATGACCTCAGGTTACCCTCACTGCTCATTATATGCTAGTCATGATGTATTAGCATACTAAAAGGAACTCCCACCAGGGTCATGACATTTACAATTGCCATGGCAACTCCCAGAAGTTACCCTACATGGTTCAGAAAGGGGAGGAACCCTTGGTTCCAGGGACTCACCACCTCTTTCCTAGAAATCTTAATGAATAATCCTCCCTCTGCATAACATAGAATTAACAGAAAGTATAAAATAAGACCCTGGAAACTCACAAAGGACTACTCTCCGTTGCTCTGAGAGATAGTTGCTGTGCTGTCTAGGGGGTGGCCTCTCTATTGTTTCTTTTCTTACCTCAATAAACTTGCTTTTGCCTTACTCTGTTGGCTCTCTCTTGAATTCTTTCCTGCATGAAGCCAAGAACCCGCTTGGCCTTCAGGCTGGACTCCAGTTTTGGAGTCACTTTCCCATATCATTACCATTTGGACATTTTGACCATTTCCTTGGAATTTTTTTGGTCTTTTTTTTACATGATTGTGATCATACTGTATACACAATTTCATATTCTGTTTTTTTGTTTAACTCTTTATCATAAGCATTTCACCATTTCACTAAAACTCTTGTAAATATCATTTTATGACTTCATAATAGTCCATTGTGTGGTTGTATAATATATACATAATTTATGTAGCTATTCTCATAATTTTGGCTATTCAGACTGTTTCTCATTTTTCTTACTATTATGAGTATAAACCCTTGTCTTTGTTTCTAAATGGGGTAGCTTTTTAGAGGGAAATTACTAAATCATAGGGTTTGAACATCTTTCTTGACTGTTAGTCCACAGGAGTATTTGTAAAGACAGAAGTGTGACAAGACTTTTCAGACCCTTGCCTTATCTCCTATTTCTGGTCATCAGGAGAGAGGACAGCATAACTGAAGACCATATAATGAAATAAACATCCAGCAAGAAGAAGCTTTCTGAAAAACTGTCTGGAGGTATCTCTGGGTTTGGATTATACTGTGAAATAGTTTATTGTCTGCTGAGGCACCCTGCAAGTGTTTATGGGAGACTTTTTGCTAGCTTGTGGTTTGCAAAGAGAACAGAGAAACTCATCCTAATTGTGAATAAGTGATAACATTTTACAGTAAATATAATGACAGTAAAGCTGTTTTTTTTGTTGTTGTTTGTTTGTTTGTTTGTTTGTTTTGAGACAGAGTCTCACTCTGTTGCCCGGGCTAGAGTGCCGTGGCGTCAGCCTAGCTCACAGCAACCTCAAACTCCTGGGCTCAAGTGATCCTCCTGCCTCTGCCTCCCGAGTAGCTGGGACTACAGGCATGCACCACCATGCCCGACTAATTTTTTCTATACATATTTTTAGCTGTCCATATAATTTCTTTCTATTTTTAGTAGAGACAGGGTCTCGCTCTTGCTCAGGCTGGTCTCGAACTCCTGACTTCGAGCGATCCTCCCGCCTCGGCCTCCCAGAGTGCTAGAATTACAGGCGTGAGCCACTATGCCCAGCCAGGAAAGCTGTTTTTTAATTGGGATATGTTTTAGTCCCTCTGTGCTGCCATAAAAGAATACTACAGATGGGGTAATTTACAATGAACAGAAATTATTTCTCATGGTCCTGGAGACTGGGAAGTCCAAGATCAAAGGGGCAGCATCTGGTGAGGACCTTTGTGCTGCATCATTCCATGGAATTAATAGAAGGCAGAACGGCAAACAGAGGGCAAGAGAGGGACAAGCTCTTCCTTTTATGAGAAACCCAGTCCTGAGATAACCCACTCCCATAATAATGGCATTAATTCTTTCCATTCATGAGGGCAAAGCACTCATGACTTAGACACTTCTTAAAGGTCCAGCTCCCAATACCACCACCTTGAGGGCCAAGTTTCCAACACATGAGCCTTGAGGGACATATTCAAACCATAGCAGGGAGAAAAATCAATCAGTTACTATCTTTAAAAAATGCATATCCTAGATATCACTGCCTAGGGCTATCCTTTACAAACATTAGTGATGTATCAGAATCACCCGGAGGGCTTGTTAAAACACAGATCTAACAAGGAACAACTCTTCTGGCTCCACTCCAAGGATTCTGATTTGCATTTCTAGCAAGTTGTGAGGTGATGCTGATGCTGCTGGCCCTGGGAACTATACTTAGGGGCTTTGTTAAATTTGGTATAAAGAACCATAAAGAAAGGAATCATAGGTGCCTTCAAATAATACAATTTGAGAAAAGGGGATTTCTAGTCTCACTT
The DNA here is from genome assembly GCF_041146395.1 of Eulemur rufifrons. Lineage (NCBI taxonomy): Eukaryota > Metazoa > Chordata > Mammalia > Primates > Lemuridae > Eulemur > Eulemur rufifrons. The sequence goes on along the minus strand of NW_027182905.1, from coordinate 528,668 downwards.
CATGTTCAGTTGTGAGCAAAGGTTATCTGTGAAGCACAAGGACTTTTGTCAGAGAGGCAGGGCTCTCCTCTCCTTTGAGAGGATAAGACTTTATTTAAAGCCATGGGCTAAGTAGAAACAAGCCCGTGTGCTGGAGCTCTGGGCCCCACCAGGCTCTGTGCATGAGAAAGCTCTTTTTTACTTATTTTTTATTTTGGCAATAAACACAACATAGAATTTACCATCTTAACTATTTCTAAATGTACAGTTCAGTATTATTAAGTATATTTACACTGTTGCGTGCAACCAATCTCCAGAACTTTTTTTTATCACAAAAACATGAAACTCTATGCCCATTAAACAACTCTCTATCCCCCTTACCCCCAGCCCCTGGCATCCACCATTCTACTTTCTGTCTCTGTGAATTTGACTACTCTGCATACCTCATATAAGTGCAATCATACAGCATTTGCCTTTTTGTGACTGGCTTAGTTCACTTAGCAAAATGTCCTCAAGATTCATGCATAGTGTAGCATGTGTCAGCATTTCCTTGCTTTTTAAGGCTGAATAACATTCCATTGTATGTGTACCCCACATTTTGCGTATCCAGTCATCCGTGGAGGAGCACCTGGGTTGCTTGCACCTCTTAGCTGTTGTGAATAGCGCTGTTGCAAATGTGGATGTGCGATCAGAGAAAGTTCTTTTTAAGGGCTTAGAAGGAGAGTGTGCTGCACCTGCCAGCATCCGGGCTTTCCTAGCCCTCACGCACACCTGAGCCTCCAGCCAGGTGGCAAATGCCACTCATGTCTGCACCATGCCCCATGGGTCCACTTCCATTCCTGCTGTGCTGGACAGTGCCTTGGGAGATCAGCCTCACAGTGTCACAACTCAATCACACACCTTCTGCCCTGGCCTTTGTCCCATGGTGCTGTCAGAGCTGGCTTGGCCTGGAAGTGTGGGAGAATTAATGTCTCTAAGGCAACCCTTGACCAGTGGAGTCTAGCTGATGGATAACAGCCTGGCCACCCATCTTTCCCATGGACAATTCTGGAAGGCTTTCAGCTTCTCAGATGTCCTAAGAGGATTGAGGGACCCTGATAGGACACTCTGATGTTGGCGCTCCCTCCTTCCCCATCTTGCTTGCCCTACTTCCCTCTCCTGCTTGCTGGGATCACCGCCAAATAAAACACTGGCACCCAAGTCCTTGCCTCAGGCTTTGTTTTCAGAGGGACCTGAACAAACACAAAGGGTGGCCTTTGCTGCTGAGCACATGGTTTGTAGCTTTCCTCTCTGCACCTGGTCCATTGGTGCCAAACATCAGGAAACTGAAAAGACCACAGGATTCTATGAGAGAAGAAGCAGAAAGACTTCAGAGAGGTGTCATCTGACCTGCTCCCCTGAGTTAATTGGGGGGACTTCATCCTCGTAGTGCTCTTTCTAATCAGCAACATCAGCACCACCAGAAACACGTTAGAAAAGCAAATTCTCAGACCTGCTGGATGGGAAACTCTTTGGGGGCACCAGCAATCTGTGTTGTAACAAGCTCTCCAGGTGACAGCTGATGCATGCTGAGGTTTGAGACTTAAGGGAGGAAAAACTTTTCCTTTACTCTCCCAGCTTCTCTGCCTGGGGCCCTGCAAGTTAAACTGACAAAAGACAGATTCACAAGAGAGAAACAGGTGGTTAATGCACGCAGTGCACCTCACACAGGAGAGACCTCAGTGGTGAGCAGCTCAAAGGAGTGGTTAGGACTTGGCTTCTACAACACCTTAGCAAAGAAAATAAATTTTAGAGAAGTGGCAACACAAAGGAAAAAGGGTTTAGGTTTCCAAGGGCAGCTGATTGTGGCAAGGTACATTATAGCAGGGACACTAATGGAGTGAGGTTTGTTTGTGCAGGCCCCTCTTAACACCAGCTTTTCATCTTTTCCACAGTCGTAAAACTGGCTCAGGAGAAGGTATTCATGCCAGTCCTCATTTCTCAGAGGTTTCTGCATTTAGTCAAATAAGGAAAACTCTGGAAAGTCGTCTTTCTGCATCTGTTTTTTTCTCATTTGCATTTAACTCAAAACAATCCTTATGCCAATGTGGTATATTTGGGATTGGCATATTCTAGTCTCCTACAAAAATTAATGGCTTATATGTACAGCTGGATTGAATAAAAATAACAATTCCTTACTTTGACCTACAGTTTCTGCATGGGGGTGGGAGCTGCGGTCCTCCCTCCTCTGGCCAAGGCAACTTGCTCACTACCCCTCCTAAGATGCTCACAGCTGGGAAAGAAAGACTGTAAACCCCTCTTATATAGAGAACCCCCTCCACACACAAAGATGAGTTTCTCCTTCAAGAACAGAAGACAGACTCTAAGCAGCAAAGCACTTGTTATCTAGATATGAGGCTAAAGACAAAGCCTCAGTGAACTTAAATTTTTTCAAAACTTTTAGTCATTGTTTAGTAGAACCTGCCTGCAACCAATGAACTTGTGAGTTTTACTTTTATATCACACACTTTATGTCCTCTCATATGATTTAGTTACTTTTTTTTTTACTTTCACCCAAAAGCACCATCCTTTTAGATGATTTAGTTATTTCACGTGCTTGTGAACTATCACTTAGAAAATTTACAAAATGATAGTGTGAAAATTAATGATAGTTGCCAAGTTATATCAGTTGTTGTAATTAATTCAGCAGTGAGCTTTGAAAATTTTTCCTTAAAGGACATGGGATTCTATAAGGGAGAAAAAAAAACCTTTTCAGTGTCTGGGAACTGAGAATTAAAGTGATAAAGTACATATTAACAAGACAAAAGGTTTATTTCATATGTACATGGGGAGCCTCACAGTAAATAAAAAATCCCCAAAAGCAGTTAGGCCTGGGAGTTTATATACCATTTTAACAAAAGGCAATAAGCTGTGGAGAAGTGACAAGACAGAAAAATGTGTTTGAGCTTCTAGGTGTGGTAAATTGTGGCAAGGTAAATTTATGGGGAAAACTAAGAAAAGACAAGGGGTATTTATTATTGTAAGGTTTTCTAGGCAGACTTAAGTCATAGCCATTTCCAATAATGAGAGTTATCTTTTCCTAATATAGCAGAGAGGAGGGGGAACACCTTCACAAAGGGAAATTTAGTTCTTCTTTTGGGCAGAAAGGGGGAAGGAAGAGAGTTTCTTGTGCATCTGATGTTTCTCAATTGCCTTTAGCTCAAAATAATTCTTATGCCAAAGTGGCATGTTTTGGGGTGGTATACTCTGATCCCCTTCAATTCAAAACATCCATTTGTGATTTGGGTGTTGGAAACTTTCACTGATCTCTTTGTGCTGCAGAATAGTGTGTTAACAAGTGATTTATTTTCAAAAACTCTGACACCAGTCTAATAATGAGAAAACATTAGACAACCCACACTGGAGTATGTTTGTGTGTTTTACAGGATACCTGGCCAGAACTCCTTAAGATGATCAAGGTCATGAAAAATAAGGAAAGACTGAGAAACTGACAGGCCAGAGGAGACTAAGGAGACATTATGACTAAATGCAATGGGGTGCCCTGGATGGGATCCTGGAACAGAAGAAAGACATTAATGGAAAACCTGGTGAAACGTGAATGAAATTAGTTTCTTAGTTTTGACAAATATACCGTGGTAACTTAAGATGATAATGTTAAGGGAGATGAAACTGGGTGAGATGTATACAAGAACACTTCATGCTATCTTTGCAATTCTTCCATAAATCTAAAGTTACTCCAAAAATACATTCATTTTAAAACACTTTGGTAAGTTATACTTAATGAATAGAGTAGAACTATATTTCTAAATGTCAGTCATTTATATACAGTCATGAATTTGTTTTTTGCTATGATTCATACCATCCATTTTCTCTAAATTGAATATTTGAAAATAATGTAGGCATACGCCTTTGGTATAGGGTTATTTACTATAACCTCAATATAATAGTGTGGTAAGTTTAATGTGTTATTTAAATATTTTTCTGATATACATATTTTTAAAAAGTAAATTCTGGGCAGATTTTTTCCCCTGAAACCCAAACATGCTGTCATGCCTCCTGTTTGGTTTGGCTTTTCTGATGCTGCCACAGGACCTTGCCAGGTGCTGTGTCCACCTTTCTCTGCCTGGGAAACTACCACTTATCCTTCGTCCCTCGGCTTAAACATAACCTCCTCAGGGAAGAGCCTCCTGATCTCTGGCCAGCCTCTAGTGGTACTGTACAGCTCTCCTTTCCAACATTTGTTGCAGTTGTATATTGCCTGTTCACAGTGACTCTCTTGCCTTTTTCCTAGCTCCCCTTCTGCCCCAAATAATCAAAGCAGCAACAGCCCCCAGAGTTGCCCTTCCTGGAGTCTTCTGAAGTCTGGGTGCACTGGCTGAGGTGGCTGCTAGGGGGCGCTGTGTTGTGGGTGTGGGACCAGGGAGAGAGCGGGAAGGGCAGAGAGACCTTAGGGATGAGACAGGTTGAGTGCTCAAGAGAGGAGGGCAGAAAAGGACTGGATTTTCAGGTTCTAGGAGAAGAGAAGAGGTAAAGATGGAGTTGTGGAGAGAAGAGAATGAGAATATCTTGGATCGAGCTGGAGCTTGGGAAGGATCATAATTTGGACAGGGAGAAAGGAGTGGTGGTGTCAAGGCATTCTCCGGCTCATTTCAGCCAAGTATGTAGAAATGAAAAGCCTGGTAAAGTTGTTTGGCAAGGGCAAGTTACATGCTTAATAAGGACACAATATGTATTGACAATCGAAGTCCAGCTCTCTTATTATAACAGTCCACAGTGCTTGGGTCGTGAAAAAAGTGGAATTATGAAGTCATCGAGGTATTCTAGTATCTGACACTGATTAGGACTGACATCAATTCAAGGTAGGTTGGGAGGTGCTCAAATAAAGACTTAAATGTCTAGAAATGAAAGGCAAGCCCCTTTCTAATAACATAGCCTATTCCTAAAAGGTAGGGATATTTATTAGGATTCAGAAACATAAGACTGGGAACAAAAGAATGGTACAATTTAATACAAAATTTAAGGAGCTTTTTTGCATTCATTCTGGTTCAGTAAACATTTGAGAATCTATAGCCAAATATTGTGCTTTCACCGAGAAGTAAGCAGTGCTTGGCTGGTGGAGCAGACGAACATGCACGTAATCCTCGTGGCCGCCTTGCCAAAACCACTTCAACCCACGCCACACACTGCATCCAGGCTGGCTTCTAAAAACTGCTCAAATCACCACACGCTCTACTTCAGATCCCTCCGCGGCTGCCTATTGCGTTCAGAACGAGATCCAAACACCTCAGTCTGCTATTGCAGTCACGTGCGCTGTACAGCAAGCCGCCTTAAAACCGAGTGGCCTAAAACGACCAGCACCATTAATTAGCACACCATTCTGCAGTTCCGGCAAGGCTCAGTGGGGACAGCTTGTCTCTGCCCCACATGGTGTTAGCTGGGGCAGGCTGACCCAGGCTGCATGTCTAAGATGGCTTCACTCACTTGCCAGTCATCAGCTGGCATGGTCAGAACAGCTCCAGGTCTGGCCAGGCCTTCCTGTCATCTCTCTAGGGTCTCTCATCCTCTGGGCCCCTCTCTCTTTTTCCACGTGGCCTCTCTCTACTGCAGGGAAGGTGAATTTCTTTATGTGGTGGCTCAGAGCACCAAGAGGAGAAAGCAGATGCTTCTAGGCCTCTTGTGGCCTAGACCTGGAACTGCACAGTGTCACTTCCACTATTCTATTGGTTAAAGTCACATGGCCGGGCTAGTTCCAAGAGCACGGAAACAGACTCTGCCTTCTGATGAAGGAGAAGACTGTGCTCCCTCCAGGAGCGGAGGACTTGCTGGCGGCCATCTTTGCATACGTCTACCACACCTGGCCCAAAGCCCCTGCGCCCCTGTCTGTCCTCACTTCTCACTGTGCTTTCCCCAGCAACTGCATGGGTCTTCGGTTCCTGAGAAGTGCCAGTCTCATCCCTGCCTTGAGGCCTTTGCAGTGGCTGCTCTCCTGCCCCAAAGGTTCTTCCCTTGAGTCTTTGCCCAGCTGCATTCTTCTTGTCATTCAGAGCTCAGTTTAAATGTTACTTCCTCAGGGCACTCATCCCTGATCACCCAATGCATAGCGTGCCCAGTTCTTATCTCCTCTTGCTGTTTACTTCTTTACTTATCACCTCTCACCATCGACACATTTGCAGATATGTGCGTGTGTGCATGTCTATAATCTTACTGTCTGGTCCACACACTAGAATGTAAAAAGATATTGTCTAAATCCCAGCATGTTGTACAGTGCCCATAACGTAGGAGTTGCTCAATAGACTTCTTTTTAGCAACTGAATAATCTAATAGGTACTCAATTCAATAAAGCTGCATTTTTTTTTTAAGTTATGCTTCTGATTTGCACTTTCTCATTTGTCTTCTTGTGCAAAATCCTTACTCATGTACAACCACTTGTGCCAGACTGTGGAGAATCATATTCCGTATTCTCATTGTTCATTATTTACATATAACCTATAAATTTCTTGCAATTCTGAGCAAAATCCCAATGGAACATTTCAGGAAGCTTCAAAAACTGATTCAAAAATTTATATGAAAGATATAAGAACAGGAACACTGATACAGAAATAACTAAAATAAATTGGAAAAATAATAATAGTAAACTAAGATATATGTATAAGAATATATACCAATATCATTGGAAACACCTTGAGTGGCATTGAGGCTGGTTAAACAAATTGTGAAATATCCTTACAAGGAAATAGCATATAACCATTAAGAAGAAAGACATAGCTCTCTATTTGCCAATATGGAAAGGTCTCCAGATGCTAAACGGATGATATGTGAACCATTAATTTGTGGCCAACTCACATATCAACTCATAGATGATATGTGAACCATTAATTTGTGGCCAACTCATAGTTTGAGTCATCAAATTATATGTTAGGCTCTCCTTCCCCACCACGCCACTAAGAGAGAAGATGCAGAGTTAGAAAAGGCTTGAGTCAGTGCCTCTGTTCCCTTTGGAGGTACCCTTGGACAGACCACGTCCTTATAGCAAGAACAGCTGGAAGGCGCCAGATGATTTCAAACATGTGTGATGGCTGAACATGATTAGGCTTGCATTTTGCGAAGATTAATCTGACTGGCGTGTGGAGGATGGATTAGAGGAGATTGGAGAAGGGTTAGAAATGATGCAAGGAGGCCAATTGCAGTAATCCAGCAGAGATAACAAAGCTTGCAATATGGAGGTGGTGATAAAGATGGGGAGAAATGGAAAGATTTGAAAACATTTGTGGGGTAAAATTGACAGGACTTGGTGACAGATATGGGGATAAGTGAGAAGGAGAGTCAAGGGTGACTTCCAGGCACTGGCAGACATGTTTCCTGCCTTCAAAGAATTTATAATAATTAAGCCAATAGAGTTACGGCTAAACTTAGTTTGCTTAGCGGCTTTTGTTGGTGGATGAGTGATGATGTCCCGTCTTCACCAGGCTGGCCCATTGCACCCTCTGTGCTCTTGTCTGTATCTTCAATTCTGCATCAGCACCTAGCTCAGTGCTCAGCACACGGTAGTCAGTCCAGGTTTGTGGAAGGAGGTGGAGTGCAGGTGACCACAGTGGAGTGCGGCTGACTGTGGCATGTACTCTTTTTTTTATCTTTTTTATTTTAGTATATTACGGGGTGCAAATGTTTAGGTTACGTATATTGCCCTTGCCCCACCCGAGTCAGAGCTTCAAGCGTGTCCATCCCCCAGATGCTGCACACCACACCCATTAGGTTTGTATTTACCCATCCCCTTCTCCCCCCTCCCACCTGCCAGACACCCAGTGATTGTTACTACTATATGTGCACTTAAGTGTTGATCAGTTAAAACCAATTTGATGGTGAGTACATGTTTTTCCATTCTTGTGATGCTTCACTTAGTAGAATGGGTTCCAGCTCTATCCAGGATAATACAAGAGGTGCTATATCACCATTGTTTTTTGTGGCTGAATAGAACTCCATGGTATACATATACCACATTATATTAATCCACTCATGTATTGATGGGCACTTGGGTTGTTTCCACATCTTTGCAATTGTGAATTGTGCTGCTGGCATGTACACTTTAAAGCCTTGTAGCTCATTTGTACAGTGGAGGGAGTTCAATATTGGAGGGGACAAATGAATTACCTTTTTTTGAAAGCAGATGAATAAAAGCATAAACAGTTAGCAGAATGTGAGATGTGGGGTAAGAACTGATGAAAGTTAGAAAAAGATTTTTTTTAAAGTCTAAAGAGCATAGCAAACATGAATGTAAGAACTAACATAGCTACTGTTTCTGTCTCATACTTGCTGTGCTTCTGCTAAGAACGCCCTCCTTCTTGGGGCTTCTAATACTTGCAAAACCCCCATTTGTTTTTTGAGATGGGGCTTATATATCTCCACCCCTGTGAGGCCTCTTTTGATTCACCCAAACCAAGAGGACTTCAATGATAGCATTTACACAGCCCCCAACTTCAATGCTTGCATTGACGCTGGACTGCACCTGTTCATGTTCAGCTGTCCTCCACACAGGGCAGGGGACCGGCTTTATTCATTTTGCATCCCAGCACCCATTGGAATGCCTCTCTCAAGGTAGGCATTTCAGTCTAAAATCCTTTTGGGGTCAAAATGGTTATAAAGATGAAAGAAAAAAGAAAGGAAGGAAGGTAGAAAAGAAGGAAGCAAGGAAGGAAGGATAGAAGAAAAGAAGGAAAGAGCAAGAATGTTCAAGTTATTCTGTAGTAAGTGATTAAAAATATTAACAAGTAAGAGTTTACTGAGGTACACAGATCACACCTTGTTCAACTTGAATTAGAAGCAGCACGATTTAGAAAAAAAGGTACTGAGCTGTGGATGCAGAAGTCTTGGTTTTGATGCCTGAAATTTCCTCATTGTTCACCTCGCTGGGTTTCGGGTTTCTTAGCTGTCAGCAGAGAAGGGACTGGACCACGTCTGCATGGTCCTGTCCCATTCTGAGGAGTCACGACAGCAAGCTGCAGCAGATGGCCCTGACTGGGACGCTCTTGTTCTGTTCATACCCCACACCCTGGAGAGCCCACCCCAGGCCCGATGCTCGGCTGGACTGGGAGTTAAAATGATGACTACGAGAGCATTTTGTCCTTTAAGGCTCACAGCCTAGTGGTGAAGACAGACAGGGAAGAGAGGAGGCCTCTTTTTGGATATATGCGGGGGACAAGTCCAGTCCTCACCTCACATGGTCTCTGTCAGCATCACCTCTCTTCCTTGGGCCTCCAACCCCCACTCTCCTGTCTGGCTTCTGCCCTAGCTCCTGTGCCTTCAACGTGAAATATTTGCTGTGTGAGTAAAATGAATGAGTGAATGGTCGTGATGGAGATATGGCGAGATATTCTGGAAGCAGGGAGGAGAGGTCCCTGACCCAGTCTGGGCCCCGGGGTGAGGGAGAGGGGAGACGGGAGCAGGCTTTCTGAAGGGATTCTAATAAGTAGGATTGGCCAGGCTCAGTGCTTGCATGCTGAAACTGCCCGGCAGGAAGTGGAGACAGCACAGGCCAAGGTGCAGACAGTGGGTGGAGGCCTCCAAGGTCCAAGGTGGCTAGGGGGTGACATGGGAGGCAGGGGAGGCCTTGAGCTCTACCCTGAAGAACCGACACTTTCTCCCGTAGGGGTAGGTTTAGCACCGAGCGAGGAAGTCAGGTTTGCCTTTTAGATAGTCCACTCCCTGCTCACTCTCTGTAGAATAGATCTGAAGAGGACGAGGCTGGAGGCGGGAAGGCAGCACCCAGAGGGACGTAAGAATGGCAGAGGGAGGGCACACTAGGGCAGAGGCATTGTTAATGGAGACGTGACAAATGAGAAATATTGAGAAGGTAAAACTGACTGGATTTTGTATTACATGGATGTGGGGGGGTTGGGACAGCAGGAGTCTAGGGGCGTGTGATGGTTACTTTTATGTATCAACTAGCCTGGGCTGAGGTGCCAAGACATTTGGCCAAACATTATTCTGGGTGTGTCTTCAAGGGTGTTTCTGGATGAGTTTAACATTTGAATTGGGAAACTGAGAAAAGCAGGCACTCCCGAGTGTGGGTGGGCCTTGTCCACGCAATTGAAGGCCTCAATAGGTCAAAAAGGCTGAGTAGGAGAAAACTGCTCCTGCCTGACTGCTGAGTGGGGACCTCAGTCATTTCCTGCCCTCAGGCTGGAACTACCATCGGCCCCCCTGGGTCTCCAGCGTGTCGGCTGCAGAATGCGAGACTTCTCAGTCTCCATAATCATGTGAGCCCATTCTTTACAATCTCTCTGTCTCTCCACACACACACACACACACACACACACACAGACACACGCACACACGACTGGTTCTGCTTCGCAGGAGAACCCCAATACAGGTCACAAGTAGGTGTCTGACTCCGATGATAGGTGAATGACAGGACCACTAACTGAGCCAGGGAGTGTCCCTTCCAGAGACACCTTCACCTTTCATGACTCCCCAGGTGGTCACCTCAGCTTATTAGTGTGCAGCAGTGATAATCCAGCTGCCAGTCACTGGCAATGTTGTCATCAATTTCTGTAGTCTTTACTTTTCTGTTAATTTCTAATTGGCATGAAGGTTTAATTGCATAACTATGTGTATACCTGGTGGGCACGTGGTCTTTAGTATTTAGGATGTCACAGCCCAGAAGGCACTTTGAGCAAGCCTACTGGGCTTGTTATAGGGGACAGGTGTTCACTACTGAGGCATTGTTCATTTCGATGGCATTCTGTGGTGTTTTAGCATGAATGCATGTTAGTTTTTTTTTTCCACTGAAATGAATTGTTAATTATATTTTTACTTAAGAGACTGAGTGCTATCTTAGGGGTGAATGGCTCGGGCCTGTGAGCAGAGACTACTTATGAGAGGAGGTTCCCTACGGAAGGAGTGATTAGAATCTCCTTCAAGGTTATGAACCCAAGTAGCCCAGGGAGGCCCAAAGGAGGTGAGGATTGAGAGGTTGGCATAGACTCCCCTTCCTGGGTGTGGAAGGTGGTGCCCCTCCTGCCGCCTGGTGTGGGCACAGCCTCACTGGCCCCCCGTTCTCTCTAGTTGGTTCTTCCTGTCTCTCACGGGCTCAGCCATCCCTCAGCCTGACGTCTGAACACTGACACAGAGATCTGGTCCAGGAAGGAGGTGAGGGACACTTTCTGAAACTGGTTTTGGAGAGCTCAAGATTCTAGATTCAGTTTCAATGTCCTTGGGCTAGTATCCTATGACAATGTTAATACATTTACACATTTGTACATTTTCTTTTACATCCACACGTAACATCAAATTAAAATTTGCTGGAGAGATTTTTCCTTGTGGCGACCTAAAATCTGTGGCCTTGTCACTACTTCCTGTTGATTCTGGTTCTACCTTCTGCAAAAAAGATGGAGTAAATGAAAAGCTTCTTACACCTAAGAAATTATTGACAGGAGATCCCAAGTCTCCTCTCAGATTTTCTCCTCTCTTTGAATAGTATGTAAATGTTACTGAAATGCGTGGGTCCTGGACATTAGCCCCTTACTCAGGAGCCGGCTTCTCAGCATGCGGGGTTGGATAACTCTGTTGTGGGATTGTCCTGTGCGTATTTAGCAACATCTCTGGCCTCTGCCCACTGGACACCAGTGATACTCCCCGCCAAGTTGTGACAACCAAAAATGTGTCCAGACATTGTCTTATGTCCTGGGGGATGGAGGTGGGGGCAAGAAATTGTTCCTGGTTGAGAACCGCTTACTCTAAATGAACTTCTAATTCCATGGTCCTTTAAATGTGGTTTCTTCAACTGAACACAAAACTTTATTTGTGACCTGATTGTGTGAAGCTGAAATTATATTTTAATAAAGCAGCTTGCACTAGCTTTTTGCTTGTTTCAACAACCATGTCGGGCCACACCTCCCGCTGAGCGTATAGTCCCCAGAACCCGCCCTGGTCTCAGTCCTGGGAACTATTGTCAGCCAGGCTTTCCCCAAATTGAGTGCAGTTAATTTTTGAACTTAAATTTAGAATTTTAAAATTATACCTGTTAAATTACACTGTGTATCTTGGGAAGCATATGAGGAATTTTGAGGAATATTAATTTTTTCATCCAATGCATTAACCTTCCAGCTCTGGGTCATCTCTAGGTTTAATAAGCACTTGTTATAACACTTCATCCGGGGTGTGTGTGAGAGTGAGTGTGTTTTATTATTTATTTATTTATTTATTTATTTTGAGACAGAGTCTCGCTTTATTGCCCGGGCTAGAGTGAGTGCCGTGGCATCAGCCTAGCTCACAGCAACCTCACATTCCTGGGCTCAAGCGATCCTCCTGCCTCAGCCTCCCGAGTAGCTGGGACTACAGGCATGTGCCACCATGTCCGGCTAATTTTTTCTACATAGTTTTAGTTGTCCAGCTAATTTCTTTCTATTTTTAGTAGAGATGGGGTCTTGCTCTTGCTCAGGCTGGTCTCGAACTCCTGGGCTCAAACGATCCTCCCGCCTCGGCCTCCCAGAGTGCTAGGATTACAGGCATGAGCCACCGCGCCCAGCCTGTGTGTGTGTTTTAATGGGAGATCGTTGCAGTAAACAAGTCCAGATATAGAAGACTGACCCATGACTCTCCTTAGGCTCCTTCCAGGTTGACACTGGGCACACTAAGGATTCAGAAGGTGGATTTGACCAATCATGAAGAACCTCACGGGGACCACCACCCACCTCCCGTATTGCTATCTGTGTCTTTCAAATTTAAAAAAGGAATGACATTAATTTGGCAGAATTTGTTCACTAGGAACTCAAACTCAACTTTTCTATAAATGTAAAACTATTCTAAAATAAAAAGTATAGTTTCCTCATGGTGCAGTGTAGAACAAAGAGAGATACCACTGGGGTGGGGCCTGTGGAAGGCCTGCTCAGTCTTAGAAATGAAGGCAGGAGTGGTGGTCGCACAGTGGGCCTTGGTAAGGAAAGGCCAGGAATCTTTCTGGGGAATCCCAGGTGTTCCACTGTGAGCAGGTCTATGCAAAGCTACCTCTAAAGGCTGAGGGGGCTGAGAGGCTGAAAAAAGAGGCTGACATTCCAGTTTCTCAGAAAGAAACATTCAATAGGGACTTACAAACAGAAGCCATATCTCTGGAAGCTGAGAGACAGTGGATCCCTGAACCTGCCCTCCAGAAAATATCCTTTCTATAGCAAGCTTTTAGCGTAAAGACATGTGCAGCTGGTCATGCCTCAGACTTTCATGTGAAACTTGTGACCACTGGGGAGGTTAGATAAACATCTTGATGAAAGGTTACCTATGCTACAGGCATTGTTTCTTTATGTGGGGTTGTCTATGCCACGGGAACACCTTGGTTTGCAGGAGTCAAACTTTTGGTTATCATGGTGGTTTTGCTTCAAGATGGTGTCACTCTTGCCATGCAACAGGATGTTTTCCTACACTAAGTCCGAATTCAGGGTGAAATTAACTTTGGAAAGCAAAAGGCAAAATCAGGAATCAGAATATATACACTTAATTGTGGAGTAACTAGACAAATGCCTTCCAGTTGTTTTTATTAAGATGCTTTTGGATGAATTACTTCGTCATCAACATTGATATGTCTAACAGCTCATAAACTATTTTATTTTGTTATTTGAAAAGTAAGAATGAAATAGTGACTACTTAATACAGTTTTATGAAAATTCAATGAGTTAATGTGTTTACAATTGCTTAATGCAGTGCCTGGCTCATAATAACAGTGCAATAAATGTTGGCTATTATCTTTATCTATTAATCTGTTCTAAAATTTCTCTGGGAATTGGTCTGAAACCACAAACTTATATGCAAAAACATCCTAAAAGGTGTCATAATCCTTGGCGACTCCTTGGATTTTTATGTGATGAATGCTTGGTTATTTATGGAAGTGATTTTATTTAAATCAACTTTTAATTTTAGAATAGTTTTACATTTATAGAAAAGTTGCAAATATATGGGGTTCCCATATGCCCCTCATCTACTTTTCTCTGTTGTTAATATCTTATGTTGCCATGGTGCATTTAGCAAAACTCAGGAACCAGCCAGGCGTGGTGGTACACACCTGTAGTCCCAGCTACTCGGGAGGCTGAGGCAGGAGGATCGCTTGAGCCCAGGAATTTCAGATTGCTGTGAACTAGGCTGATGCCATAGCACTCTAGCTCCAGCAAGCAACAGAGCAAGACTCTGTCTCAAAAAAAAAAAAAAAAAAAATCTTTCTCTGAAAGCATCACTGATTAATCGATTGTCCCTTGATGCCAGGATGGACCTGTCCCAGTTCCTGGTTGTGTCCCATGTTAGGGGAGTGATTGGCAACTAAGAGTCAGTGTCAAAGCCCTCATAGCCACATTTGAGTGACAGCAGAGGTTTGAAGGAAGTGGCTCTCAGGCTAAGTCTACCTGGAGCCCATTATTAAGTTCAATTTTGTGTGTTCCATGTCTTTTGCTATCATCTCAAAGTGCTGGGCCAGCATTGTCTGTTGGGAGTTATACTTCTGTAAAGGTTTTAACAAGTAACAGATTAAAAAGGGAAAAAGTAAAATTAATAGTAATGTGACAATCTCAATTTGCAAATGGTTCATTTGAGCCAGGAACCTAGGCTTATAGGCAACCAACTGAACAAATCAAATGACCACAGGGAATTAGGTGAGACCTTTTGTAACCATTATAGCTCAGTGCAACCTCCAATTCCTGGACTCAAATGATCCTCCCACCTCTGCCTCCTGAGTAGCTGGGACTACAGGTGCACACCACCATGCCTGGCTAATTTTTTTCTAGTTTTAGTAGAAATGGGGTCTCACTGTTGCTCAGGCTGGTTTCGAACTCCTAACCTCAAGCGATCCTCCTGCCTCAGCCTCCCAGAGTGCAAGTATTACAGGTGTGAGCCACTGCACCTGACCTTGTTCTTTGTTGAAGATGCTATATAAGCTGTAATTCAAAGCTACCTCTTTGGCAGGCTGTGACGAGCCTCATGTGATAGGAGTCAGACAATATCCTTTTCCAAGCCTCTGACCAAAAAGCCAAAACTTCTCCCAAATTCCCCCTCCTTGTTACAATCCCTATAATCAAAGGGGTCAGAATATTTTTTGATCTTTTTTCTCTGAGTCTATATTTTCTACCACTGTACTTTCTTGCTTTCTTTCCTAATCCAAGATTTAAAACACCTTACCATAAATTTGGCACTGTTCTTAGAAAAAGCTAATTACCTAAGTTTTACATTTTAATGGAGCTGGGAAGGTGGTAGTGTTACTGAAAGCTTGGCACTTGTCCCTGAGGCCACATCAGAAGAACAAGGACAAGTGGGCTGAGGAGAAGGAAAGAGAGGTTTATTACTTTGCTGGCAAATGAGGAGGATGGAGACTCCTGTCTAAAATACCATCATCCTAATCCTAAGCAGAAATACAGAGCTTTTAAAGGGAGAGTTTTCAGTTGTAGGCTATTGTTGTTCAAGTACAGTTGATGATTCTGATCATCCCATCTCGGCTGAAGACAATCCCATGACCTCCACCCAGGACCTCTGCCGGCCCAAATTTGGGCCTCTGCCCCTCAGTTCAGTTGAGCCATGTCCTGTAGCACAAAGAACAAAGGACACTCCCCTGCCTCTTCTGACCAGTGGCCTGAGGCAGGGAAGCATGTTTTAGTTCCCAAAAGGAGTGAGAGAGGTTTTGGAGGTTTTAAAGAGACAGAAAACATTTTTGACATTTTTTCTGTTCCATATTCCCAATTGTCGATTTTATTCTTCCATGTCTATGGGAGGATGGGTGAAGCAGTCATCGTGCTGCTTCTTGCTGAATTGGGGCAATGTTTTGGATGGAAGGTTTATAATTATGTATGCCATTGCAAAGCTTTGGTAGTATATTTACAACAGGTTACCAGGCCAAAACAACAAAAAAATCATTTAGGATTGACAAGGTGAAATGGACTGTTGCCTTGTACACAGGTCTGATATAGGCCTGGGTTAGAAAGAAACATGGGGTGCTTGGGTACAGAGCTATTAGTCACACCCTGTAGGTGATCTGAGAGACTGACTCCTAGAAATTTAAAAATCATATAAAGCACAGAACAAAGTTTACGATGATAAACCCAGGAACAAGACAGATCAAGACAGAAGAGGCAGTAGCCTGGGGAAATCCTCACTAAGGAGTTGTGTCTCCAACCTATAGACAGAACAAATAACCAAAGAAAGATTAGTGACAGAAAACATTTTCATTTTTCTCTTTTCCTTGAACAGATATTTTAAATTGTCTAAAGTCTGGCGCCTTCAGTGGGGACTTGGCTTCTCTTTTCTATGGGACACCTCTTTACTTTGGCATGATGGGCCCACCCAGGGATCACAAGTCTGTTACTGAAAGCTTGGCACTTGTCCCTGAGGCCGCATTAAGAAGAACAAGGACAAGTGGTCTGAGGAAAAGGAAAGAGAGGTTTATTAATTTGCTGGAAAATGAGAAGGATGGAGAATCCTGTCTAAAATGCCATTGTCCTAATCATAAGCAGAAATACAGAGCTGAAGACAATCTTGTGACCTCTGCCCAGGACCTCTGCCTGCCTGAACCTGGGCCTCTGCCTGGCAGTTCAGCTGAGCCATCTCCTATAGCACAAAGAGCAAAAGACACTCTCCTGCCCCTCCTGACCACTGGCCTGAGACGGGGATGCAGGTTTTAGTTTCCAAAGGAGTTGGGGAGGTTTTGGAGGTTTTAAAGAGACAGAAAACATTTTTGCTGTTTTTTTTTTCGGTTTTTTGTTTGTTTGTTTTTCAGGCCATTCCCTCTGTTACAGTAGTGGGAGAACAAGAAACAGTAGAGATATCCTAAGGCAATACATTGGAGGCAATTTAGAGAATAAAAAGCAAGTTATCACACAAATATATGTCTATTAACAGTTATTCAACCTTTAAAAGGAACACTGCTTAGAATTAAAGAGACTAGATTCAGGTTTCCATCTGAGTTGTTAGAATTCCTTATAATTAATGTCAGGTCTTGGAATGGTTATAACTGAATGGTTATTATTATTCTATCAATTGCCTTTAGGACTAAGAGCTGATCAGCTATCTCTCCAGTCCAAGCTACTTGGAAGCTGAGGCTGGAGTACCACTTGAGCTCAAGAGTTCAAGGTTACAGTGAGCTGTTGTAATAGAGGTAAAGTCCTGAAAAAGAGCAAAATGTTTGACAAGGTGTCTCTCTCTTTAACACCCCCACCCACTCTTTTGGGAAGTAAAACTTGCACCCTTGACTGAGGCCAAGAATCAGAAGGGCAGAGGAATGCTCTTAGTTCTTTGTTTCTAGTATCTTAAACCCCAGGAGTTGGCTCAATGGAACAGAAGTGAGGAGATGATCTTCACCAGAGATGCTACAGTGGAACAGCAGTAGCCCAAAGTTGAAAACCCCCTTTGAAAAGCTCTGTATTTGTGCTAAAAGGGTGTGGGGGGGCGGGGTGGGAAATGGTACTTTAAGATGAGAGTTTGCCATTCTCATTTGCTGGCAAATTAATAAACTTCTCTTTCCTTTTCCTCAAGCCACTTGTCCTCGTTCTTCTGATGTGGCCTCAGGGACAAGTGCTGAGCTTTTGGTAACACTGTGATCTCTCCTGGGTGACAGAGTAAGACCTTAGCTCAAAAAAAAAAAAAAAAAAAAAAAAAGGAAAAAAGAAAAAAGAAAAAGAAAAAAAGAAGAAGAAGAATGTTTAAATAAAAATTTTAATTGAGGTCAGAGCACAGATATATGTGAGAAAAATGACTTCCTATAAGATTACTCATTGCTGCATTATTTGCAATATCAAAAGACAACCAACAACCTAACTGTGTTTCAATAGAGAACTAGTTAAAGAAAGTTTAGAGATCCATACAGTGGAAGAATTTGGGATACTCTTTACATATTAATACAAAAGGATGTCTAAGATGTACCCTTAAATAGAAGACATGAGGTATAGACTATAGAACAGTGTATCTAGTATGCTACCAAAAGATATATGTGTATGTCTCTGTGTGTATATACATATATATGTATGATTTATTTGGAATACAAAACAAAAACCTGCTAATATGATTACGGTTACCTCCAGGAAGGGCCTCTACATGGCTGGGGAAAAAGGGAGTAAGAGAGAATTATCTTTCACTGTATAATATTTGTATCTTTTAGATTATGTGCCATGTGAGGCTACTGCTTATTCAAAATTATTTTTAAAAAATCTAGATCAATTCTACACTCAGGGGAAAAAAAACTGAAGCCAGAGGACAATAATAAAATAAATTATTTATCTCTAGGAAAGATGTAGACATCAGAAAGAACTAGATGGAAATACAACTTGGACAGCCAACTTTTAAATGGGTGGGATACAGACATGATTTCAATCCCAGTGAGGCTTCCAGGTACCTATAGTCTAATTATGAGAAAGAAGGCCTTGGGGCCGTGGCAGAATACTGTGGAAAACAAACTGAAACAATTTCACATGTGGAATTACACAGTGGGAGCTGGATGGATTTTTAAAGACACAATAGATCAGAAATGACAATACAGATCAGAGATCACAAACTGGTGGGCCATAGGCCAGATGCCTGTGTGCATTATGTTTGGCCCAAATACTGCTTATTATTATTATGATTATTAATTATTTTTAGAGATGGAGTATGCTATATTGCCCTGAAACTGAATATTGTTTTTAAATTTTATTTAAATTAGTTTCCAACATGTTACAATCAGGAGATCTCACACTTAAGAAAAACTAGGTTGGGTACCATCACTCACACCTGTAGTCTCAATGCTTTGGGAAGCCGAGGTGGAAAGATTACTTGAGGCTAGGAGTTCAAGACTAGCCTGGGAAGTATAGCGAGACTCCATCTCTACAAAGAAACATTAAAAATTAGCCTGGCATGGTGGCAGGTGCCTGTAGTTCCAGCTACTTGGGAGGCTGAGGTGGGAAAGTTGCTTTAGCCCAGGAGTTGGAGGCTACAGTGACTTATGATCATGCCGATGCACACCAGCCTGGTTGACAGAATGAAACCCTATCTCTAAAACAACAAAAAATTAAACAAAACAAAATAGCTATCTGGCTTCTTTGGAACCTCCTGTAGACGAGGCCTGCATTCTTGCATGGCACCACCACGGTGGCTCCTTTTACACAGAGGCAGGCTCTCCCCAGTTGGCCACAGCTCCCCCCAGCAAGCATTTCCCATTTCCATCCCCTGCTGAGCCCACATAAGCATCTTAGGTAAAGAAACTAAGGCTCAGAGGCCAACTTCAAGAGCTCACATGTCCTGTTCCCACTCCCTAGTTCTTAATCTTTTCTTCAATAAGCAAAGCTGGGAAATCAAGGGACAGATAGTGCTCCATAGTCCTCTTGGTTTGAGCCACTACTCAGGATTCCTGACTCTAAATCCCACATCACTACCCCAACCCAGTGGTTGGTTCCAGTACCCACAACTGGGAAACCTTAGTTTTTTCCCTCCCTCAAGGATCATATAAAGCTCACCCAGAATTATAGGGACTGTACTCATCCCAGGACCTCGGAATCTTTTCACCTCTTTTCTGCCGTGGTCTGGTCCAATTGCCAGGCCTACCAACATCCCCATCTTTGATAAAATCTGCCACAGAGCCAGAAGCTGCCATTGCCATGGCCTTATCCCAAGAAGGGGCAGCTTCTGATAAGACCCGAGTGCCTGCCACGTTGCTGTGACTGCCGCTGCTGCTCACTGCTGACCCTCCTTTCCTTGCTAATCCCTGCAATCCACGCCTCGCCAGCTGCTGCTCCCCAACCCTACATCTCAGTGACAATGAGCAACCTTCCCCTGTTATGGTCATCCTGTTCCTGCCCTTCCCCACTGCTGCTCAGGAACCTCTGTGGTCTCCACTCCTGAAGCCGATGTTGTAATATGAAATCCTAGATATATGTTAGACCCAATTTTTTGTTCCGCCTGAAGCATGACCTCATTCTCTGGAGTGAGAGCTCCCCCTGTCAAGGAATTTAGATCATATCTTTCAGGACCTGTGAAGACTATTAGTTTTCAGGTTGTAAGAGAATCCAACTCAAACTAGCTTATGATTTAAAAATATTACTAGTGAAGGAGTTAAGAACATGCCACCCCAAAATATGTCACTGTGGCATATTGAGTATTTTGATTTAAAAGCCCTGGAAAAACATCAGGTACAAGAAGACCACTCTGATCTTCTTTCTCTTTCTTAAAAGCAGATGAAATTCCCGTGTGAAAGATGTCCTCCCTATACCAGAAGGAAAGTATCATTTTTACCATCAAGGTTAGAAAGTTGAGGCTGAGGGAAATATGTACAGAAACCCCTTATTATCTAACCCTTATCTTCCTAGTCACTTCTCTATCCAATTAACTACCATATCCCAAGCCCCTTGTCACATTTTCACAATTACTACTCTTCATCCAATTCAGCAATTAAGTATTAAATTCTAACTGCATCCTTGGGTCTTCCTTTCCTGATGAAGAATCCTATGCCACATAAAACTTTTGTATTAAATAAATTTGTATGCTTTTGTCCTGTTGCTCTGTCTTCTGTAAATTTAATTTTCAGGCCCAGTTGAAAACCCCTACGAGGGTAGAGGTAAAATGTTGCCTCCCTTACATAATGTCCAGTATAGGGGAGGAGATGGCCTCAGTCCCAATAGCTCCAAGTCACTTGGCTTTTTTTTTTTCTCCATTCTCTGCCTTTGCTTACTCAAACTCTCGCCTCTGCCCCTCCTAACTTTTCCACCGGCAGGCACAGTCTGTGCCTAGGACACATCCTTAGGTCCTCAGAACTGATAAAGAGCTTCTTAGCCAACAGATAAAATCCCACAGGAAGATTCTGATTAGTTCTAATTGAGTCACTTGCTCATCCTTGAATCAATCACTGTGGCCAGAATGGGAAGGATTCTATTATTGCCAACCCCCAGAGAACCAAAATGAGTAGGGAAGGTCAGATCTAAGAAACAATGCTAGGCAGACAAAAAAAAAAAAAAAAAAAATTTCTCCTACAATAGTGCACTGATGAAAACCAGGGCTCCTGTAACAAGACAAATAACTTTATTTAAAAATGGGTAAGGAACGTGAATAGTCATTTCTGTAAAGAAATATGAAGATGATCAATAAACATAAAAACATGCTCAATAACATCAGGGAAATGCAAATCAAACCCACAATGAGATACCATTTGACATCCACTAAGATTTGTTTTTAATCTTCTGAATAGCATAGCTTTATTGCACAGCATTCCTGCAATTAGAGCTGTTAAACTTTTTAATGTAAACATATAAAATATTTCTTTATTTTACAACCTTTTGTGCATGTCTTCATTTCTTTTTAATATACAAGATCCTTACAACATTCAGATTGTTATAATAAAAAATTCACATAATAACAGGTGTTGGCAAGGATGTGGAGAAATCAGCACTCCAAAGGATAGGAGTGTAAAATGGAGCAGCCACTTTGAAGAACAGTCTGGCAGTTCCTCAAATGGTTCAACACAGAGTTACCATAAATATAGTCACTAACCGTGGGTGACTGGTTGCAGTAGTGCAAATATAGCTCATCGCAGCCTTGAACTCCTGGGCTCAAGCCTTGGCCTCCAGAAGTGCTAGGATTACAGGTGGGCCACCAAGCCCCACCCAGATTTCTTTTTTGGAGTGGGAAAACAAGTTCTCAAATACACTGTGGTGATGGTTGCCCAACTCTGTGAATATACTACAAACCACTGAATGAACACTTCAAATGAGTGAATTATATGGCATGTGACTATGTCCTACTACGTAAGTAGACAGGCTTCTTCTGTTTGTCCTGCCACATCCTTTGGGGTCTCTGAGAGATGGAGGGCGCTCCATTTGAATGAAGCTAGGCCAGTTGAGATCAGATCCAATCCTGTTTCTATTTCCTAGCAGTTAACTCCTTCAACACCAATGTGGGGATGATAATCCCTACTTGGAAAAGTTGTTGTGATTTGTAAAAAGACACATTAGGGTTAATAATGTACAGTGTGTAATACAGAGTAGAGTTTCTGAAACACTATGCATACAGCATACAGCAATGCATATGTGTATACATGCATGCAAACTTCGGGCTTTTGGGGAGGTTCTGAAAGGACCGGATATGGAGGGCTGGTCGTGACCCTGGTGTCGGCCCTGGGCCCCCTTGTCTCTCAGGCTCTAGGGCAGGGCGGTAGCAGAGCATCCTGCTAACCCTGGAGCCAAAGAAAAGTCCTGGAGCCTCGGGCCCAGAGCAACAGGGCGGTGTGGTAAGGGCGAGGCTAGGCCGCCCTACCGGCGGGGCGGGGGTGTTGCTAGGTAACTGCAAGGGGCAGGGGACTCAGCGGCTCCGGGAACCCAGCCCGACCTGCCGCAGCGCGCTAGAGCCGCCCCAGCTCCCTACAGGGCCGGACAGGGAGGACAACACGGCCCCGGGCGCGGCTCTGCGGGGCTGTGATGTAGTGTGTGCAGCCCCGCCCGCGCCGCCCACCGCTCGCAGGCCGGGCCCGCTGGCGACTGCAAGTCCCATCAGGCTCCGCGACGCCTTCATCGCCTGGCAGTTGCCGGGAAGGGAGGGAGTGGAACGAAACCGGCTGAAGGCGGCTGGGACCGTTCAACCTGCGGCGGGGTTGTCAGCAGGCAGGACCGGATCGCCAGCACTGGTGGCTGCAACTTTGCAGAGCACCAGCTTCCCGAACTAAACACGCCCGCTTTCCATGCGGGCTCCTTTGGGGAGCTGTGGCCTGGCCGGCTGCGCGGGGCCGGGGACTTGTCGCTGAGGGAGCCCCCGGCCCCCGCGCTGCCCGGGCGTGGAGAGGTCGCGGACTGGGACCCGGAGGATGCCGCGGTGGCCAGGATCTGGGCTGCAGCCTGGAGGCGGTGGCTGATGAGGGCGGTGTGCGGGTGAGTGCGGGACCGAGGGGCTCTTGCAGTTTGTGGACAACCGGGTGCGGCCTAGCTCCCGCTGTCCTCTGGGATTCGTCCCTGGGAAGACGTGTGGTTTAGACCTGGGGTAGGAGGATCGCCCTTTCAAAGCTTTCAGCGGGCTGGAGCCTTCCTGGAACACCGGGAGAAGTCCCAGGACCCCGATGCACAATTTCTGCGAGTCGGAGTAGAGGAAGAAGACAGCTTCATCAAAGGATAGTTTTTCTATTCTCCAATTTCAAAAGTACTTGTTAACGATGGGCACACAAGTACACAGAGGAAAGTAAAAGTCATTGAAAATCGAGCAGTGGGCAGGGGGAAGGAAGGTTAGGGCAAAACTCACCTTACTGGTGCAATGAACACTATTCGGGTGACAGAAACTCAAGCCTATCAAGCCATGTCTAAAAAAAAATCTGTACCCACAAGATATTTTGAATTTAAAAAATTAAAAAAAAAGTGCTTGTTAATAAAGAAAAGCAATGAGGGTAACAGCGACGTGTGCTTGCCACTGACAGGCACTTTGATAATGGAGGACCCTGAGTCATGGTTGAGGCTCCAGGAGATTTAATCATTGGAATGTTAAAACACTGATTAACTATGGTTTCTTGTGGGGATCTCCTGGGTATGCTATTACTGAGATTTCCCCCACAAGTGCCTTATTTGGATTGAAAATATACAAATAACTTTATGATCTCTTTCTCTAATGATACTGGTTGCCTTCATGGGCTATTTATGCTTTTCATAAAATAATCAGCATGGAAATCATTGCCTTGAGTTCTGGCCTCTTCTCTGAGTTGCTTTTTGGATTTTGACTGCTTAATACAGCGATGTATTTAGAACACAACCCTGACTCGCTTTGGACAAGATGCATGGCCAACCTTAAAGTATTGCTTTCCCTTTTTGTTTTAGCCTTGATAAAATGAAATGCTTTGAGGAAGGCGAGGATCCAGAAGTCATCTGGAGGATCCTGACCTGGTGACTTTGGGGTATGGAGGACTTTGCATTTGTTATGTACTATTTAAACATTTTTTTCCTACTTTATGTTTTGAAAAGTTGAAAATATAGTATCATTATCCACATACCCACTCCTTAAATTCAACCACTGTTAATTTGGCCATATTTGCTTTAGCCATATGTGCATGGGTTGCCTGCTGTGTGTCTTTTCTTTTGCTTATACCATTCAACAAGTTGCAGACATCATGATAACTTACCCCCAGATATATCAGCAGGTAGCTCCTACATATCTACAAAATATCATTCTCCTACATAATTAGTGTGGTATTAGTAAACCTAAGAAAATTAACAATAAATAGTTAATCTCTAATATTCCAGTCCATATTCAAATTTGTGTTTATTTTTTAACATGTATTTACAAAGGTAGAGTTAATCTACTTAAATTTGGGGTGCAAGCTAAATACTCTGGTAGTGTTCTTGAACTATCTGTGGTAAAGGATCAGTTTTTAAAATTTTTACTCTTTGACAGATTCATACTTTTGTAAAATACTATATAAGAATCATTAAAAAAGAAATTAAAACAGACAATGTGAGTTCAATTTTTTTATTATTAAATTCAACAGACATAAAATTACTATCAACTTATGAACATTTCTAAACACTTAATTTCCATTTTCTATACTGATTGGATAGCATAAAGCTCACAGATCAATTCCTGCTTGCCTACTACACTTTGAGAAGCACTGCTCCACGATAATACAATAGAACAATTGTGCACATTATAGTGAAATTCACTATATTTCACACCACTTCATCTGTGTTCTGCCATTCTTGATCCTACCCTTTTATCCCCTTCAAATATTTGGTTAGTTATTTCAACTCTACCTTGGTTTCCTTTTGAGGTAACTGCCAAATCTGTGCCCCCGGATCCTCATTGCTAACATTTACATTAGCAACACTTGCAGCACTATGAAAGGCTTCATGTGGGCTTTGCTAGGATGACATTAAACTGGATAATCTTGTAAACTACCACCCCCGTCCTCCCAAGTGTCACAAAAATGAACAAGAGGAAATAAAATCCAAAGAGAACTTACTGCAGAAAATCAGCAAACAACTGTTTATACAAATCTCCCTGGGAGACTACCTACCTCTCCCCAGAAAACAACCAGGAAACAGAAGGAAACCTGTAAGTCTACACTCCACACAGAATTGAGTGTACTCAAACAAGCATTTGAAGGTTTAAAAACACTTTGGATTAGAAATTTTAAAACTAAGAATGGAAATGATGAAAAAGAGAGAAATGAAAAAAATTAATGAAATGCAGGGAAGAAATGGAAGAAAAGACAAATTATAAGTCAACAAAGATGAGATAGTCAAGGGAGAATAGGTTCAAATAAAAATTTAATAAAGGGAAATGAAGAAAGGTATGAAAACAACCAAGAGAATTGAAAATGACATAAAAAGGTAAATGAGTCAGAGAAAGTATTGGGAATGGAAGACAGGCAAAGAAGACATAATGTTCATATTATCAGAGTTCCTGAAGAAGAAAAAGCAATGGAACAGAATTACTATTTAAAAATATAATCTAGGAAAAAATTCCAGAAATGGAAAAAAACCTAAATCTACTTAACTGAAAGGACTTACTGGGTACCTGGAAAAATTAACCCATAATTATCAACTCTGAGATATGTCTTAGTAAAACTGTTAGATTTAAGAGATAAAATCATCAAGTCTTCCAGTCAAAAAGAACACATAACTTAAAAAGGCAAAGGCAAACTTACAAAAAGCATCAGACATTGCAAAACTGACATACAAAGCAAGGCAACAATGGAGGTGTATCTTTTTTAAAACTCAAGGAAAGTGTGAACTATGGATTTTATAGCCAATTGAGATATCCTTCAAATAGCAAAGCTGTAGAAAAAAAGTTTTCAACATACAAGAACTTGGGTAATTTCTGTATCCACCAGCCATTTCTGAGGAATATATTAGAGGGTGAGCTTCATCCAAACAATTGATGATGGGAAAGTTTCAGCAAAAGGATTAAGAAGGTGAGGACCAGTGTAGAAGACTAATGTCTAACTGTTGCATATTGTAAGAAAGTACAATATTGCAACTAAAAAGATGGGAGGAGAAAAGAGGATAATGTGTTGGTAATAGGTGGGTTTTAAAGAATACTGAGGGGGAAAAAAATGCTGACAAACCAGATAGTAAAAGGTTAAATAAGACAGTGGAATAACTAAGGGTATTGTGAAAATTTAAGTGTGGAAGTAATCAGTAGAACAAAAATAGAAATACCAATCCCTGCTCTCTAACTTCTAAAAAATAAATGAGAAAGTAATATACATCTTATAATAAGGTAATATAAGAATATGCATAAGTAGAAAATTTGAGACCAAGTACATTAGTTTCAGTTTGGCTTATAAAAACAAAAACTTTGAGGAGACAAGAGACATATCTAAAATAAAGTGATTCAGAGAAGCTAAACATAAACTATTGGACAAAAGCATATCACATAAATGGAAACAAAAATTGAGCAGGAGTAGCAATTGTGATATCAAAAAAATAGAACTCAATCCCCAAAGCATTAAATGTGACAAAGGACACTGTGAAATTTTTATCTTATGGAGGTATATGTACATAAAATTTGCTCCCTGGTTATGGAGACTATATGGCTTATTCACAAAAACTGATTAAGTATTAGGTCACAAAGGGCACAACAGTAACATTCATGAAATAGAAATATTACAACTAACACTCTTGTTAGTAATACAATGTCATAAACCTAGGATTTACTAACAAACATAAAAGTCAGAAAGGTCCGTCACTTGGAAATTTTAAAACTTCTAAATAACTTCTAGGCAAAGGGAGAAATACATGCTGAAATTACAGAATTTTTAAGAAATAATGATATTGAAAACACTACATATCAGAATATAAGGGATGTCTTTGAATCATTGATTAGAGGAAGTCAGTGCACAAAAAACATCTATTAATAAAAGTGAAGATAAGTGAGTTAAATTTCCAGTTTAGAAAACAAAAAGAACAAAGTAAATGAAAAAAAAATAGGAAGGAAATAAAATAAAAGCAGAAATTAATGAAGAGAAGAATAGGAAAACAATATCTAGTTGATAAAAATATTTGCTTTTTGAAACAACAAAAGAGATAAAATATTAACTAACTTGATAAAGAAGAAATGAGAGGCTAGGCATGGTGGCTGACACCTGTAATCCTTGCACTTTGGGAGGTTGAGGAGGGAGGATCACTTGAGGCCAGGAGTTTGAGACCAGTCTGAGCAAGAGCGAGACCTCGTCTCTACTAAAAATAGAAAAAAATTAGCTGGGCATGGTGGCGAGTGCCTGTAGTCCCAGCTACTTGGAAGGCTGAGGCAGGAGGATTGCTTGAGCCTAGGAGCTTGAGGTTGCAGTGAGCTATGATGACACCACTATACTCTAGCCCAGGTGACAGAGTGTGACCCTGTCTCAAAAAAAAAAAAAAAGGAAATACATCTAGCTTAGTTGTAAAACTAGTATCTTATTTAATAGAGAACCAACATAGACATTTTCTACTAAGATCAGGAACAAGGCAAACATGCCTACTATCTCCACTACTTTGCAGCATTTTCCCACAGGTGATAGCCATGCAGTTTGACAAGAGAAAATAAGAGAAAGCACAACCTATAAAATGAGGGAGAAATCATTATTAAAACAAATTTTAAAAATCATAAGAGAGTACTTTGTTGCACTTTTGTCAAGGGTTGGCCAACTACAGCCCATAGACTGGCTGGCTGTTTTTGTAAGTAAAGTTATACAGCCATGCCCATTTATTTACATATTGTCTGTGGCTGCTTTTGGACTACAATGGCAAGTTGAGTACCAAAGAGAGAGGTCATCTGGCCTATAACCTAAAATATTTACTATGTGGCCCATTAAGGAAAGGTTTGCTGATCCCTGCTCTACACAAATAAATTATGTATAATTAGAACATAATGTGATAGAGTTGAGTTATCCCCGCTGTACTGAAATAAATTTGAAAACCTAAGTGAAATGGATAATTTCCTAAGGAAAACCAGATTACTGAAATTAAGCACATTAGAGTTAGATAACTTAAATAGACAATTTCCATAGAAAAACAGAGGAAGTTATTTAAGGAACTATCCCAACAAATCTCCAAGTCCATATGGTTTCACAGAATTCTACCAAACATTCAAAGACTAGATAGTCCCAATGCTCCAGAACCTTGAAAGAAGAAAAACTTCTTAATTATTTTTATGAAGCAAATGTGACACTGATAATTAAACTGGGTAATGACAGTATAGAGACAGAAAACTTGACACCAGTATCACTCAAAAGAAAATATTATCAGAAAATCCAACACCATAGTAAGAAGGTACTACACCATTACCAAGTCGAATTTATTCTAGAAATGGAAGGTTGGTTCAATATGAGGACATCTATTAATATATGCCATATTAGTACATCTAAGACATGAATTATTTGATTATTTCCAGAGATACAGGGAAAGTCTTACCAAAATTCAATACCCATTCATGATAAAAACACTCAGGAAAAAGAAATTGGAGGGATACTATTTGAACATGATAACATACAGGTAGCTTAGTTGTAAAACTAGTACCGTATTTAACAGAGAACCAACACAGGCACTTTCGACTAAGATCTGGAGCAAGGCAAACATGCCTACTAGCTCCACTACTTTGCAACATTTTCCTACAGGTGATAGCCAGGCAGTTTGACAAGAGAAATTAATTAGAGGTGTAAGAGTAAGTCAAGATAAAAGAAAAAACTCCCTCTAATTGCAGATGATGGCATAGAGTACCTGGAAAATCCCAGAAAAATCAGTGCTAAAACTGACTCAAACAAAAAAAGAATTCAGTGAAATATTAATAAATGGTATAAGGCAAAGGTCGTGGTTTTTTTTTTATATGCATATATTCTCATGTTGATTCAGCACCCTTTAGGACTATCCTGCATTGATCCTTGAAAATCAATTGACCATATATGTGAGGATCTAGTTCTGAACTTGATATTCTGTTCAATTGTTATCATTATATGAATAATACACTGTCTTGATTACTGCAGTGATATTGTAGACCTTACAATCAGGAAGTATAAGTCCTCCGACTTTGACCAACCTTTTCAAGAAAATTTTGGCTATTCTAGGTCCTTTGTGTTTCTATATAAATTTGAGAATCAGCTGGTCATTGTCCACCTACACGCTGCTGGGATTTTGATAAGGATTGCTTTCAATCTAGAGATAACTGGAAGCGAGGGAGCATAATTAACATCTTAAGAACACTGAGTCTGTCAGTCTCTGAACATGTATACATCTCCTAAATAGGTCTTCTTTAATTTCTCTCCGCAGTGCTTTCTAGTTGTCAGTATACAGGTCTTACACTTATTTCATTAAATTTATCACTGAGATTTCATGTTTTTTGACAGTATTTTAAATCACAGTGATTTTTTAAACTTACAATTGTTCTTTGCCATAATATAGAAATAGGAACTTTTTTATTATTTCTCTTTTGTCCTGAAACCTTGCTAATTCACTTACTATTTCCAATCGTTTTTTTTTTTTTTTTTTTTTAGATTCCTTAGGAATCCCTATGCAGGCAATCATGTTGTTTGTGACATTTTCACTTCTTCTGTTCCACCTTTAAACTTTTATTCCTTTGTTTTCCTTTATTAAACCAGTTAGAACATCCAATGCAATGCTACATAGAAGCAGCAGGAGTGAAGATACTTGTCTTGTTCACAGTCACAGGGGGAAGCATTCAGTCTTTCAATCATTAAGTATAAAGTCAGCTATAATTTTTTTGTAGATTTTCTTTATCAGATTGAGAGAATTCTCTTCTTTTATAGTTTGCTGAAGTTTTTCATAAGTGGATATTGAATTTTGTGAAATACTTTTTCTGTATCTATTGAGATGTAACTTTTCCCCTTCATTCTGTTAATATGGTGAATTACATTGATTTTAAACCAATCAACTGGTTTTTCTGTTTTCATTTTTTTTTGTTTGTTTGTTTGTTTGTTTTGGAAACAATCCTCAGTCTGTTCCCCGGGCTGAAGGGCAGTGGCGTCATCAGAGCTCACTGCAATCTCAAACTTCTGGGCTTAAACAATCCTCCTGCCTCACCTGCCTGAGTAGCAAGGACTACAGGCCCTCGCCACCACACCTGGCTAATTTTTCCATTTTTTTGTAAAGATGGGATCTTGCTCTGTTGCCCAGGAGGGTATTGAACTCCTGGCCTCAAGTGATCCTTCCACCTCAGCCTCCCAAAGTGCTAGGATTAGAGGTGTGAGCCACCATCTGGCCTCTGCCTTAGATTTGTGACAGAATTCACAAGTGAAATCACCTGGACCTAAGTTTTCTTCTTGAGAGGTTTTTTAAAATTATGAATTCAATTTCTTTAGCAATTATAGAGTTGTACAGAATTTGTATTTCCTTTGTATCAGTTTTGGTAAAAGTAGTTTTTTTCAAGAATTTGTACATTTTTTCTTAAGTTGTCAAATTTATTGGCATAAAGCCTATTATAATATTTCCTTACTGTCCTTCATCCTATAGGATTTGTTGTGATGTCTCCTTTTTTTATACCTGATAATTGTAATTTGTCTCTTCTCTATTTTTTTCTTTATCAGTTTGTCTTAATTTTATTAATCTTTTCAAAGAATTGACATTTTGCTTTAATAATTTGATTTATTTCTATGATTTATCTTTTTTATTACTATTATTAGTTCTTTTCTTCTAGTCACTTTCTAATTTGCTTTCCTCCCCCAACCTCTTAAAGTGTACACTAAGATCATTGATTTTAAACTTTACTTCCTTTCTAATATAATCATTTTAGACTTTAAATTTCTCCCTAGGCATTGTGTTAGTTACATCTCAAAAATTTTGATATGTTGTATTTTCATTATCATTCAGTGTAAAATATTTTAAAATTTCTCTTGGGGTTTTTTCTTTGACCCATGGGTTACTTAGAGGTCTGTTGTTTAATATTCAAAATATTTGGGCTTTATTTATTTATTTTTTTTTTTTTGAGACAGCGTCTCGCTCTGTTGCCCAGGCTAGAGTGAGTGCCGTGGCGTCAGCCTAGCTCACAGCAACCTCAAACTCCTGGGCTTAAGCGATCCTCCTGCCTCAGCCTCCCAAGTAGCTAGGACTACAGGCATGCGCCACCATGCCCGGCTAATTTTTTCTATATATATTTTTAGTTGTCCATATAATTTCTTTCTATTTTTAGTAGAGACGGGGTCTCACTCTTGCTCAGGCTGGTCTCAAACTCCTGACCTTGAGCAATCCACCCACCTCGGCCTCCCAGAGAGCTAGGATTACAGGCGTGAGCCACCACGTCCGGCCAGGGCTTTATTTTTTAAAAATATTTTATTGTTAGACTCATTTCCAGTTTCATTCTGCTGTGGTCAAAGAACATACTCTATATGATTTCAGTGTTTTGAAATTTGAGATATATTTTATGGCCCAGCATGTAGTCTATCTTGGTGAACATTCCATGTGTACTTGAATGTGGACTCTTCAGTTGTTAGGTTAGTGTCTCTAAACATCAGGTAGGTCAAGTTGGCTGATAGTACTGCTCAAACGTTTCATATCCATGATGATTTTATTTTGTCTTTTTGTTCTGTCAGTTGGTGAAAGAGTGATTAAAATCTCCAGCTATAATTTGCACTTGTCTACCTCTCCTTTCAGTCCTGTCACTTTTTGCTTTTGCTGGGTTTTGCAGATCCATGCCCTGTGTACGTACATTCCATCCTCAGCAAAAGAGCCAAGAGGAATTACCTCCTAAGCATTTCTCTCCTTTTTTCTCCTGTTAGTGCACTGCCTTCTCAATGTTTCCTTGTCCCACAAATTCCAGCCTTCTCAGCTGCTTCGGAAGCCTCTTACTCTCTACTTGGGCTCTATCTTCTGCAGTCCAGAGAGCACCCGTGGGCAGAAAACAGACGAAAAGTTGAGTTCACTTCACTTGTTCCCCTTCTTTAAAGGATTATGGCCCATGCTTTCTGTCATCCAATGCCTGAAAACATTTGCTTCATATATTTTGTTCAGAATTTGAATTGCTGATGGTTAAAGAGAAAATACAAAACCAGTCACTCCTTCATAGCTAAATGTGGAAGTTCAAAACACTCAGATTTTTTAAAGTAAAGAGTTCTTTTAGTCTTTCTTGCTTAATCCATAAGATTTAATATAAATCTAGTGTAAAGAACATATAAAAATGTTGAGCTTGGTATAAAAGAAACTCTCTGGATCATTCATTTTAAACACGGGGAGATCTTCCTCTAAAAGAAAGAGTACTCATCTTGATCCAGGAAATGGGTAAGATTTTGTATTAAGAGAATAGGTAGGGAGTGGTGGTTCAGGCCTGTAATCCTAGCACTTTGGGAGACCAAGGCGGGAGGATCACTTGAGGTGAGGAGTTCAAGACCAGCCTGGGCAACATAAAAAACCTATCTGTACAAGAAAAATAAAATAAAAAATTAGTCAGGCATGGTGGCATGCACCTGTAGTCCCAGCTACTTAGGAGACTGAGACAGGAGGATTGCTTCAGCCCAGGAGGTTGATTTTGCAGTGAGCTGTGCTTGTACCATTGCACTCCAGCCTGGGTGACAGTGTGAGATCCTGTCTCTAAAAAACAAACAAATGAAAAAAGCCTGTCAAAAATTTTCTTGATCTTGGGGCATTTGATGTTTAAATTAGTATAAGAATTAATGATTATTATTCTAGCACTTCATGTCTGTTATTGATTCTTAATGTTATAAAATTAGGAGTTCTAATTTATCTCCCCTTTTTTTCTCTCCAAAAAAATGTTTTCTCATTTCATTAATTAGGAGATATTAACTTTATATCATTACAAAAGCTTTTTTATGAAATGCCTAATTTCAGTTAAATTTTATTTTTGTCTTGATGTTTTCCCTCTAGCTGGAGGATCTGTTATTAGATGACAAGTATAACACCAAAATAACAGATTTCAGCCTCAGCAACGAATGTACTTTGGGCACTCAACTGGAAACCTTTGCGGCACTGCTCCACACACAGCCCCCGAGCTCTTCCAGTGCAAGAGATGTCATGGCCCTGAGGTTGATGTGTGGAGCCTCGGGGTGATCCTCTCTCTGCTGGTCATTGGCACCCTTCCCTTTGGTAAGGCAAACTTTAAGGTGTAGGAAACAGTTGCATCAGTGTACTATACAAAACTAAAAGGAGTTTCATAAAATTACATGGGTTTATATTTTTAACATTATATCAGTTTAGGAGTTTCAGTAGTTTTTTTGTTGTTTTTAACCTAAAACTTGACTCACTACTTTTCTTTCTTCTCTCCCTCCCCAAAGGAACTGTAAGCAAACATAATAAAAGAGAAATACACCATCCCATTCTATATGTCAGCAGAGTGTAAAAAACTTCAGAAACATTTTCTAGTGGTAAATCCATGTAAATGAACTGCTCTGCAGGTAATCACATTAGTGGGAATAAGAAATAACTTTGGAAAGTTTTTAGAATATTTTTAGAACTTAGCTTGGTTTGTGTGGCCTACTGAACTCTTGCTTAGGACTTCTTTTTAAGTTTTTTTTTTTTTTTTCT
The DNA here is from genome assembly GCF_041146395.1 of Eulemur rufifrons. Taxonomy (NCBI): domain Eukaryota; kingdom Metazoa; phylum Chordata; class Mammalia; order Primates; family Lemuridae; genus Eulemur; species Eulemur rufifrons. The sequence goes on along the minus strand of NW_027182905.1, from coordinate 495,273 downwards.
TATTTCAGCATATTACGGGGGTACAAATGTTCAGGCTACATACATTGCCCTTGCCACCCGAGTCACAGCTTCAAGCATGTCTGTCCCCCAGACAGTGCACACTGCACCCATTAGATGTGTACACACCCATCCCTACCTCCCCCCATCCACTCAACACCTGATGAATCTTACCACTATATGTGTACCTAAGTGTTGATCAGTCAATACCAACTTGGTGGTGAGTACATGTGGTGCTTGTCCCTCCATTCTTGTGATACTTCACCCAGTAGAATGGGCTCCAGCTCTATCCAGGACAATACAAGAGGCGCTAGATCACCACTTCCCTCTGTGGCTGAGCAGAAAGCTCCATGGTATACATACATCACACTTCACTAATCCACTCATGTATTGATGGTCACTTGGGCCGTTTCCACATCCCTGAAATTGTGTTACACATGGATCATCACAATAAACACTCAGCAATGAAAAATCATCCAAAAGATAAAGGTCAAAGACCAGATACCACAATGGCTCAAAAGAGAAAACAAAGAAACAAAGTTCAACTCAACAGGGTGAACAGAAATCTGCCCCACTTATCAATTCTCTCAAATGTGAATGGCTTGAACTTCCTACTAAAGAGACATAGGCTGGCCAAATGGATAAACATACACAAGCCAAGCATTTTCTGTCTTCAGGAAACACATCTAACCCACAAGGATGCATTCAGACTCAAGGTGAAGGGATGGAAAACAATATTTGAAGCAAATGGAAGCCAAAAGAAAGCTGGGGTGGCAGTTCTGATTTCAGATAACTTAATCTTCAAATCAACAAAAGTAATGAAAGACAAAGATGGTCACCAATAATGGTGAAGGGTACAATTCAACAAGAAGACATAACAATTCTAAATATTTATGCACCTAACTCAGGTGCACCCAGATTCAAACAAAATGATAAACAGCAACACTGTAATAGCCAGGGACTTCAACATCCCTCTGACAGAACAGGACAGATACTCCAAACAGAAAATAAACAAAGAAACAATGGACTTAAACAAAACTCTAGCATAAATGGGCCTGACTGATATTTACAGAACATTCTACCCCCAAATCACTGAATATACATTTTTCTCATCAGCTCATGGGACATTCTCTAAGATTGACCATATCCTAGGCCACAAGACATGTCTCAAAAAATTTTTTAAAAAACCAGGAATTATGCCATGCATCTTCTCAGACCACATTGGAATAAAATTAGAAGTCAACTCCAACGGAAACTCTCATCTCTACACAAAGTCGTGGAGACTAAACAACCTTCTGATGAACAATTATTGTGTTAAGGAGGAAATCAAGATGGAAATCAGAAGATTCTTTGAACTGAATGGTAAAGGAGACACAAGTTATCAAAATCAGTGGGACACAGCCAAAGCAGTTCTGAGAGGGAAATTTATAGCCATAAATGCCTACATGCAAAAGACAGAAAGATCACAAATCAACAATCTAATGAATTGTCTCAAAGAACTGGAAAAGGATGAGCAAACCAACCCCAAACCCAGCAGAAGAAAATAAATAACAAAGATCAGAGCAGAACTAAAGGAAATTAATAATAAAAAAACTATACAGAAGATTAATAAAACAAAAAGTTCATTCTTTGAAAAAATAAAATTGACATGCCTCTTGCTAGATTAATGAGAATAAGAAAAGGAAGAACTCTAATAAGCTCCATCAGGAATGAAAAAGGAAAAATTACAACTGATGCCACAGAAATACAAAATATAATCTATGAATACTATAAAAACCTCTATGCACATAAACTTGAAAATGTGGAGGAAATGGACAAATTCTTAGAAACACACAGCCTCCCTAGGCTCAATCAGGAAGAAATAGAATTGCTTGGGGCTTTTTAAGCAGGAATTGAGACACTAAAAAATTTAAGTCATACTTTGACCTATAGTATATGAAATGTTGCAAATAAATTTTCCTAAGTATTGTGATTATCAGTATATTTTATTTTATGCTGCTAATGAACAGTTCACTTTTTCACAAAATTATGAAAGACCAATGGCTGAATTAAGGGCATATAGAGAAACTTACACCATATGTTGAAGAAGTAGACATCTGTGATCAGAAAGACATTGGTAATTACTCTGTGCCAACATCCTTACATGTGCCTGTGTTTGTATAAGTAACATATTTCTGTTTTTGATTCGTATGTATGCCTAAAATGTGAATAATGGAATGTTAAGCACAAGTTATATAATGAATTAACTTATCTGTTCTGTCATGTTTAGAAACTTAGCTAAATGTGTTTTCATACAATAGCACCCAGTAACTCAGAAACAAGTGCTCGTTTGTGTTAGAAAATGTGTGATCTTTGAGGTCAAATAAAGAAAATTACTTTATCCTGTAACAGAATGATTTCTTACCCAAACAAAACACATAATCTGTATTTTACCCTTCTTTTTTAGACATTTTGTTGAGAATGGAGTATAGAGAAGAAGAAATTGAGCACTCTCTCAGAAAATGGCAACACGATGAAATTACTATGAACTATATGTTACTGAAGGGAAAATCTCTTGAAGTAAGAGTAATCAGAGAAGAAGAGCTGAAATACCCTTTGTGTAAAAATTATCTGTTTATGTTAAACTATTTTCTTGGTTTTTATTGTTTAAATATATATAACATATTTGATATATCATTTTTTAAATTTACCTGCAAATACCAAATCTAGCTCCCATAACCATTATAAGCTACTATTTTAACTTTGAGATAATAACCCTTAATAAGTAAAAAGAACATTTTAAGATATTTGGAAAAGCCTGGAAAGAAGATCATAGATACATAACCTTTTGTGACTTTTTCCAACAGTGAGAAAAATACTTTTACCTGAGTTTGTGGTTGTCACTTCTAAACACTGTGATTCCACATCTCTCCAAATGAACTGTTTCTGAGGGGTCTGTGTGTCATGAGTTTAGTTTCCTAATAAATCATTTGGGTTTGTGTTGTGGTTTGTTGTTTTTTTCATTTTCTCTTAGCTGTATGCCAATGATTCCAGTTCAAGCAGCAGTCTTTCTCTTGCTAAGGCTAGGGTGAGCAGTGACCTCAACAACTTTGAGTTCAGTAGTCTGTGAATTATTACTTTACTGATTATTATAAACCGTTATCATAGTCACCCTACCTTAGCCATTTTTGATTTTCTTTTCTACCAGAAGAGAGGGTAGAGGTTGCTGTCTACCCTTTTCTGATCTTTGGCCCTTTTCTGATCTTTTGGCCATTACTATGGATGTTTTAGCATAGTTTAATTTAAAGATTGAGTACTGCTGTTTATGTAGATTAGTTCTTTTTTTCTTCATTGTACTATACTTATCAAATAGTTTAAGACAAAAATGCCTGTTTTTATAGAAGCACCTGGAGGAATGACAAGGTGAAATATATATGTTTGCAGTGAGAGAATTGCAGATGATAGATACTCAGTGCTTCAGAATGGCAAAAAAAAAAAAAAAAAAAAAAAGGTATAAAATTTTACCTGTTTGCAAGAAAATTTGTTTTTTCACAAAAGTAATGGGAATATGTTATTTATTTCTCACTTTTTAAATCAAAATTCAGATAATAACTGTAAGTATTTTCTGAAGGTAAGTTAAATTAGAGTGCTAATTTTTAGCAAGATACTAGGATTCCAAATTCTTGTCTCAGGCCCCATCTTCCTGGCTGGGAGGCTGTATAGGATGATTAAAAGGATTGAGTTAAACCAAGGAGGTTTCTTGGAGGAGGTAGGTAGGTACTAAGCCATGGTTTCATTGTAGAAGAGCCAATAGGGAAATAGAGATTTTTTTGTGCACATTAATAACTTGAGCAAAGGCTGGGGGGTGGTGGGGGAGCAGGATGAGGACCTGAGGCAGGAGCCACACCTCTGGGAGACATAGAGAATGAGGTAGAGAGAGAGAGTGTTCAGCAGTTTGCCAAAGGCTCCAGGTGGCCACGTGGTAGCATAGTCTCTACCTAAGAAAGAAATACACTTGAGCATCCAAGAGAAATGGAGAGTCTAAACTTCTGAATGTTTTAATCTGGTTGAGGGCCAAGCATACATAGAATGAGCAATTTAAAATACTAATAAAGTAATCTGTCAATAAAGACAGTATCATAGGCAGATGACTTTCTTGAGGTTATGAAATAGGAAATCCATAGAATCGGTAAAGTAGAATTAGGTAGGTTTAAAAAACATGAGGGTAGGATTAGTTGTGGGGGGAGGAGAGAAACAAAGGACAGAAGTTGGGTTGGTAGAGAGTAGTTAAATATATTTTATTCTGTATAGAACCAATTTCCCAGGCTGACATGGATTTTCCTTCTTTGTTTTCAGAAGTGTCTCGTATCAACTAAACTCAAAGATAGAAATAAAGAGATAAAAGTCTAAGTGAATCCTAGAGTAAAAATCTATAAAAATAAGCTTGCATCATCCTCCTAGTTTGAACATTGTTTGGTCATGTCTAGCACCAAAATTGTTTCTGTATTTTCTTCTGCCATTTACTTTCTGAAATTGCATTGTAAGGTTTCTGTTTCCTTAATCATAGCCTTCCATTTGTTCTCTTTAGTCAAACAAAATGTTTGCTCACTCACTCATATGACAGTCTAAGCACAGATTCTTCTTTCCTCCTTCCTCTCTAAAACCAAACTATTTATGTTTCTCTATTTCATAGACCACTTAAGTCTGAATTGTTATGGGGAGTAAGGCTTGTTATGTAAAACTACGTTTATTACTCAGTGAACTTTAGCATTATTTACATTCCCAGTGTTCTTTTTTCTGACTCCTACGTGTTTTAACATTATCTTTTTTCTTATGGTTAAAAACTATTAAGAACTTAATTGAGTATTGTAACTGGGCTAGGTAGTTTGCAGATAGTTATTATGTAGTTATTTCTTATTAGTAGTTTATTCTCTGGTGGATTTTCTTTTATTATATCTCTAATCCCCGTCAAATGTTTTCTAGTTCAAAAGTGACTTAGAAGATATCAGTAGAAGACTTAAAAAGAAATTTCTAATGTCACACATTTCAGCCTACAGGACTAGAAAACTGTTGTTTCATGACCTTTCTTATTTTTACAGAAGCGTCTAAATTGTTGAACTGCTCTATCGAGCTGCTTCTGAACTTTAGGATATGTGACTCTGTGAGTTGCAGAATCAAACTTCTTACAGGTGTTAAGACCAGGGGCTGTTCTCTGGTCCCCATCCTGTGTCTGTGGGGACACACACCCCAGGCACTGCACATTATGCCTGTGCTCTTCTAATTCTCCTTTCCTAACATTACTCACTTCACTCTTTGAAACTAGTTTTTAAAGCTCCTTTAATTTCTTTGGAGTCATTTCCTGTCTGTGTTCTCCCTGCAGTCACCTTCCTTATTGAAGCTGATGCCTCCAGGTCCTGACCTGGGCCTCCTTGGTTCCCTTACCGTGAATGATTGAAATACTGTGCTTTTGAAAGTGTGGTCTTCATCCTTAGCTGAACAGAGTCTCAGCACCAAAACTGATAAGACAGTGCCCACAGCTTCAATAATGTCTGGGTTTTCCTTTATTTGTATCTGAAAAATGAATTGAAAGACTGTGGAAAATAATTGGGTTTGAGGGCTGAACTAGTGGTCATATTTTTACTTTCAGATAAGGCACTCAGTGTGACAACTTTTTGTCCCTTAAAAATAATGCTTGTAGCTGTGTGTGGTGGCTCACAGGTGTAAATCTGGCACTTGGGAGGCCAAGGCTGGAGAATTGCTTAAGGTCAGGAGTTGAAGACCAGCCTGAGAAAGAGCAAAACCTCATCTCTACTAAAACTAGAACAATTAGCTGGGCGTAGCAGTGCAGGCCTATAGTCCCAGCCACTACGGAGGCTGAGGCAAGATGATCACTTGAGCCCAGGAGTTTGAGGTTGCAGTGAGCCATGCAGTGATGCCACAGCATTCTAGCTGGAGCAACAGCGCAAGACCCTGTCTCTGCAAAAATGGTGCTTGAGTCTTCAATTAGATGCAGGTAGCCTTCTCTGAAAAGATTACTTCTTAGGCAGATTATTGCTTTCTCTTCTCTCCAAACTATATATCTTATTCCTTCACTAATTTAAAATACTAGTGAGTGACAGGATGCCTGGACCTATGTTAATTTCTGAAACAAGCACATTAAGCATTAAGTTCCATTTTCAGCCTTCAATATGTTGTACTTTTTTCTTCTATATGTGAATGTTTATACAGAATTCCAACATGAGCATGATCATGGCTGATAAAAACTGTGCAAGGGTTTGAACCAAAGGCTTCATGTGCTTTAAATGAGCCCTTAGTGAGGGAAAAATAAAGTTAATCATTATTATGGGGGGCAGGGAAGCATAGCTTTTGGTAAATTGTTGCTTTGGCACAAGCACCTGTGAGTAGATTTCTGCATAAGACTCATCTTGAAACCAGGTGTGCTGAAGCTCAGCCTACTTTCTGCTGGAATCCTTGTGATGCTGCTGTTCTATTTCTGTGAGCCATTTTCAAACATGGCCTGATTCCAACCATCAGTCGATATGAACTAGGCTTAGGCTTTTGAAAGTTTGATTATATCTTTAATTGTATGATTATGTCCACCAGTGAGCACATGCCTGACAGTCCTCAACAAATTTTAGCTTTCATTCTTAATTTTAAACTGCTCAGACAAGAATATGAAGAATTTTCTTAGTTTACACTAACTATATCTAATCTCCCAAGTTAATGTTGCCGAACAACCTACGTAGCAGGGACACTCTGCCCCACTTTTTCATGTGCTTTTAGATATCTGCATGAGGTTGTTTAGACTACCTTCATTTGAAGACCTCCCAAAGAAGTAATGGGATGGTGTTAGGATAAAACACAAGAGAATCTTTTCAAAGGTTTCACATATTGGATATCATTGGCAAAATTTTAAAATTGTCAAATGGTTTAATTATTTTATCCACTTATCCGCTTGCCCTTCACTAAGCCACAGAGATCGAGCAGAGGAGGACTGATGACAGTTAACACATGTGTCTTTTGGACTATATTTTTAAGTCTGCTTTTGCCCCATCACTGAGTATGCTTTTAATCAGCAACCAAATCATTTTGTATCCAAATGGTCTGATATGGCCTAGATGTTCCAGGAAACAAATCCAGAGTGCCTGTCCTTTAGGAACTTTAAGTAAATTAGAGTTTTAAAAAAGATAATCAGTTACTGATACAAACCAATTAAGAAGATTAATATAAATTCAACTTTATGCAACTTGAATTTAAAGAAAAACATTGCTATTTCTTTAAGTTAAGATTTAAATGTAATCCAGCTGTTGTTTTGCTTATATAGTTTGTTGTGTGCTAGACTGTGAAATATAACCATCATTTTACACTTTTCTGGGGGGAAAATATTGTTTAAATTTTCATAACAACCAACTTGATGAACCTTTAGAATATTCAGCCATCATGATATTGGGACTGTCTGTTATAAATAGGATTTTTGTGAGTTTGTACAGACTTAAAATTCAGTGGATATTTGCTGCATTTACTGTGTCCTACATCAAGGTGGTAGGACTACTGTAGAAGTCAGAAATACAAATCTGTTTTGCTGCTTCCTTTGTAGAACTTGTGATGTCATATGAATAAAATTTCTGAAGAAATATTTGCCTTTAAAATTAATATTATGTCAAAAATTTAATAATTTATAATGAAGGTATCAGTTTACTTTTGCTATTTAGAAAGGTCTCTAACTTTGATGAGGATTAGTTAATCATGGCAGGAGATCTGTCTGTCCCCGCCTTGCCGTGCTTTTGTGCCTCCCAGGTCTTACCTGCACCATCTGGCCATTGGCAGTGTGCTGCATGGGGACAGACGGAGCAGACTCTTGCTCTGTTGGTGGCTAAAATTATTTCTTTCTCCAGAGTCTTGGGGCCATTTGTATTCACAGGGAAGAAGCTAAAGCACTCCTGCCTCCGTTTCTTCCCCTGTTGTATTTGGTGCATCCATTGCCCCGAGCTCCTTATGAAAATGTCAGCAAGTGGGCAGAGAGATAAATTTTGTTGACCTCTGACCTGTCCTGAAAGATAATAGAGCACAAAAGACAGTTGTATTTAATCTGTATCTTCAAATTATATGTACATATGTATATTTAAGTCTGTATGCATGTACTGGGAACAACCCAGCATTTCTTTACTTGAATCACTTAAGGTCTCTCTGTTGCAGGTGGCAGAAAATCCCAGTCCAAACAGGCTAAAATAAAAAAGAATATCTGTTATGTCATACAATTAAAAAAGTCCAGGCCTAGAGTCAGGGTCCCTCTCCTAATTCTGCCTCCTCTGTGATAGTTCCACAACTCAGCTCCACATGTTTAGACCTGACCTCTTCCTGCACGAGGCTCTGCTAGAACCAAAGCCTGGAGTGACCTCCATGATCTGTGTGTGCTGACTCTAGGTATCTCTAAACCTGTTAGTGGCCCGGTTTCTGGGAAAAGTCTGGGGTGGAAGGGGCTTCATCTGCAGCCCAGGGACCTAGAGTTGCTTTCCCTAGAGCAACATTTAAGTATTGTTGCCACAGGAAAAGAAAGGATACTGTGTGGCAAACAAAGGAAACTGAAGGCATTTGTTCGCAGTCCTTCTCTGAGTATATAGATCCATTTTCCAAGGCAGAGGGCAGCATTGTCAAACAAAAATGCAGGGCCAAGCAACACTTCTTGATCAATTTATTTTATTTTATTCATTTATTTTTTACTTTTAAGTTTAAGTTTTATTTTGCAATATCAAATCTTGCCTTGAGAAGGAGAGAGAGAAGTCAAGGTGGATCCCAGAGCGGGGGGGGGGGGGGGGGAATATATATATATATATATAATTTCAGCATATTATGGGGATACAAATGTTTAGGTTACGTATATTGCCTTTGCCCTGCCCGAGAAAAAGCAAGAGTGTCCATCCCCCACATGGTGCACACCTCACCCATTAGGTGTGAATATACCCATCCTCTCCACTTTTCTCCCTCCTCCCACCTCCCCAACACCTGATGAATGTTACTACTATCTGTGCACATAAGTATTGATCAGTTAATACCAATTTGATGGTTAGTACATGTGGTGCTTGGTTTTCCATTCCTGTGATACTTTACTTAGTAGAATGGACTCCAGCTGTATCCAGGATAATACAAGAAGTGCAAGATCACCATTGTTTTTTGTGGTTGAGTAGTATTCCATGGTACACATACGCCACATTTTATCAATCCATTCATGTATTGATGGGAACTTGGGTTGTTTCCACATCTTTGCAATTGTAAAGTGCTGCTATAAACATTCCAGTGGCAGATGTCTTTTTTATAGAATGTCTTTTGTTCTTTTGGGTACATGCCCAGTAATGGGATTGTTGGATTCAGCGGTAGTTCTACCTGTAGCTCTTTGAGGTATCTCCATATTACTTTTCATATAGGTTGTACTAGTTTTCAGTCCCATCAGCAGTGTTTGAGTGTTTCTATCTAAAATTCAGCACCTTTTATGATAAGAACACTTAACAAAATAGGCATAGATGGGACTTACCTAAAAATGATAAAAGCCTTATATGACAAACCCATTGCCAACATCATACTGAACGGGGAAAAATTGAAAGCATTCCCACTTAGAACTGGAACCAGACATGGTTGCCTTCTGTCACCACTTCTATTCAACATAGTGCTAGAAGTCCTAGCTAGAGCTATCAGACAATTGAAGGAAATCAAGGGCATCCAAATGGGGGCAGAATAGGTCAAACTATTGCTCTTTGCTGAGGAGATGATCTTATATCTAGAAAACCCCAAAGATTCTGCCATGAGCCTACTAGAATTGATAAACAAATTCAGCAAAGTCTCAGGTTACAAAATCAATGTACATAAATCAGTAGCATTCCTATATGCCAACAACAGTCATACCAAGAACCAGATCAAAGACTCAATATCTTTCACAATAGCAACAAAGAAAATAAAATACCTAGGAATATATTTAACTAAGAAGGTGAAAGATCTCTACAGGGAGAACTGCAAAACACTGAGGAAGGAAATAGCAGAGGATGTAAACAGATGGAAAAACATATCATGCTCATGGATTGGCAGAATCAACATTGTTAAAATGTCTACGCTACCCAAAGCGATTTACAGAATCAATGCAATCCCTATTAAAATACCAACATTATTTTTTGCATATCTAGAAAAAATAATTCTACGCTTTGTATGGAACCAGAGAAGACCCCGTATAGCAAAAGCAATCTTAAGCAAAAAGAAAAAAGTGGGAGGCATAAATTTACCAGACCGCAGCTATACTACAAGGCTGCAGTAACTAAAACAGCATGGTACTGACACAAGAACAGAGACATACACCAATGGAACACAACTGAGAACCCAGATATAAAACCATCCTCATATAGCCATCTAAACTTTGAAAAAGCAGACAAAAACATGCAACTGGGGAAAAGAATCCTTATTCAATAAATGGTTCTGGGAAAATCAGAGAGCCACATGTAGAAGACTGAAACGGGATCAGCACCTTTCACCTCTCACAAAAATCAACTCATGGATAACAGACTTAAACCTAAGGTATGAAACTATAAGAATTGTGGAAGAAAATGTTGGAAAAGCTCTTATAGACATTGGCCTAGGGAAAGAATTTGTGAAGAAGATCCCAAAGGCAATCACAGCAACAACAAAAATAAATAAATGGGACCTAATCAAATTAAAAAGCTTCTGCACAGCCAAGAAACTATCATGAGAGCCAACAGACAACCTACAGAATGAAAGAAAATATTCACATGCTACTGATCCAATAAAGGGCTGATAACCAGAATCTACATAGAACTCTGGAAAATCAGGAAGAAAAAAAATCAAACAGCCCCATTAAAAAGTGGGCAAAGGATATGAACAGAAACTTTTCAAAGGAACACAGACTAATGGCCAACAAACTTATCCAGAAATGCTCAACATCTCTAATCATTAGGGAAATGCAAATCAAAACCACAGTGAGATATCACTTAACTCCATTAAAAATGGCTTCTATCAAAAAGCACCAAAACAGTAAATGTTGGCGAGTAATTTATTTTAAAGAATGTCTCCCTCATGTTGGGGCTATCAAAATCCCAGTGGCAAGATGATTAATCTGTTCTATCAGGTGAACATTTACTGAGCACCTACTTTGTCAGGCTTTCTGCTAACACTGGGGGCACAGTAACAAGATTATAGCTGTGTTTTCCAGGAGCTCCAGCAAGGAAGTGTCACTGCAAAACAATGTGGCATGCATGAACTAAAATCACATAAGAAGTGATTTAACTCAGTGGAAGTGTGCATGAGGGAAGACTTCATGGAGGAAATGATGTCTGGATGAATTTTGAAGAGTGAGCAGAAAGATGCCAGCTCTTTAGGCATAGAAAATAGCCTTGGCAAGCGTTTTCTGACCTGGCACTTTACCAAGGGATTGCATATCATCTGGAGGGCCAGAAAGTCAAGTTTCAGGAGCCATGATGGAAGGTAAAGCCTGGAGAGATGGCAGAGATTAGACTGCGGGGGCCCAAGGACGTGTGACTTGCATGCCAGGGTGAGAAGTCTGAACTTGATCCTGAAGACTCAGCATGCTCTAGAAAAGTTTTGAGCAGATGAGCAACAAAGTCCAGTTAATTTTTTAGGAAGTTCTGGGCAGTTGAGTGGATAGGCTGGAAGTGGGCGATAGAGGCAAGGAGCCCAGTGAAGATTGTTAGATCCGGTTCCCCTTGGCCCCAGGAACAGAGAGGCAGAGTCACTGAGGCTGCAAAAAGGCAAAGGAGTTTATTAACTAGCCCCGGGCCAGGGTCCAAATTCCAGAGCACCAACGCAGTGGCCTCTCCAGGAACTAGGACCCCGCCCTGGGGTAAAGATTAGGCTTTTATACTTTTCTGTATGCTAGTTTTCACACGACACGTTATTTTGCACACAACACGTTAGTCTGCACATGACATACTAGTCTGTACACGACACACTAGTCTGCACACGACACACTAGTCTGTACTTTATCCCCCTTCAGTTTATTTGTTCCTTTTGTTTAGAAGTGGCTGATCTCGTTGGCTTTAGGTTTGTTGACTCTAAGCTTCGGGCTTTTCGTGCTGGCGCCAGTTGTAGTTAACATCATCCAGGGGAAGAGGAGGGTCTCCGACGGGGAAGGGGGGGCTGTTGTTGCATACCTTCTAGTTTTTGGTTACAAGCGATACTGGGAACACACGCCCTGCACAAGCCATTCATGCGCTGATCATGTCTTGCTCTTCTTATTTACTTAGTTGGTTGGAGGGCACCTGGATTCTCCAGCCCTTTATCAGAAAGCAACTTGCAGTTACCTCCCCGGGGCTTTGTTTTCCTTTACTTTAGTGAAGCCTGCCATGGCTCCACTTACGCTAAGCACCAAGCCAGCAAGCCATATATACAGAAGCAGAACTAGGCTTCTCACATCCAGGAAGCCTAGCCTATCATGGAGTTACCTTTGTTCTTATCTCTGTTTTTCATTCTAATTAACTATATTTATTAAACAACTAAAAGCAAGCATAGTCACAGAAGCAAATAGCATCAGTTAGAATCAAAGAGAGCACACATTTTCCTACTATCAATTCCTGTTCTTCAAGATGAGGCCTGAGGCTCTGCTCTGAGACCTTGGCAGTAGAAATGGAGAGGACGGACCAGCTGAAAGGCTCTCAGGAAGCTGACACCAACAAGATGTCATGGTTGGTCTGGATATGGGAAGTGAGGGAAAGGAAGAACCTTCTGGCTTCTAAGTTTCAAGGTTTCTAAGAAATCCTCTGAAAGACACTAGAAGAATAAGATCAGAATTCTAAATCCCTGCTCATCTTTAAAGGAAAGAAACTACACCTTTGGAATTCCAAGGTCACGATGACTGAGCTAGATGGAATTCAGGAATAGTGTGGTCCTGGGGAGACGCCTGCAGCTAGTTGTGTCCAGTAGCTGTCTGTGCCAGGTGGAACTGCAGACTTCCAGCCACTCTGTCACTACTTCTGTGTCTGTAAGCAGTTAATTTTTTTTCTAACAAGATTTTCCTTTTTGAAGAAAAAGGCTTTGTTGACCCCTTAGGGATTTTGACTATTCTTTATGAAGGATAAAAGGAGTCTTTATAAAGAATTGTTTGTAAATTTCCTTTGGGTAAAAAGATTCTAAACTATGTTGTTAAAACAACATAGGATACCGTATTACATAATGACTATCTTCTGTAGCCATAACCTTATTACAATAGTTCATTTAAACTATGTCAGTGTGTTTTAGGAAAAGCTTGAGAGCACATTACGGTCATGTTATATATTCACTTTACCACTTAGAGTTGAATTGAGACATCTCTTACAATAGGCTTTATTTTATGGATAGCTTGGAGGACAGCATCCCTCTCACATAAACAAAGGGTGTAAGAAGTTTGTCCTCTTCCCCAAGTTGCTTTCAGCATGTGGATTTTTATATTCATACCATTTGTGTGTTTCCAAAACTTTTTAGTTTCCTATTCATCAAGTATGCCTGCATGTTCTTTATTTCTTTCATATTGGGACGGTTCCCTGTGTTTAAGCAATTTAAGAGGGAAGCAAAGGGGAAAAACTTGAGTTAGCCATTCTCTGTCCTAGAATTTCCTGGCATTAACCTCATCCTTAAAAATATATATGCACTATTCCCTAAACTCTAGGAGGCTTTGTCTCATTACATACTATTCTTTGGGTACCCTTTCCCACTTAACTTACCTTTTGCTCCTAAGTCCTGTAAAATACCTCTTGGATCTGGATTGATTATACCTGATTTTCTCTACTGTGTATGATAGATACATTGTGATTGTGAAATTTTATGTGCTGTGTTTGTAATGGTCTTTTATTTTCTGAACTCCACAGCACTATTCTTCAGCAGAGAACTCCAGCTACTTCAACAAAGATTGTTACCAGAGCAACCACCCCAGGTCAAATCCGCTTCTCTGGAGGCACTTCCATTCATAGCTCTGTCCTTGGGCAGCCACGGTAGCAGCAACCTTCCACATTTGATGGCCCCCTGCCTGTCCCATCCTAACCCGTGACTCTACCCCATTTCCCTGACTGTGGAAGTCTGGAAGTCAGAAGAAGATCTGTGTTTAGCTGCTTAAGTTGTATGACATGTGATTGAATAGGACAAAAATTTCTGAAAAAATATATGGCTTTAAAATGAGTATGTCAAAAATTTAAGAATTTATAATGAAAGTATCAATTTACATTTCTTATTTGGAAAAGTCAACTGTAAGGAGGATCGGTTTTTCGCTGATCCTCTGTGCCACGCTCATGTGCCTCGCAGGTCTCACCTGCACCATCGGGCCCATCCACAACATACTGCACAGGGCCAGGCGGAGCAGCCTCTTGCTCCATGGGCTAAAATCCTTCCCTTCTCCAGAGTCTTTGGGACCATTTCTATTCACAGGGAAGGAGCTAAACCATTCCCGCCTCCTGTTCTTCCCCTGTTTTTCTTGGTGCATCCCATGACTGTAGCTCTTTATTTGGCCAAAACAATGTTAGCAGCTGGGCAGCGAAATAGATTTTGTTGACCCCTGACCTGCCCTGAAAGATAATAGAGCACAAAAGACAGTTGTACTCATCTGTACCTTAAATTATATAAATACATGTTTATATGCACGTCTGTATGCGTGTGCTGGGATCAACCCAGCATGTCTTTAACTACTTGAATCTGTTAGGACTGTCTGTTGCAGGTGGCAGACAACCCAGAGCAAACAGGCTTAAATTAAAAAGGGCATCTGTTAGGTCACACAACTAAAAAGGTCCAGGCCTAGGGTCAGGGTCCATCTCCTAGATCTGCCTCCTCTGTGTTAGTTCCAAGACTGAGCTCAGCATGGACAGACTTAACTTCTTCCTGCACATGGCTCTGCTCAAGCCCAAGCCTGGGCTTGTCTCCTTGATCTGTGTGTGCTGGCTCTGGGCATCTCTGAACCTGTCAGCATACAGGGTACCTCGGAAAAGTCTGGGGTGGAGTCATCTTCATCTGTAGCCCAGGGACCTAGAGTTGCTTCCCCTAAGGCAAAATTTAAGAATTGTTGCCACAGGAGAAGAACGGACACTGAGTGGCAAAGTAAGAAACCCGAAAGCCTTTGTTTTCAGTCCTTCTCTGACTATATAGAATAATTCTCCAAGGCAGAGGGTGGAATTCTCAAACAAAAATGCAGGGCCAAGCAGCTCTTTTTGAGCATTGTATTTGAAAGACTTGTCTCCCTCATGTCGGGGCTGTCAGAATCCCAGTGGCTAGTTGATTTATTAATCTGTTCCAGTAGGAGAACATTGCCTGAGCATCTGCTTTGTCAGCCTTTCTGCTGACACTGGGGGCAGATTGAGAAGATTGTAGCTATGTTTTTTAGGAAGCTCCAGTACGAAAGTGTCACTACAATACAATGTGGCACGCATGAACTGAAAACACTGCAAGAAGTGATTTCACTCTCAGTGGGAAGGTTCACCAGGGAAGACTTCATGGAGGAGATGAGCTCTGATTGGATTTTGAAGACTGAATAGAAAGATGCCAGCCCATTTTCTGGTATTTTGTTATAGCGGCCTGAACAGACTAAGACAGTAACATATTTCTGAATTATTTCCTGTGTGAGCTGTTCCACCTCATGACTTATCCTTGAGTCAAATATTTCCTGCATGTGCTGTCCTGGCTCTTTCTTTCCTACAGCACTTGTAATATGTAATATGCTACTTCATTGTTTTCTTGGGGTGACAGAATCCAGGCTGTTGTTTTTTTCTCTGCTCTTGCCAGTTTTTTGTTTTGTCCTACCAGAATGTATGAAGAATTGTTTTTTTATAATTATACTTGAAAACTTAACTAGTCCCTGTGTCTTTGTAGATAATTTTGTGCAGATTTTGGGGGATCATGGTTTGTTCTTGAGATTTGCAGACTCTGTTCTTCCTCAGGTCTAGAGAAGTCTTTTTCTATTGTGTCTTTGAAAAGCCTCCTATTACCTTCATAGGGTCCCTATGCATGGACAACAATGGTTTTTGTGTTCCATGTGCCTGCTCTCCATTAGTGGTAGCTCCTCTTTAACTGCATTCATTTACTTGCCTTTTTCCTTCTGCATTCATGGGGAAGGCCTCTAGCCTTTCCTGTTCATTAATAACTTGTCTTTACAGTGAGCCTATTATATTTCGTGCTATTTCATTTACCAAGTGTGCACTGGGGATGTTTTGATTCAAAATTTTTATCTCAGCTGGTCCTTTCCTTCTGAAATAGATCTTTATGGGCACCATTTCACATTATATTTCCTCTTTCTTTTTTCTCTTCCCTCTTTCTTCTTTTAATCATTTAACCATTCATTTATTTATGTTGTAATGTGGCTGTAAATATCAAATTATTTTTTCTGTGTTGCTCACGCTAAAAACGGCCAGTTCTCTCTGGGTAAACCTTTCTGCCCCAATTCAGTGTAGAGGGTTTTTTTTGGCTGCCTTCCCCATGCTCTCTGAAACCTGGTCTCTTCCTCACTGAGCTCTAGGGTTTCTCTGAGCTTTCCCTGGATTCCCTCTGGGTTTTCTGCCTCAGGAGGTTCAGATGTGGATGGTGGGGCTGTGCTGGCTTTCCCCAACCTTCCTCCAGTGTCCTGCATCCAGCTTCCTGCAGCCTGGTGGGGGTAAAGACACCATCAGCACCTCTCTTCTGCTCCAGGGTACCTCCGGTTTCTAAGAGCTCTTTCTCCCCAGCTCCAGCTGTCTTTGGGGAGAGAGAGGCTGCTGGGTGTTTCCCTGCTCACCATTTGCTCCCCCTCTCCAGCATGGCCTTAGGTGCACTTGGAGTAGAAGACTGGAAAGATTTATGAAGCAGGTTGGGGCCCTACAGTAAACCTATAAGATCTGGGCAGGGTGGTCTTACTTGGTTCTTTTCTGATTCTATTCTATTTCCTGCTGACTTAGATAATTTTATTTGACTAATTGCTATTTAACTTTGGGAGATAATTACAGCTGTTTTTGTGACCTTTCTGCTTTGACTACTCTGCTGTGGTGGGAAATGGCAATGGTTGGGCCTGAGGGGATTCCTGGAAATTTCTACCTTTCCCTGTGGTGGAACTGAAGCCCTTTCTTTTGTTAGATTGCTGTTATTGGGATTGACATCTAGTTTTTCTTACTTGAAATTATTTGTTTTAGGTTTTGTGGGGTGTAGTTTTGGTTTCTCACTTCATTCCAGCATCTTGAAGTAGAAGTCCCTAAATTTGATATTCAGAGTGTCACAAGATGACACACTCTCTCTCCCACAAATTTAGCTGTCTTGAGAATGCAGCTCTCTTCTGTCCCCACTGTTGGACTTTATATTGCAGGGATTTGGCAGAAGATGAAACCTCTGAGCACCACCCATCAGACACCTGTCAAAGCTCATGCCATTTGGAAAGACCGTTAAATAGATTTATTACTTACACATTGTTAGGTTCTCTTATTTCAATATGTGCTGCTGTTGGACCATTAAAAATCAAAATCCTTAAATGATATATTTTTAGAGGAAATGAATAAAATTGGAGCACTCTTTGGAAGGATGGACAAGATGGCGCAAGTTCTGGAAATAATGATGTAGAAGACCAAGGGACCGCCAACCCAAAAGTTTGGAAAGATCAGTAGACAAACTGACATTCGTAAGTGACCATGTATAAGGCAAAAGGTGTGGGCTGAGGGGCTGCAATCCATTGCGGTGCACATGTTGCCCCTAAAAGCATTCATATCCAAATCATCCATAATCACAGGTGTGGGGTAAAGTTACAGGAGCACTCTTTATGCCCTGGATTAGGCTTCCACAATCATCTGATTGATAATTTTGATAATGTATCTAGCAAAATTTCTTATATAACCAGCTAGATGATATCATATATTATACACATGCATTTTAAGCACAAACTTACTGAAAAAAAAAACATTTTTTACCCATAAATCATTCCCTTAGGCTTTGTATCATCAATAGCTAATTTTCCAGTGGCTCCTGGGAGCGGTACTGTTTCTCCTTTGTTTTGAAAATACTATCGGGGTAACTGAAAGTGTTGGAAATGATACATAGAGAAGCTTCTGATGCCAGCCTGTCCTTGGTGACTGAGCCTTTGTTTATTTGCCATTATATTACCTACCAATGAGGCTGGTAATATGGTCAGAGTGCTTCCTCGTCCCCAGAGATTCCCAGATAGGCATTGACCAAAGGCATGATTTATAGATGTGCAAATAAAGTTTTAAATATCAAAGGAAAAATGAGTCTAAAGGGAGAACAGGAGAGAGAATTTTCTTTAGGGATGGTCTTTAAACCTGGAAATCTCTTTGAATTGCCATCTTGGTTTTGTCTTCTGCAAGCAAAATATAACAAAAGAGCTGTTATCATTTGCTAGGTGTGTACAATAGGCCTCACTTCTCATTTAGCAAGAAGAGTTCACGGTTTTGAGAAGTCAGAGGGGCTCTTGGACTGTGGGCAAATAGGGATGGTGTGGACACCCATAGTGGGGGATATGGAAAGTAGGGCTATTATTAGCGTTCCCAGCATGGGCAAAAAGGAGACCAGCCTGCCACATAAGTTAGGTAGAAGTGTAAGAAAGAGGACAAGGACAGCAAGATGTCATATATACCACAAGCATTGTATTAAAGCTCATAGTTTTGGGGCTTCTGTCGAGTGAATTGAAGTCTGGTATTGATGATGGGCTCGCAGGTGTAAGCTGGTAGATTTCCAGGGAGTTTGCAGTGGGTGAAAGTAGGTTCCTCTGGAGGATCAGTAGGTTTGAGTTGAGAGAGATGAATTCAGGACGGAATTCCCAGAAGCTTAGCTGTAGTGGGAGTAGTGAGAATTATTTGAAAAGGACCTTTTTCCATGAAGGTTGGAGGAGCCCAGTTTGTCCTGGGAGATGATCTTTGGCTTAAATCTAGTCTCTAGGCTGTAAATGTTGCGGTCCCTTGAAATCAAGTGGTTGAGGAAGGTGGGTATCTGCATATTCCCGAAGTTGTCCAGTGAGTTCCACTGCTGGCAAGTAAGTGCTGAGTGGGGGTAGGCAGATTGAGGTGAAAGAGCAGGAAATCAGAATGTCTGTACATAAGTTCAAAGGGGCTAAGGAATAAAGGTGCCCTGCGGGAGACACAGAGTCTGAGAAGAGTGCAGGGAAGGAGGTTTAGCCAGTTTGGCGTGGTTCTAAGGAAAGTCTTGTAAGCTAATGTTTAAGAGTAGAGTGAGCCTTTTCTATCTTTCCTGAGGACTGGAGGTGATAGGCTGAGTGTAACTTATAGGAGATACCTAGGGCTTCTGAGACCTGTTGAGTAATTTGAGTGGTAAAAGCAAGGCCATTATCCATTTGGAGAGAAATTAGGAACCCAAAACAGGGAATTATCCCCTGAAGAACTCAGGTGACTTCAGAGGTTCTGTTTTAGTGGGAGAAACTTCTAACCAGTTGAAAATGTGTCTATTAAAGTTAAAAGGTATTTATCCCCCTTTTGTGGAGGCATATGTCTAAAGTCTAACTACCAATCTTGTCCAGGAGATGACCTCAGAGCTGGTGAGTAGGAAGAGAACGAAGAGGCTGAAGGTGGCCCTGAGGGCTGACTCATTGACAGATAGAACAGTCCTTGGTGGTTTGTTTTAATTTTTTTCTAAGTTCTGACAATAAAGGAGTGAGGACAGGAGGATTTTCAAGGGTCGACTTCCTATGTGAATTGAGTTGTAAATGTGGTGAAGGATGGAATTTTCTTCTTGGGTAGGTAAAAGAAATTTGCCTTTATAGAAAAGCCAGGGCCTGTTCCAAACAGCCCCTGCTTGCATTAAGTGGGTGGTTTCTTCAGCAGAGTAGCTTGGGGACAGTGTTTGGAAGGAAAGGGCTTGAGTAGCTGGAAAAGGAAGCATCGCTGCCCGTTTAGTGTCTCTATCTGCTCTGTTATTTCCAAGGGCCTCAAGGGACTGAGAGGATTGATGTGCCTTGCAGTGGATGACAGCTACGTGTTTGGGTAATTGAGCTGCCTGCATGAGTTGTATCATGAGGTTGGCATGTTTGACAGAAGTACCTTGGGCAGTGAGAAGACCCCATTCTTTCTGAATAGCTGCGTGAGTGTGTAGGACATGATAGGCATACTTAGAGTCAGTATAAGTTAAGTCTTCGATCTTTACCTAGTTGTAAGGCTCTACTAGGGGCAATTAGCTCTGCCTTTTGACAGGAGGTGCCAGATGGTAAAGGAGCACTTTCAATTGTGTGAGTAGTGGTGACAATAGCATACCTGTCTTTGCAGCGGTCATCTCGAATGTAGCTACTTTCACTGATATATCAGTTATGCTATTAAAATAGTTAAACTTTAATAGCCATTTTAAAATTATTTTATTTATCCAAGGTTACCAAGATCACGTGAACTAAAGACATTTGAATACTATCTTACATTCTTGATAAAATATTTTTAAGTGCTTGCTTCTCATTTAAGCCAATTAATTAGAGCTCTTTTTACATATTTTGGTAGTAAAACATCACATACACATAACATATATATAGACACACAAGCATACATACAGACAGAAGTAGATACTTTTAGGTGAAATAGGTGGAAAGTTTGTATTTTGAAAGCACGGAACATACCAAAGGAAGGAAAAAGGTTGCATGTAAAGTCCCATTTAAGCCTTTCCCACGAGCCTGAGAAACGAAGCCTGCAGTATTAAAGGGAGTTGGGTGTCTAACTTAACCATGAAATCTTTTCCTAGTAAGGAGTAGGGCAATTGGATAGTACTAGAAAAGAATGAGCAGAGACCTGATCTCCCAGTGAGCAGAGGGGCTGCAGGGCACACAGGGGATTTTATATTTTACCTTTCACTCTGAAAATGGAGGTAGGGGAGAGAAGTAGAGATCCTGAAAATTCAGGAAGAGCAGAATAAGTGGCTCCGGTGTTAATCGGAAAATCAACCAGCTTACTTGCAACAGCCACTTCAGTGTTGTGAAGTGAAGCTGGTTCTGAAGCCAGGGCCTGTCAGTTTGACTGAAGCAGTCCCAGAACGTCCATGGGTATGGAGGATGCCAGCTCAGGGGGGCCCGCCAGTTCTGGAAGGCAAATGCCTTCCAGGTCTCAGACTCCCCGGTCTCAAGGAGTAAGCACTCCCGCTTCCAGTGCCCTTCCCTTTTGCAGAGAGGGCACAGCCCACTTCCTGGGGCATTCCCTACTCCAGTGACCCAGATGGTTATGGTGGAAACAGGGTTCAGGTCCCAGAGCAGGTTGTGTTCCTGGTGCCTTTTTGCCTGAGCCTTTTAGGTAATTCTGTCTCTGAAAGCTCTTTTTATAGTGGTAGCCACCATTTGGAAAACTTCTTTTTGCTCTGGGACTTGCTACTAGTCCTGTTCCCTCTTTTTCTGTCACCTTTCCTCATCCTGGATATTAAAGACCTTGAAGGCCAGATTTAAAGTTTTGTTTGTGGAGTTTGAGGCCCTTCTCAAGTTTTGGAGTTTACACCAAATATCAGGGGCCAACGGGGAGATGAAGTGCATTGCTAAGGCAGTTTGTCCCTCCCTGGTGTCAGGATCTAAGTAAGTAAAGAGGTGAATGGCTTCAGACAGTTGCAAAAGCAAAAGAGCTTGATTTTTCATCTTGGCTTTGAGTAATTTATAATGTCTTTTGATCCAGTAAAGGACCCAAGGAAGGAGCTGGTGCACAGGCAGGGAGGGAGTTTGGAACGGCTGGCAGGAGCGAGTGTGACCAGGTGAGAGTGGTGGAGACAGAGAAGGAGGAGGAGGGGGAACGGGGGGAGCTGAAAGAGAAACATCATCTGGAAGGTGAAGACAGTGGGAGAGATGCAGGAGTAAGACATAACATGTAGCAGCCAGAGTGATCAGAATGTCTAGCAAGTTTAAAGAAAGCCTGAACATAGAGAACTTCAGACAGTGTGAGTGGGGCATCCCCAACTAGATGACCTTCAGGGTGCTGATCAGACAGTAGGCATTCCTGAGTTCTGAGTCAGACCAAAACCTAGAGAGGAGCTTCCCCAAAGCCAGGAGTCCCTGGGTCTGGGTGAAGTCTGGGAGGAGTTGATTAGGAGGCATTCCTCCAAGGCACATCTCCAAGAGTGGCAGACCTGGCACCAGGGTTCTCCATAACCATGAATCTGCCAACTCTTTCTCGAGTATGTGACCATCCCTAGAGACTTACCAAATTCCAAATGGTGTTGGGGCACTGAGAAGCAGCAGAGGAGGGAGAGGGAGCAGTTTTGAGACAGAGGCGGAAAAGTGAGTTCTCCATATGGAGATAAAGAAGTGACTTCCCCATACAGGCCACCACGTTAGGGTGGGGCCTTGTAACAGGGACTGAGAAAGAATTCTCAACACAAAGATTAGGATAATTTTAAACAAAGAAAGTTTATTTTACTTCCCAAAGGTGTGTAAGGCATGGCATGAGAGAAAAAAAGGAGAAATGCTGGCCCAGAGGACAAGTAGTTTGGGTTTTGGGTTATAAAGTGTAAAAAAAAAAAATTTGTTGTGGCAGATTGATAAGAAGAGGTCTTGAGAAGTGGCTGCATCTGTTTTTCCCTCTTTTTCTCTTCTCTGGCTTATCAGGGTCCTTGGAATGTGGTCTGACAAGAGCTGGGGTGGGGAGCTTGCATCCCTGCTATCTGCTCAGGGCTCTTCAAGGCTACTAAAACAAACTCTTACAGAAGCCACAGGTGTTTAATCAAACAAGGGGGTTTTGTGCTGTGATCTTTCCCTTCAAAGGGACAATTATGTGCTGTGAGCGTCCTCCTTTTTTTTTTTTGTTAGTTTGTTTTTTCTCTGTTAGATAGTTTATTAGCAAGGCCATCCTATCAAATGCCATTAGGAGAAAACTGGGGAAAATATATTTTAAAAAGCAACTGGCCATTTTACACATTCTTTAGTACCAGACACATTTTGCTCCTTGACACAAGGAATCTTACAGATGTGACCATAAAGGCTTGAATGATCTTCTTGTAGAAGACACAGGAAATGTCAGGTGTGCTTCAGAGTTGGGGACAGGCAGATTTGTTTTCATTAAAAAAAAAAAAAATGATAAAAAGAGGACTTGGGGAACTGTGTCTTAAATTAAAATTCCTACAAAATTTCAGAAGAGTCTGTCAAATCCTCCTAATGAAGCTGTAGCCACTAGGACACTCAGGATGTGTGGGCTGGCCGGGTCATCAGGATTTCCCACCTACAGGAAACTGAATGCTATTTGCAGTAGGTTTGCTGGATGGATGCGTAGGAAATGAGTGGCCAGGAGGTGCCTGGGTTTCAGCAATGTTAACATAACAAAACAGAAAACTATGTACAGGATAAAATGTACCTAAGGTAAATGAAATTCTACTCTTAGTATCAAAACTAAATCCTACAACTATTTTTAAACATGATAATTTTTCTACTTCAGCCATTTTCTATAGTGTTTCACATATATTCTACATAAAGTACAAAAACCATTGCCAATGTCTGATCTAATCCAAGTTTAGAAAGATAAACATAGGTAAAATATTAAAATGAAAGGTAAACATTCTGCAGTGGCAGCTCTGGGGCCTCTGGCCGACACCGCCTTGCCCCAAGAGTCTGGGGTTCTTGGTGCACTTTCTGGCATTCAGCTGGCCTCTGCCTTCTGCAGAATCTGTTGTCCCGTCTGTAACCCTGAAATGGCCACAGTGGCCTGCCTGCCTCCCAGAGTAACAGTGCCCTGTTTTTCAGTGCCCCATTTTGAAATTTTCCTGCCCATTTCTTGCTATATTCTTAATGAGGAAACACTGACCTTTACCCTCCTTCTTTCCACCAGGCGCTCCCTCGCACGAGTGTCGCCTAATTATGTGCTTGTTTAGAAGTTCCAGAGACTGAGTCTTGGAACAATCCATACCCCCACCAGGAGACTACCTCCAGGCTGCAATTAATCTATGGATAAACAGCCTTCGAGATAGCGCCAGCCCATTCCCCAGCTGGGGCAATAATTCAAGGCAGTCATCACACTGACCTGCACCTCCTTGCCACTCCTGCATGCCCTTTATACCAAATTCCCTTTTAAAACTCCCACCCTCAGCCTAAGACTTTGAAATCCTTTCTTTGAGGTCTGAGCCTTGGCCGTTTCCCTGCAGCAGAGCAGCAGCGCCCTCACTCGGTTACACCAGGACTGCTGGGAAGGCACAGGGGAGGCACACCATGAAAACTGGCAGGCACACAGCAGTGGGGCAGGCACTCCATCAGGAGTGGTGGTGACTGTCCCCAGGCCTGATGTGAACGCCTTGCCCTCTCCACAGTACCAGGGGCCAGAACCCCTGCCTCTGCTTCCCCCTCCCATCAAGAGGAGTTTTGTGGGGAGATAGCTGGAATGAAGGCCCCAAAGGCCACCCAGAGAGGCCAGGGTATAGGCTGGGTACATGCAAGGAGACCCCTGGGTGGGTGTGAAGGCTGAACTGGGGAGACACAGGCTGACAGGGGGCCTTGAGGAGGAGCCACAGCATTCCCTGGCCTATCCACATCCCAACACCCACCAGCATGAGCCTCCGGAGAGAACCACAGGCTGAAAGTCTTGGGCACTACATGGAGGCAATGAGGGTTTAGGCCTCATTCAGAGAAGTGCAGTCTCCTTGCCAGGGGAGGGTGTGGCCTGCACGCCCAAGCCTGGCGGTGCTCCTGCCTTCTAGGAAGACTGGTCAAAGGGATTGATCAAGGTGGGGCATTAGCCATTCGGGACAGTTCTCTTGATCAGGAAGAAGGGAGGTAAGAGGCAATCAACATCACTGCTGTTCAAGTATCCAAAGGGACATGTGTGGTGAGAGCGTGTGGCCCGGCCCATGGAAGAGAGTGGCCAGCACAGTGACAGTCAGGCCGGGCCACAGAAAGGCCAGCCCCACCTCATTTTTTCGGGACAAAAGCAACTATTCTTATTTTTACATAATTGAAATCTTTGACGTCATACGTGATTCCACATGTTTTTAGAAGATGTAAAGCTACAGTTACATGATAATAATAAGAGGATAGTATACGTTTACCTAAAAAAGTTTTGGGAGAAGTATTTTTGAGAACTTACAGAAAGCTTATGATTATTTATTCTCACCTGGATACACTATCAACTATATTAAAAAATAAATATAATACAAGATGTTATTGAGGATACTGGAGATTGATGCTGGAGAAAGAGCATTTTCCTTTGTGTGCATCTCTGGAGCCGGACTCCTTGTGCCCGATTACAGGCAACTGAGATGCATTCTCACAGCACAGCCATCGGTCTTCCATTCAACACTGTGATCTTCAAAAAAATCTATCATGCCTTAATCAGTTGCCCAAAATATGTATCAAGGTGTTGCTTCATAGGCTAAAGCTTTGCTTTTACTGGTGTAACGCTGGAATCCATGCCTTGCCCTGGCACCTCCAGGGACGCTGCAGAGGACGTTTGCTGTCAAGACAGGCAAGGCTCTGCAGAGGACCCAGCTGCAGATTGGAGACCTTAGCACACAGGAGTTTAAAAAGTCGCCCTGAGAGGAGGGGGCACTGTGGGCAGAGTGAATCTCCGGGCAGGGCACTGAGGCATAAAGGATGTGATGTGCTCACAGGACAGACAGGATACAGGATGGAACTTGGCTGTAGCTTAGGAAACCAGACAGTGAGAAGAGAGAGCCAAGTCTGGGCAGGTGGTTAGGGACACGTTGTAAGGGGCCTCAGATATCAGAATAAGGCACAGAGACTGTGTTCCACAGGCAAGGTGGGGCCACAGGAGGAACAAAGGTGACCTGTTCTGTGTGAGGATGACCCGGCAGGAGTGCGGAAAGGACGAGGGCCTTGCAGGGAGGTGGGGCACGATTTGTTTCAGAACACAGAATGGGAATCTGTTTCAGCATACTGTGTCTGAAATGGAGGTAACCATCACAAGCGAGATGAAAGAGACCATTTCATTCAGAATTCAATCAATTCTTGAAGGTGCTGCAATGGCAAGTTTGTTCATCTCCTGGTAAACAATCAGATTTTATTTTTGTTTTTGTTTGTTTTTCCTTCTTTTCTCAGCAGCTACAATTAAGTCAACGTAGTGATTTCGCAGGAGCAGTGACCCGGCTGCGTGGGAAGGGTGCGTGTGAGCAAGGCCTCCGGCTCCTGCCTGGATTCTCTCATCATGGATTCCCGGGAGGGAAGGTGAGTGCCCTGCAGGGCCTCCGTGGGTCCTGAGCCCCAACCTTCCCCAGCCCTGAGTGCAGAGTGTGAGCACGTCCTCTTTCCTCAGGGGAGCCCTGCCTCCCGACTCCAGGGACTCTTTCCTGGGAGGAGGCGTGGGTGTGGGCTGGAGAGGCTGCCCCAGGCCAGCCTGGAGACCCTATGACTAGCTCCCGGTGTTTGCTGTGCCCTGTGCCCAGTGCTTGTTAGGACTGGGCTGCGAGGACACCACCCAGCAGACGTGGGTCATTTAGAGACTCCACAAGGAGGCATCACTCAGCTCTGGGTTAGGGGCACAACTGGATGACCCTCAGGGAAGTCTGATAGAAAATGGTGAGTGTAGGTCTCTGAAAACAGGCGTGGGGGAAGAAAGGCTGGGGGAGGGGTGCCTAGGGGATCTGCAGAGCCAGTGACAGAGGGACCCAGGACGAGACAGGGCCTTGGTGGGTCAACAGGGACTTTGCATGAGTCTATTAAAGGAATTCACTTTCAGTGCTGGATCCTCATGGTGATTATTAGTTTTCCGTCAGTATCACGTCTGGGCACTTGTGTCTCTATGGCCTGAAGGCTACTTTAGAGCCCATGTGTTTTTATACTCCACACTTCTCATCGCCTCCTGAGCACATACTGGCCTCCGTCCAAAAAGCATGGACAGCAAGGAACAAGGCTGGGGGTGGAGGAAATGGGCAGCCCAGCACTGTCTTCCAAGGAGCTCTGCTTAATACATGGTCCAACAGAGCCTCTGACAACTGGAACCCCTAGGCAGTGCCTGGGCAGGTGTCACAGAGGCATTTAGGAAGAGAGAGAAGAAATCAGTGTACTTCCCTAAATGCAGATGTTGCCTAGAGCATGCCACGCTGGTTCACAGCTCACCAAAGAATCTTTCCCAGTAAAGTTGTCCTTAAAAGATTTTTGAGTCAGGGAATAATCTCTGAGACTTGAGTCTAAGAACAATAGCAGTAACAACCTAACAACCACTACACATTCTAAAATAGCTGGAGAGAAATTCAATATGTGTGTGTGCAAAGATTTATTATTAATGTAACTCCAGGAAATGGCTGAGCTGGCATAGACCTAATTCCTTTCAGTTTAGAGATGCATGGCGTCTATAACACATAGGCCGTTCATGATGGCCTGGATGTCACTGTGAGCTTCTCTGAGCAATTGGTTAAGTGTATTTACTTACTTAAGGATAGAAATTGTAATTCATTGACCACTTTGTTTATCATTAGTATAGAACGTAAGAATGGGGAAAGTATTGCCACAGAAACTTTCTATTGAGTTTTTGGCAACTTCCCTCAAACTTTCTCAAACTAAATGTGAGCCTTTTCCTGTATCTGAATTTTTCCTTGGTAGGAACTTTAGTAATCAAACTTTTGCTGGAGAGTAGCATTATAGCTCCCTCGGGATTGTTCCCATTTCTCAGGCAATTGTTTTGTCTAACTTTTTTAAAAAAAATCATACTGAATTTGAAGTGCTGAAAGGAAGATAAGTTCTTCAGTCTGAATGATTAATAAGGATATTACAGAACAGAAAAGAGAAGACAGAAGTTGAAAAGCAAATGAAATTTTCCCTGGCACAAAAATCAAATTAGGTTTTTCTGAACTTCTGTTTTATAGGCACAGCCCTGAGGCTTTGTTCTGGTATCTTCCTTGCCCATTTTGCTCCTTTTATGGTCACAGCTACTTCTGGGTAAGTTTCCTGACCCCTAAATCTTTTTCAAAGATTTAGCTCTTCCATAGTATCTAAAGGATTCTTCATAAACTTGGCTAAGTGAGCTACTATGCAAGCCTTTTCTGGATTTCCTTCTTTCAAGATATTGTAGCAGGACTCTTACTCAGTGTGTATTCCCGTGCAATACCAGCATGAGGAAAAGATTAAGAAATTTAAAAAAACAAGGTAAATATATTTACTGATAATGAACTTTAAGATACATTAGGGAATTAGTAATGACCTACTAAGTTGAATCATGAAATTTCCATGGGGTGAATCAACTTGGTTGAATACGGATGACATCATCATAGAGTTCAACCTACAGACCACCTTGAGTCCCACCTCCCCTTCTCATTTTGTTTGTTTTTTGTTTGTTTTTTACTAATTCAGGGATTTATTCATGTTATTACTATATAGAAATTTGCATGGTAAAGGTTAACAGTAAATTCAGAAAATCCATTACTTCTGCAGAGGGAAGGTAATTCAAAAGGGAAAAGGTGTACAGGTGGCTTTAGCAATATTCCTTTGCTTCAGTTGGCAGTGGGTACTGAGGTGTAGGGGAGGGAAAAAAGGCTTCCTTCCCCTGTCCTAAGTTTTTTGGTTGGGCTACAAATTAAGCTGACAAAAGACAGGTTAACAGGAAAAAAACATATTTAACTACATAGGCAAGGGACTCTCACACGGGTCAGATGACTGACGCTTATATATTAATATTACAGCATCTTCAGCTATAGAAGGAATGGGGGCAGGGGTTTGGGACTTTGGGTTGGTGGGGTGGGGGTTGTAGCCACATAAGTTCTGGGAAAGTGAGGGGAGAAAATAAATGATGAATAAAGCTTGTCTTGTTATGCAGATAGTCTCTCAGGTAACAAAAGTTCTCTCAGTGCAGCCCTCCCTAATACAGATTTATTTTAGGTATTTTGCATGGCTGGTGCAGTATTCAAGACTTGGTTAATGTTACATACTATATTAATAAGCCAAAGAAGAAAAAATCATTTTTGGTTATGTAAATTGATGCAGGAAAAAACATTTGACAAAATATAACACCATTTTATAATAAAAACTCTCAGACAACTAGGGAGAGAAGGGGACTTCCCAAACTTTATCAAGAGCATTTACCAAAAACCTATAGCCAACTCTTACCAGAAACCTACAGCTAACTCATATTTTGTGGTTAAAGACAATGTTTTCCCCCTTGGGTTAGAAACGAGGCAGAGATATCTGCTCTCACCATGCCTATTCAACAAAGAACTGAAAGTTCTAGCCAACACAAGCAGGCAAGAAAAAAAGTAAGGCATACGGATTAGAAAGGAAGAAATAAAACTGGCCCTGTTTGCATATTACATGATTGTCTATGAAAAATCTCAGAGAATCTACAAAAATCTTGTAGAAATAATAAATTACTTCAGCAAGTTCTCAGGATAAAAGCTCCATACTCCCAAACTCATCACATTACTATGTAATAATGAATATGTAGAAACTAAAATTAAAAACACAACACCTTTACAATTGTTCCAAAGAAAATGAAATACTTAAGCATATATCTGAAAAAACTTGTACATAATCTGTAGGGTGAAAATTACAAAATATTGATGAAAGAAAATGAAGGACGAACTAAATAAATTCATACACATGCCTTGTTCATGGTTTGAAAGATTCACCCTAGCAAAGATGTCAGTTCTCTCCAAATTGATCTGTAGAGTTAATAAAATTCTTATCAAAACCTCAATGAGATTTTTTTGTGCACATAGATAAGCTTATTTTTAAATTTATATGAAAAAGTAAACCCTAGAATAGTTAATTCTTGAAAAAGAAGAATAAAATACATGAATGATTTTACTAGATATTAGGTTGAGTATATAGTTACAATAATCAGACAGTGTGATATTGGTAGAGAGATGAATACATAGATCAGTGGAACAAAATAAAGAACCCAGAAATTGACTCACGCAAATATGCCCAACTCATTTTTGACAAGGGTACAAAAGCAATGAAAGAGGAAGGAGTTGTCTTTTCAACAAATGGTGCCAGAGAAAATGGACATCCATAGCCTAAGAAATCTCAACTTAAACCTTATACCTTATACACACAAATTAACCTGAAATGGATCACAAACTTAACTGTAAAACATAATACTACAAGTTTTTAGAAAAAAAATCCTAGAAGAAAATCTTTGGGATCTTGGGCTAGACAAAAGTTCTTAGTTCTTATTCATAAGTGCCTTTTCATAAATTTTTATTTTCAATAATAGATCAATGGGTACCTTCACTTATTCTGAGAAAACAGAGAAGTATTCAATGTGCTCTTTCAGGTTTATAGGCAAATCACATGGATTGATCATTCATTGTAAACCTATAGTTAGTTGATCAGTAGCAGAGCCATCTGTAGTAGAATATTTTCCTAACAGAAAAATTCTGTATATGATAATAAAATATTTGGAGGATTAAAAGGGGAACCAGGGGGTCAGGGTGAGCAGGAGATGCTGCCGGTGGGGGTGAGAAGGGAGGAAAGTTCCCAACCCAAGCACAGGCAAACCTGGCAGAAACTGCTGGAAGGAGACAGAAAAGTCACTCAGGCTTCAAGTCTACTGATTAATTGTAATGTGCCATGCTTTGTAGAATAAAGAAAACAGTGTTTTCCAGCAAAAACTAGAACAGATAACACAAATCTAAGGATAGTTTCTTTATGACCAGTTTTTACACAGAAAGATGGAGGAAAGAGTAATATTTTTAAGTTTTATAGCTGGCTTTGGGGAAAAGGAGTTCTGGTTTTTATGACCCACCTTGGGGAAGAGGGGTTCTAGCATGTACAGCTATCCTTGAGGGAGAATGAGGGGCCAGAGACAGAAGGTCAGGGAGAAACATTTTCTTCTGAGGCCTTCATTTTGGGCTAGCTTTTTCTGAGCCCCAACATGGATTTGAATGCGTTTTCCAAAATTGGCTTAACTACCAAATTCTTTATTTGTTCTATTTTGATGTTATATAAACTCATAAATGTTACAATCACCAGGAAGATTTTGGTTCATTCACCCTCCCTCAAATACTGGCTCAGCTCACATCCCTTGATTCCCTTTGCTCAGAGTTTCCACCTCTGCCAGTGCTGAATTCCCAGTACAAGCTGTGGACTACACATTGATTTGGCTCTACCCTCTCAGAAAACCAGTGAAATATCAATGAGGAATGACATAAAAATGAGAAGACATTCACAGAAACACTTTTAAGTCAATTCATACTTTGAATACAGAGTGCTTCAATAATCAAGAATTTAACCACTGTTAAATTATCCATATGCTGATTAAGGGGGACGATGTTACCCTAGTAAAAGGAACATACACATGGTAGCCCATGAAACCAGTAGGGTGCTGTTAAACAGAGAGTCCCGCTTCAGAGATCGCCAGGTGTCGCTTTTTTCAATTTTGTAATTTACAGTACTTCCTAAGACCCCTCTGTGCATGGATACATCAATGCACTATCTCATTTGATAACCATATCTCTGAGAGGAGGTTGCAAGATTTTCACACTTGCACTGAGTCTTCCAGTGACATCCCACTTCACCTTGACAAGTATATCTGACCACCCCACTGTGTTAGAGATGACAGACTGTGTGAAATAATGGTATCCTTCCTGCAGAAGGTTGCTTGGGAATGTAGACAGTGTGCAGTGGATTGACGAGTGTAGACTCTTATTTAAATCCATTTTCTATGTCAAGTGATGTGTCCAAGGGATTGATTTTGGCATCAAAACCAAAATACTTCTCTTCCTGAACTTGTTCTTCAGACATTACCCTTCAGTAGCAAGTGCTGACAACTACAGATGCTGCCTTCACTAAAACTTGATTATTGATCAAATAATCTTATCTTGTACCCCCTGAAGTAATGTAGTGGGAGGAAGAGCTTCAGATCTACCCGTGCTTGGGGAGGGCTGCACTCACTGTAATTGCTTGGCCTGGCGACTAGGACTCTTTCTCAACATTTGCCAGTTTGTGAGCATGATCAATGGATTTGGATGCTAAGAATATTTATCTTATGTTTAATTCTGCTCAATATTTTTAACACCCCTGCATTACTAAACAACAGTCTATTTTTTTTTTTTCTTTTCTGTCCCCAGAACTGCTTACATGATTCAAAACAAATATCTTCCATTGGGCCTTTCATATACGAAACTGAAGTTTAAAAAGTAGTAAATCAAACTACTGCCTACCACTACTATTATACTTCAGAATTTTGGCGCCTATCTTTCAAAAGCAACAGGATACATGCAACCATTAGGTGGAAATGTAAACCACTGCATTCTTAACCACAGTGGTTCTTGGGTAAGGTGTGTGCTGCAGTTCCCCAGGCCCTGCCTGAGGTCCCTGCTGCTAGTTCCCACACCCCTCAGCCCTGCTGGCCCTGGCGGGCCCTGAAGTCCTGCATTCTAACTGGCCCTGAGCTCCCATCTTCCCCAACCCACCCAACCTTTCATGTGTCCCTCCTGCACCACAGCTCTGTGGTTTCTGCAGGCAATTGGGAAATGGTCCACTCCCTTCTGTGTTTCCCACCTTCTGCCTGTGAAAGGGACACTGATCAGAGGTCACTGTTTCAGAGTCTGGGGAAATGGCTCTTCTGGAGTTTGTGGCTCTCACTTTCTGGACAAATAAATGTGGTTGCCTGATGGAGCCCAGAGCCCATGGTTGTGTTGCATTCTGGGTCCGTTCCCTTAAAAATACCAGTGTTTCTGCAAGATTTCTGTCATTCTCCCAGTCAGTAAAATGCTTTATGAGCATTTTTTCTGCGGCTCCAGTATGTTTATTAATATATTCATTTATTTGCCAATGATATGCATGCATTGTGGTTCTGTAATTGATATGTATGACAATACTTCTGTATATATATTATGAACTGTATTATATATATATGTAAACCTCAGAAGAATGAGATGAAAAAGAACCTAAATGGAGCTCTAACGTTTTCTCTCTGCACCTCAGCATGCTGTGTTGCCCTTCCTACTGGGGAAAGCCCACCCCGGGCCCCACCACCAAGGTACCTCATGCCTGTTAAGTGAAGGCAGGGTGGGACAACATGGGGACGACTGCCCCAGAAATGATTTTGTCTGCTTTTGCCTCCACTCCTTATCTGTGATAACCATCTTAAATTGCAGGTGTGTTCAGGATTCAGGGAAAGGTATCCTTTCCAAGATGGAGTCTGTCCCACAGGGAGAAGTGGAACGCACTAATGCACTGTTTTTCATGGAAGTTGTAAAGTCAAATTTCCTTTGCTTATCTTTAGTTTCCTCTTAAACCATACCATGATTAAAAATAAGACCGCTATTAAGAGAGTTACCATACTATGAAATAAGTCATTATCTAAATGACAAAGTGGCTTTTTTTTTTTTTTGCTGAAATAATGATATGCATCCTGACCTGGTGGTGGTAGAAATAATTTCCTGTCAGGCTATCACCTGCCTCACAGATGAAGGGGCTTCTCCCCCATGGGCTGGATGATGTGGTGGGGGAAGCATCGGTTTGAGTCAGAAGATGTGGGAACCAAGCGCATGTGTGGTTGGGGGATATCTCAGGGTCCCCATTTGTCAATCAGGTTACTGGGATAGAGGACAGGCCATAGTTACTGTTTTGACAGTGGCTCTTCATCTTCCTCCCCTCCTTCTTCTTCATCTAAAATCACCCCTAAGTCCCTATACAATGAGGGATGGTATGGAGTGAGCTGGGGATGAAGCGTGGTGTCGCCACTGAGCAAATGGGACCACCACCCAGTGCTTCTTCTGCCAAGGTCTGCTTCCTGCTTGGCTTACACACACGTCTGTCAGATGTGCTGACCATCGTGAACCTGCACCAGTGTGTCCTTGATCTGCCTTCTGCGGACCCTCCCATCAGACAGCCTCCTGGGAGTCCTTCCATTTAACAGCCAATAAAATATGTAGTTACTTGACAGGGGAGAATAGCTCAGCTTCCTACCTGAAGCCTCCATCTTCTCTTTTACTTACAAAAGTTCAAGAGAATGTAATCATTTTTCCAGAAAATATTTTTCCTGGTTATTTGGTTTGGCTTCATGCTCCATTCCAAGGGGAATAAGAGTGACTATAGAACTTTACAAGCCACATTTCCCATAAATCTCTTCTGTAAAAATATTTTGGCCCACAGGTCTTACCAAAAAAAAAAAAAAAAAAAAATAGGAAGAAAAAGCTTAGATGACAGACCTGCGTCGCCTATGTTTCCTTTGTCATGGTACCAGGATGAGATGAGGTGATCATGTTTTCCTATGAAAGACACTAGCATTTCCTAAATCCTCATCTATTTTCCCAGAAGTTCCATTATTTTATATCTTTTTCTAGAATATGGTTTCATCTTATTTAAAGACATGATTTAGGCATACGGGCTGATACTTCCAAAAAGAAAATATCATTCCCATGATTGTGGGACACTGTGGATGTGGTTGTTCATAGGGGAATGTTGAGTTATTCTGGTCACTTGATATTATTGACTGGACATTACAGGTCACTGGAATGGCCACCTTGCATAATTCTATGAACATAATAAGAAAATCTCACACAGGGAGCAAATTTCAAAAAGCTAATAGCTATAATTGTGTAAGATATATTACTATTTGACTGTGTTATTCTTAATTTAAAAAATAGATATACAACCTCAGAGCCCTCCCATTAGCTCAATCCTACCTTGTTAGAGAAGGCACCATGACCCTGTCATCCCAATGAGTAATCTAAGACACTTCATTAGAGATAGACACTTGACATCTGTTTTTATCTTAAGATAACAGGATTCTATGAACAGTGAGAAATATATAATCTCAACTAAGTGCACAATTTGACAAGTGTTAGGGATATACTGAGACCTTTATCATTATTATCATAAAAATGTTGGTTAAATATATATATTTTTTAATTTAACAAATGTTAAAATGTCAATTCCCAAGTAATTTGGGACAATGTATATCTGAAGGACAAATTTAATTATATATTTTCTAAGATTTCAAAATTATTTTAATCAATGTGTCCTTTTTGTCACCCTGCAATGAATATAAAACAGAGCCTGACTGCCTGAATCTTGGGAAATGTATATTTCTTGGAATTATTTTAAAAAGAAGACAGAATAATGGCCAAGAAACATATGAAAAAATGCTCAACATCTTTAATCATCAGGGAAATGCAAATCAAAACCACAATGAGATATCACTTATCTCCAGTGAGAATGGCCTTTATCAAAAAGTCCCAAAACAATAAATGTTGGCATGGATGCAGAGAGATAGGAACACTCATACACCGCTGGTGGGACTGCAAACTAGTGCAACCCCTGTGGAAAACAATATGGAGATACCTTAAAGAGATACAAGTAGATCTACTGTTTGATCCAGCAATCCTATTGCTGGGCATCTACCCAAAAGAACAAAAGACATTCTATAAAAAAGTCATCTGCACTCAAATGTTTATAGCAGCACAATTCACAATTGCAAAGATGTGGAAACAACCCAAGTGCCCATCACTGCAAGAATGGATTAATAAAATGTGGTATATGTATACCATGGAGTACTCTTCAGCTACAAGAAACAATGGTGATATAGCACCTCTTATATTTTCCTGGATAGAGCTAGAACCCATCCTACTAAGTGAAGTATCCTAAGAATGGAAAAATAAGCACCACATGTACTCACCATCAAACTGGTTTCACTGATCAACACCTAAGTGGACATGTAGGAATAACATTTATCGGGAGTCAGGCAGGTTTGAAGGGGGAGGAGGGGTGGGAATATACACACATATACCCGATGCACACGTTTGGGGAATGGACACACTTGAAGTTCTGACTGCGGGGCGGGGGGCGGCAAAGGCAATATACGTAACCTAAACATTTGTATCCCCATAATATGCAGAAATAAAAAAAAATGAATTCTTCTAAATAGTTCAGCAGGTTAAGATGATTTAGCTGAACATTGGGATTAGGATTTTATCATATTCTGCTACTACACATGGAAACGTGTAGTACCATCTGAGGGCACTGTCACATTTTGAGGAGCAAAAATAAACAATGTCAGTTAATTATTTAATTTTTACTATCAATTTGTTAGAAGTTCTAATAGAAATAGCGCTAGAAATATGTCTCATTTATGAAAAATCTTCCTATGCTTGCTAATGTAGCTTGTTTCATTTTAAAAATAAGGCAAACTTCACAAACCTGACACAACCTGTCATGTGCAAAATATCATGCCAGCTGCACAGCCCCACAGGAGCGAGTGGGAGGCAAATGCATCTTTGCAGGTTTATCTCCTCTGGAGTCCATTTGCCGAGGGCTCCTTTCTTCACATTTCCAGAGTAAAATCAGTCATTTTGAGTGCAGGGATTTGTGCCCAATAAAATTATGTGGCCCCTAATGTCATTTGACTGGATGATTACTAAAAGTAGACCAAGAAGATAATTTTCGCTCACTAGATAGTGACAGTTTTGCTTGCTTTCAAAGTTTGGGATTTTTCTAAACTGTGGGTCAGAGCTCAAGCTAATGAAATTTTGTGAAGGAAAAGATTTTCCAGATTTATATGTGCAATCTGTGATTTTTTTCAGAAGAAAGAAAAGTAATAAGATTAGAAAAGAAAAAAATACACAAGCATTCTCTCCAGGGAGCACGGCAAATCTCTGAGATTCTCTCCTGTGCTGCCAGTTTGCCAAGTGCTGTCAGAGCCATGAAGAAGGACCTGTCACCGGGTGGCTGATCAGGATCCTAAGGATAGATATGAGGTCTCTGTCAGAGGTCTCAGTGTAAGGTCTCTCAGTGTTGGTCTCTGACAGAGGATGTGGGGTGTCTCAGTGTGAGTCTCTGTCAGAGGTCTCTGTGGGAATCCCTACCAGAAGGGTCTGTGGAGGTCTCTCAGTGTAGGTCTGTCAGAGGTCTCTGTGTGGGTCTCTGTCAGAAGTCTATGTGGGGATCCCTGTCAGTGTTCTCTGTGGAAGCGTCTGTCAGAAGTCTCTGTGGAGGAATCTCAGTGTGGGTCTGTCTGTAAGGCAAATCCATTTGTATAGGCAATAGGTTCTTAAGCCAAACTAAAATGATTGCTGGCGTGTCTTCTGCCGGCCTTTAAGTCAGCATGGTTACGTAACCATGATGTCACCTCCTATGTGAATCACGCCTTTGCTTGGCATGTTGCCATGATTGTTCTGAGCCATATATAAGCGCTCACCATGTTCTTGCAGTGGGTTACATCCCCCCGGCAATAAAAGAACATGTTTCCTTTACCCACTACTGCTTGTCTCTTCTTTCAATTCCCAGAAACCTGCTCCGGTACCTTCGCTGGCCGCAGAGCCCCCTCCCCACAGAGTCTCTGTCAGACATCTCTGTGTGGGTCTCTGTCAGTGTTCTCTATGTGGGTTTCTGTCAGAGGTCTCTGTGTGGGCTTCTGTCAGAAGTCACAGGCACCTATGAGGGTCTCTGTCAGAGGTATCTCTGGGGGTCTCTAAGTTTGAGTCACTGTCAAAGGTCTCTATTTGGGTCTCTCTCAGAGATTTCTATGAGGGTCTCTTAGGTGGGTCTCTGTCAGAGGTCTCTGCAAGTCTTTGTGTGAATGGCTATCAGAGGTCTCTCTGGAGATCTCTGTGGGAGTCTCTGACAGAGGTCTCTGTGGGGGTCTCAGTGAGAGGTCTGTGTCAGAGGTCTCTGTGGTGGTCTTTCAGGGTCCCTCTTTGTCATAGGTCCTTGTGGGAGTTTTTCACTGTGATTGTCAAAATTCTCTGTGGGGATCTCTGTCAGAGGTCTGTTGTGGATTCTTTGTCAGAGGTCTCGGGGAGTCTCTGTAGATATCTCTGTCAGAGTTCTTAATTTGTGTATCTAATAGAGCTCTTGGTTGGTCTCGATGGAGGTCTCTGATATCGTCTCTGTGTCATCAGAGTTCTTATTATGAGGTCTATCACTGAGTATCTCTGTCAGAGGTCTCTGTGTGGGTCTCTGTGAGGTCTTTGTGAGAGGTCCCAATGGAGGTCTGTCAGAGCTGTGTTGGGGATCTCTTTCCAAGGTCTCTGTGAGAGGTCTCTGTGGAGGTTTCCCACTTGGGGTCTCTGCCAGAGGTCTCTATTTGGGTCTCTCTCAGAGATTTCTATAAGGATCTCTTAGCATAGGTCTCTGTCAGAGGTCTGTTTTGGAGTCTCTCTTAGAGGTCTCTATAGGTGTCTCTGTCAGAGTTCTCTATGGGCATATCTGTCACAGTTCTCTCTGGGGGTCTCTGTCAATGTCTCTGCCATCTTTGTGGGGGTCTTTCTGTGGGGGTCTCTGTCAGAGGTCTCTTGAGGTCCCTGTGGGGGTCTATGTCAGGGGTCTCTGTGGAGGTCTCTCTGTAAGGTCACTGCTCAGCTCCAGCATTCCCAGGCCCTGGCTCCCCTTGCTGCTATGCCCCTGTTGGCTTCCCTGTCCCCAGCGGACACGGGACAGGCTCTAGGAGCAGCCCAGGCACAACACTGGCCCTCCAAGTACCCCAGCTCTGGGAGCAGCATTGAGGCCACATGTCTGTGAAGGTCACCAGACTGTGATACCACAAGCACCTGAGTCCTGTCTTTTCTACCAGTCCTCTCTAGAATTCCAGAGGTGACAGTGCACAGGCTGGTCACATATGCAGTGAGAAAAGCCACCTTCCTACAAAGGCTTTGTGCCCCTTGGTCTAGCCCTCTGCCATGGGGCTGCTGCCTGACCCCCTTGGCCTATGGGTGCACTGGGCAGTCACTGTTTAGAGTGCCAGGTGAGCTCTGCCATCCTCCTGGTTGCCACCTCTTCAATTCTTCTCCCACACTCCACCCTCATCCTCTGTCTGCCACCATCAGATGGTTCCCCATTCTGGTCACACCAGAGGGGAAAGCGGGTGGCCAGGAGGGCAGACGAGGCCCTCGCACCTCCTGCTGCGCCCACCCAGACCGGCCCTGTCTTGGCCGCTGCTTTCAAAGGGAGGAAGGTGGAGGATGGGAGGGGCACGCTCCTGTCACCAAGGCTGAGCCCAGAGGGGCCAGCAGGGACCATCTCTTGGACTTGGCTCTGGGCTGCCTCTCCAATCCTTCAGCAGGCTCTGGGCAGGGTCGTCTGTTCCTCACCAGGAAAGTCATGGGGGCCAGATCTCTCTGCCCCTGCACCCAGGGCCAGCACCTCCACCCTGAAACTTCCTGAGCCACTTCAGGCAGTGTGAGGCTGCCTGGCTCCCACATTCCTGCAGCCTGAGGGGAATTTCCCCACTTAGAGGCCTCTGTAAACCCATCCCCCACCACTGCACAAAGTTCGTGTAGAGGGAAAGCCTGGGCAAAAACAGTGTGAGTCAGATCCCGGGGTGGGGTGTCCACAGGGTTTGCCAGTCCTGACGGTCCTGAAGTCTCTCTGTAATGACCGAGTTATGAAAAGAAGGTGCAGTGCGGGACCTGGGGTGACAGTGCATCTGCCAGCTGGTCAGCCTCCCCATGCCTGTCCCGCCCAGAAGCCACACCCAGGCAGAGCGAATGCTGACCCCTTCCCTGCAACCCAGCATCCCACACGGAAGCCACTACCTCTGATGAGAAAAACACATTTATTTGGCCCATGTTCTTGATAAGAAGAAGCCATTAGCATATACCAGATGTGCTAACATGAGGCAAAACAGGTTTTCTCTGCCTGAATAAAATTTATTCTGTGAGAAAATTTTCCCATAAGGAAAGGCATAAAAGGCAGGATCTTGCTGACCGGACAAGTGTGTTGTCTAACGGAGAAGGTGGCCCGAAGCTCTTGCCACCCTTGGCCTATGCTGGCAGGGACTGGCCGGGAGCACAGGCTCCCTGGGTGGGGAGGCCCAATTGCTGTCCCTCTCTGTGACCCACTTGTTCTTGACAAGATAGCTGTGGCCCATGGGGGTGGGGCGACTGGAGGCTATATCTCTCATCACTCTCCTTTGCCCTCTGTGGTAGGGACCTTTGGGGTAGCAGGAACGCCCATCCACTGGGGCCTGGGGTTCCTCTTTGCGGAAATTGAACGCCAGGGGACGATGTTCTTGCCTCAGCCCCAATTTGTCCACTAAAATCTGTCCGACACATGTGATGATTGCCCGGACCTCATCAGCCCTGATGTTCATAGATGACCTTGTGGCTTGCCCTGGGCTCTGGGCAGTGGCTGGCACAGGCTTGCCTTTCGGCAGGGGATCTTCCTGCTCTTTGCCCTTCTTACTGGGCTTGAGGCGCTGCAGAAAACGATTGATCTTTTCTCCGAAGTAGCTTTCTGGAGGTGCCTGTCCCTTCTCTTGTGGTAACTGAGAGTATTTGTTCCCAGGGGTTTCTCTTTCCCTGACCTGAGCAGGGCGACTCATCCCACTGGATTGGAAGGGCCTTGGTCCTGCAGACCTTGGTTCATGCTCCCTTGGTTTGGGCCTCCTACTGCTCTCTCTCTTGTCAGTAGGGCCACACATATTGCTCTGAGTCTTCCAGGAGGCCCTCACTTTTGGGCTTCTGGGCTCCTGCTGTCCCTGGCTGCTCCCTCCATGCCAAGTGGGGTCACATAGCCCCTGAGAAGTTGATGCGTCCTTACTGGGCACACTCTGGGTACCAGACAGAGAGGCCTGGGAATTGGACTGAGGTTCCTGAGAAACCAACATGTCTGCTGTGGGGAGTATGTCGGTGTGACGGCCTTGAAAATGGAGGCCAGTGGCACAGTCTTGGAGGAGGACACCAGTGGCAGGGCCTTGAAACTGCTTCTCTGATTCTACCTCCACTTTGAATGAAAACTTACTCGTAACCTTTGTTTTCAGGCGTAGGTCTCCTGGATGCTGGGTACCAGAAATTCTAGAGAATGAGGAGCTTTTACTGGGCCCCAGAGAGCCTGAACCCAGATTCACATTAATGGTTTGGGAGTCTGCCATCACACTGGCTCCCAGCATGACTTCCCAAGCAGGGGGCTTTTCCTCCTTGCCCTCTACTGGCTCCATGGTCTTCTCGGCCCTTGAACATTGGGACCCTACGCTGAGCCCCAGCATTGCTATGCTACTGCAAGGGACTCCTGAGGCCATGCTCTCCTTCTCCTCCTGTAGATCATGCCTGGTCATTGCTGGACTTGGACTTGGCTCCGGGCTGCCTCTCCCGACCCCCAGGACAGTACTACTCTTCCACGTTCTGCTTCCAACGCTGCATGTGAGAGGCTGAGAAGGCCACCTTCCCTCCTGTCCATTGGCAGAGGCCTCTGAGTGCCCACGGTTGTCACCAGATTGGTCACCTCTCTGGTCCCTCTGGACTTTCTCACTCACAAGTGAGGGGGCAGAGAGAAAACCAGTCAGGGTGAGGACTGACTTTTTTGTTATCACCTTCTCTCCTGGACCTTTCCGAGGATGTTCTCCCAGAAAATTGGCAACCTCAGCTATGGAGCCATCCCCAAATTCACCAGTGGCCCAGGAGGGAAGGCTGGAGAATGGAAAGGGTGGGGTTTGACGCTCAAGATTTATGCGCTCCAGGGACTGGAGATTTGAACCCCACCTATGCCTCACACGAAACCTTATAATGTGTGCTTCTAGCATCTCTTGAGTGCAGGGATCAAGGAAAAAAAGCTCCTGAGAGGTGTTCACATGGCATTTCTGACCCCTCAAGGATGCTAGATTTCTGGGCTTATGGTGGGTGTCAGACTTGAGAACAGTACGGCTGGCAGTGATCCTGGACTGATGCTCACGCACAGGGACCGTGCCTTCGTTGATCTCCCCCACCTTCTGGTCCAATTGGAAATTCAGGGTTTTGTCAACCTGCTGCTTCTCTGGGCCCCTGGGTAGATAATTTCCTGATTTATACCTCTGGAGCCTAATCCAGTCACTATCTGACTCCTCCTCCTCCTTGTCGTCCAGAACTTTCACCAAGGTATTTTTTGAACCTATGTATAGATCTTCTGGGAACCTCTTCAGATCTTGCCCTAGGTTCCTGGTTGGGTCCTTGTCTTCTTTGACACTTATGGAACTCTCCTGAGAGAATCTTTTAGAGTGCCTGGACCCCATCTTCTGTTCATCCTTGCTGCTTTTACCTGCAAATGCCCCATGCTTGTCTTCTGCCCCAGGCTGACCCCTCCCTGGGAATTCACCCTGAGGCTGCATCATGGGTGCTTGGGATCTGCAGGGAGGGCCCAACTGGTCTTTATCGGGGGTGAAACTCCTTTGAATATGTTGCTTGTGCTGCTTCTGGTGCTGAGGGATGATCAAATCTCCGAGAAGAATGGAGCCAGACTTGTGGCTCTGGGAGTCCTCGCTATCCTGGGGAAGGTCTGGAGTGGGTTGGCTACAGGAGGCCCGAGAGTTTTTGAGCAGAGAGGATAACATTTTCTTCCACCTCAGTCGCTTCTGCAAGGGCCATTCCAGATGCTCACCTGCAGTTGGGATGAGGAATTGTGCCTTCTCCTGGGATGTAGGGCAAGTTGTTCTACAGCTTCCTGTAGGGTCCCCTTTACTCTGGGGTGGAGAGCAATATGGTACTTCTGGGGGAGCAGGAGACAGAGGGACCTGGCTGTGGATCTTATCCAAAGGTGGGGGCTGGGGCTGGGGCTTGGGCAAGGTTTGAGTCAAAGGCTGAGGCTGGGGCTTGGGCAAGGTTTCGGTCAAAGGCTGGGGCTGGGGCTTCGGGAAGATTTCAATCAAAGCCTGGGGCTGGGCCTCGTGGTGGGGCCCAGGCTGGTCCTGGGGAGGTTGTGAAGGTTCTTCCCTCCAATTTTCCGAAGGAAAAAAGTCAGGGACTTCATTGAAGGAAACAAAGCGATGTGGTGGTTTTGTAGAAGGCTTCCTAGAGACCCAGGCAGCAGCTACCAGGGACTCGCTGTGCAGAGTTGGGAGGCCCCAGAAGAGCTGGCCGCATTTCTGCTGTAAGTGGTCCCCCATGGCCTTTGGATGGGAGAGCTGCTGAGGACCCGGCAGCTGCTCTGGTTTCTCTTTCATGTTCCAGTAGAAGTATGGAGTTGTGGTGTCCCACTCCCAGCTCGGTGACTTTACCATATTCCCCAGAGAACCCTGCGGGTAATCGGGGCTCACTTGTTTCAGAAATGACCTATCCTTTTCTTTTTCCTTCCACAGCTTCAGTCCTGCTCTCTTGGTAATGAGCATTTCCAGGAGCTTCCGGACATCACAGTTGAGGAAAGCAGAGCCACCACCCTCTCTCTGCCTGTGTGTGGGGTCTCCCCAGAGCCAAGCGTCAGGTGGATGATGGAGAAGAGGCTCTTTCTGGGATTTGCTATGTGGCGAGGTGGGAAAGAAAAGGGCCTTGGCAGCTGCCCACCACCAGGAGAGGAAGAAAATGGTGCGTTCAAGGCCTAAGGTGGCCAAGACAGGAGGCACCGAACAAGAGTAACCTGGAGGTGAGCTCTCTGGGACAGTGCCTGGGGGGATTCTGATCAAGTCAGACTGGTCTTCTTGAGGTTGTACTGGCAGGGTGGAGGCCAGAAGTGAAGGGCGCTGGGCCAGGGGAGCCGGGGAAGCCAATGGGGATGAGGTGGCAGGAGAAGCATCTTCCGCACGCTCCCCAGGTGGCTGGTGGGCTCTGGCAGGTGCTGGTTTGCATACTTTCCCTGGGGGATCTGGACATGAGAGCTGACAAAAGCCCCTTTTGTCCCGGAACTTTTCCAGGTGGCTGCAGAAGACAGGAGGCACAAGCTGCAGCAGGGGTGGGTGGGGCCAGGGTGTGGCCCAGGGCCCTCCACTGCCCCCATGCTGACTTCACAAAGCTCTGCCTCTCCCTGGACCCAGGGCTGTAGCCACATCCTGTCCCCATCCCATGGTCTCCCCCTCCCAGGTCAGCCCCAGGCCCCCGAGTCCTGTTCCAGGCCCTGGTAGGAAGGAGAACAAGGAGAGAAGGGGAGAGTGCCTCACCTCTGCAGAAGCAAAACCAGGTCCCGAGCCCCCTCCAGTTCCTCCAGGCAATCTCTACAAGCTGAAAATCAGGAGCCAGGTTAGGATGGGGAAGGGATGGGCCTGAGGATCTTGCAGGAGGCCGAGTGTCCCTCTAGAGCAGACTGGGGGGATTAGACCCTAGGGCACAAGCATCAGGGCTCAAGGCCATGTGACCCTGAGAGGGACAGCAGGAAGCTTGGTGTGCAGCACTTTATCATGTACAGAGTGCTCCCACATCCATCCCACAGGGGCCTCACACCCTCCCTGTGGGGGAGCAGACAGGGATTGCTCAAAGAAGAACCAGCCTTAGCCAGGCTAAGCAGCTGTCCACAGTTGGGCCTGGAGGCCACACCGCCACATCCAGGCCCCTACTGGGCAGCACCCATTCTCGGCCCACCTGGCTTCATGCCCAGCCTGGGATCTGAGAAGAATCCTGGGTTCTGATATCCTTCCCTGGATGCCACCTCCACCCACCTCAGGCCTTCAATGGACCTCCTGGGAGACTCATTCCTCAGGACAGTGAAGCTAAATTCCCCCCTGGGGGCTCTGGGTAGACAGGCAGAACCTTACCTTTTAGAGGGCAGTTCTTCTTCCTGCGCCTGGGCCTCCCCCTCTTCCCCACTGGAGGCTGAGAGACAGGAAAGATTGAGAGGCTGGGACCAGTCCTCACTCACCTCTCCCCAGACAAGCTGCAGACATTTAGTCCTTATGGAAGACGTGACCTTCTACATCTAGTTAATGGATCTCTGCCTTCTTTTCTTTGCTTTCACTCATTTTTAAAGTGGATAAAAATATTGTCTGTTTTCCTTCTTTGAAAAAATGCAAAGAGGGATTTTCGACATGAGATCCACCATGAGTGTCTTCT
Source organism: Eulemur rufifrons (assembly GCF_041146395.1). NCBI lineage: Eukaryota > Metazoa > Chordata > Mammalia > Primates > Lemuridae > Eulemur > Eulemur rufifrons. Next base: position 450,789 of record NW_027182905.1, on the reverse strand, counting down.
GTCGCTGTTCCTCTGCTTGAGACACTCAAGACTCCAATGTACAGGTGCCTCTGAGCTGTCAGGCAGGATTCTGCTTCTCAAAGAGGCCAGAGGCCACTCCAGCCTCTGATGGGAGGCTCAGCACAGGCCTCAGATCACCAGACACAGATGGGCTGGGCTACAGGTACTGGCCATGGGAAGGCAACTGATGACTGATGAACCAGGACTGAGGGCCGTCCACCCACACAGATCACAACCCTTTCATAGCCTCCTCCTGGTTCCTGAGTCCTGGCATTTGACTTTGCCCTGATGCCTCCTCTGCACCCACAAGGGTGTCTGAGAGCTTAGTCTAGAAATCTTATACTACTCTAACCCCTTCCTGCCCTGCCTGGGCCTAGGAGGACAAGGAAATTTCCCATCTCAGGAATCTCTAGTCAATTTGGAAAAGTGGAAATAAAAATAGAAAGAAAAGAGAGAATCATTCTCTGTTAGTTCTGGGCTGAGAGTTCCTTACCTTCCCGATGCTGCTTGTCTGCCCAGTCGGTGGTGAGGATGGATCACTCCCAAGGCAGGGGAGTAACAGAAGGAAGAGCCCCAGTCCACACAGGATGCCCAGGCTGACATCCATCATCCAGGAAGTGGAGCTGGGGTTTAGCCATGTGGCACTATCGCTATTCAGAGGAAATGGATGATTCTCCATCTTCTGAATCCCACTGTCCCTCTAAAGCAACTGAGCCCTGGGCGTTGCCTTTGGGCCTTTTGACTAGGGCCCAGGCCTGCATCACAGAGCTGTGGCCCCTCATCACAAAGGGCTCCTGAGGGTGGGGTTGATGATGTGGGGAGGAGGCTGAACCACAGTCCCTCCCCCACCACCCTGCTCTGCAGATCCCTCCACCCCCTGGGCCTTCTAGATCCTCCTTCAGACTCCACCTGCTCAGCCTGTCAGAGATAGACCTCAGTCAATTTTCTATTCTTTCCCTCTGCAACCCAGATATTACCTGATTCCTTTGCTCTACTAGAGATCTTGACTTGAACCCACCAATTTCCTAGCCTTTGAAAGTCCGAAATTCTCCCAGGAATTTTGTTTATTTTCTAGGGATTTTTACTCTCAAAATCTCCTCTGTCTTCATAATTTTCCCACAAACTAAGCTTTCTTCTTTCATCAACTCAGACGTAGAACTTAACTTTATACTTATTTCAATCTTGTAAATTTTGAATATTTTAGTTGTTATTGTTTATGTTAACCTTTGCTGTCTTCGCTCATGGGCTGACACAAAAAGTCAAACTAATGATTTGTTATTTAAACTTTACAAAACTAAATAAGTATAGTAAAAATATGAATCATTAAACTTCCAAATGATATTTATTTGGTTAGTAACACAATTCTGAGTTATAAAAGCTGCACAAGCACTTATGGAACTTGCTATAATACACACAGACACATACACATATTGTGGCAAACTAATTCATTATTTTCAAATCCATGGATTAATCATTTTCTCTAAATCTTTCATATATTATATTGGTCCTATTTTTTCTTACTCTGCCCAAAATACAATTTCTGCTCTCCAAAGTTTCAGAACATGTGTAATACACATGAAAGGAAGAAATGGGTTATGAGGACTGAACTCTGATCTTTTTCTTTGCTTCCTGCAAAAAAAAAAAAAAAATCCTTTTGTAAGGGAGCCTGGTGAGTCATGCCTACAAATGATAAATCTCAGTAAACAGGTTGTTATGACGCTTATTTCCCAAAGTGAATCTGGTATAGCATCACATGAAAGATAGAAGACCCTTATCTTAATTCAAGCATTCCTTTCTGCAGATTCCTGGTCTTTTGGACAAAGCCTAACTCTTTCAGCCAATTGTCAACTAAAGCATCCCGAAACCCACCTATGACTTGTAAGTCCCTGCTTTGAGATGTCCCACCTTTTTGGGCCAAACCAATGTAGGCCTTCCATGTATTGATTTGTGACTTTCCCTGTAATTCCTGTCTCCCCGAAATGTATAAAACCAAACCGTAACCCAGCCACAGCAAGTCCACTTGCTCAAGGCTTCTTGGGTGTGGCTCCAGGTCATGGTTGTCAAATTTGGCTCAGAATAAACCTCCTTCAATTATCTTCCAGAGTTTGTCTTTTTTTCCATTGACAGGATGCACTGAAGTACTGATCCTCACAGTGGAGAGTGGGCCTGGGGAACCAAAGCCTGGGTTTGAGTCTAGTCCAAAGCAGCCTCTTCTGATATCTCTAATGTCTTCAGTACATATATTTTTCTTCAGAGTATGCCCCAGTCACTTATTTTGGGTTGACAACCACATGGCAACTACATGAGTGGATACCTTGGAGTAGAGCCCCTTTTGACTTACAGTGATTTCTCCCATCAGGGCTAAGGTAGCAGCAGCTAGAGATTCACTCCAAGAGATCATTTGTTTTTGTTTCTGCCAAGGCCAAAATACAGCTCTCTCCTGAGTTTCCTCAATCTTCTCAACTTTTTGGCTTGATATTAAGGTTTATTTTGCTGGAAAACCCCTCTAAGGAGTTTTGCTCGCTTCCAAACAGGAAGGCGAGTTTCCCTGCTTCCGTGGTGATAGAGAGTAGGTTCAGCTTGGGCCCCATCTCCAGGTAAGGAGCTGATCTGAGATTTCCTTTTAGACTTTTCTAGCTGAAGGTAAGGTTTATTGTTAGCTGGCTGTAACTTCTATTTATACTTAAAGATCTCAACAATGTATTAATTATGTAGTAATTTCTTCTGTTTTTGGTTTTACTCTGTCTTACATTGGATTTGGCCAACTCTTGGTCAAAACTGACAGAAGGTCTAAATTATGGAAAATGAGGCCTCTAGAATTGACTAAACCTCCCACAGTTGCAATACATCAGCCAGTTAGAAAAATTATAATATTTTACCCTGAAATATATTTCTTTGACATACTCTGAGGTGGCTGGCACAGAAATAATGCTACAAAGCTCTCATCTGTGGGAGAAAATTTACATATATAGAGGATCTCCATTAATACAGCCAGGACTTTATTTACCCAATCTAGGAAAGAATAAGTGAGAATCTGGCACCTTTAAAGGACTTAAAAAAAATTTATTACCTATTCTCTGTGAGGGCTACTAACTGTGAGGTTTTACTTGCATAACAAGACCACCTTGGCTAGCCTCTCTTCTCTCTTGCAAACCTGTTTTGCTACTTCTAAACCCCCATTCTTAAAAAACAAAAACAAAAGAAAAAACAAACAAAAAAAACCCTTCTGTACTTCATTGAGGAATTAAGTTTCATTCTAAAGGCTCCTGTGTATACAGTTTAAAAATTAATTTAAATGCCTTTTTCTCCAATGAATGAATCTACCTCATGTCTGATTTTTCAGAGAAACTTATGGGGGAAAGGGCCTTGCTCCCTACAGTTTAAAGCCACTCTGTTTCTTCTGAAAAGCTACAGTAGTGAAAATCCAAAAACCTGGCCAGCTGGCAAAAGGGGCAAGAATTTCTTACCAGCCAGGCTCCTGGCCTTGTTCTCTGTTAAACAAAAGACAAAAATCAGTATTTGCAAGGGTTTGACTAATGTAAGAAAAAGGATTTGTGTGATTAGTCTTGGTACAACAACTCTGGTGTAGTTTTTATAATTGTTTTTTTTAATATATATATATATTTTCTTTTTAATTATTATGGGTACATAATAATTGTATATCTTTATAGGGTACGTGTGATGTTTTGATACAGGCATACAATGTGAATTAATCAAATCAGGGTAATTGGGGTATCCTTCACCTCAGGATTAAGATGTTTTATCATTTCTTTGTGTTAGGAACTTACCAATTCCACTCCTTTAGTTATTTTAAAGCATATCTAACTTATTGTTGTTAACAGTCATTTTGTTGTGCTATCAAATCTAATTGTCTAGCTACCTTTTTGCACACATTAACCATACCCACTTTTTATTCCCCACTCCCTGCTACCCTTCCCAGCCTCTGGAACCGTCTTTCTATTCTCTGTGTCCTTGAGATCAATTGTTTTTAATATTTAGCTCCCACATATGAATGAGAACATGGGAGATTTGTCTTTCTGTGCTTGCCTTATTTCACTTAACATAACATACTCCAGTTCCATTCATATTGTTACAAATCGCAGGATTTCATTCCTTCTTTTGGCTATGTAATATTCCGTTGTGTATATGTACCACAATTTCTTTATCCATTCATCTGTTGATGGACACCTAAGTTGATCCCAAATCTTGGCTGAGGTGAATAGTGCCCCAATAAACATGAGAATACAGATAATCTTTTCAGCATACTGATTTCCTCTCCTTTGGATATTTACCCAGCAGTGAGATTGCTGGGTCATACGGTAGTTCTATTTTCAGTTTTATGAGGACCTTCCATACTGCTCTCCATAGTGGTTGCATTAATTTGCATTCCCGAAAAGAGCATACAAGGGTTTCCCTTTCTCCACTTCCTCATCGGCATTTGTTACTGCCTGTCTTTTTGATAAAAGCCATTTTAACTGGAGTGAGATGATATCTAATTGTAGTTTTGATTTGTGTTTCTCTGATGACTAATGATATTGAGCATGTTTTCATAACATATTGGCCATTTGTATGTCTCTTTTGAGAAATGTCTATTCAGATTCTTTGGCCATGTTTTAATCAGATTTTTTTATTTTTTCCTGTTGTGTTTTTGGAGCTCCTTATATATTCTAGTTATTAATCCCTTGTCAGAAGGGTAGTTTGCAAATATTTTCTGACATTCTGTGGGTTGTCTGTTCACTTTCTTGATTGTTTCCTTTGCTCTACAGAAGCTTTTTAGCTTGATGTGATCCCATTTGTCCAATTTTACTTTGGTTGCCTGTGCTTAGGGGATCTTACTCAAGAAATCCTTGCCAAGACCAATGCCTTGAAGCATATCCCCAATGTTTTCTTTTAGTAGTTTCATAGTTTCAGGTCTTATATTTAAGTCTTTAATCCATTTTTATTTGATTTTTGTATGTGGCAAGAGATTAGTGTGTAGTTTCATATTTCTGCATAAGGACATCCAGTTTTCCCAGCACGATTTATTGAAGAGACTGTCCTTTCCCCACTGTATATTCTTGGTAACTTTGTCAAAGATAAGTTCACTATAGATGTGTAGATTTATTTCTAGGTTCTCTACTGAGGCACATTGGTCTATGTGCCTGTTTTTATGCAAGTACTGTGCTGTTTTGGTCACTACAGCTTTGTAGCATAATTTGAAGTCAAGTAATGTGATTCTTCCAGTTTTGTTCTTTTTGCTCAGGATGGTTTTGGATATTCTCGGTCTTTTGTGGTTCCATATAAATTTTAGGATTATTTTTTATATTTCTGTGAAGAATGTCATCGGTATTTTGATAGGGATTGCATTGAATCTGTAGATTGCTTTGGGTAATATGGACATTTTAGTGATATTGATTTCTCCAATCCAGGAGCATGGAATATCTTTCCATTTTTTGTGTGTGTGTCCTGTTCAATTTTGTTTATCAATATTTTATAATTTTCACCATAGAGATATTTCCCTTCATTGGTTAGGTTTATTCCTACGTATTTTATTTCATTTGTAGCTACTGTGAATGGGATTACTTTCTTCATTTCTTTTGCAGATTGCTAACTGTTGGCATATAGAAATGCTACTGATTTTTGTATGTTGATTTTGTATCTTGCAACTTTACTGAATTTGTTTATCTGTTCTAATGGTTTTTTTTTTTTTTTTGTGGAGTCTTTAGGTTTTTCTAGATATTAATATAAGAGCATGTCATCTGCAAACAAGGATAATTTGATTTCTTCCTTTCCAATTTGGATGCCCTTTATTTCTTTCTCTTGTCTGATTGCTCTAGCTAGAACTTCCAGTACCATATTGAATAACAGTGGTGAAAGTGGGCACCCTTTTCTTGTTCCAGATCTTAGAGGAAAGGCTTTCAGGTTGTTTTTTTTTTTTTTTCTCCATTCAGTATGATACTAGCTGGGGGTCTGTCATATATGGCTTTTATTGTGTTGAAGTAAGTTCCTTCTATACCCAGTTTTTTCAGAGTTTTTCTCAGGAAAAGATGTTGAATTTTATTGCATACTTTTTCAGCATCAGTTGAAAGGATCATATGGTTTTTGTTCTTCTTTCTGTTGATATGATGTATCACATGGATTAATTTGTATGTTGGGGCATCCTTGTGTCCCTGGGATGAATTCCACTTGATCATGATGAATAATCTTTTTAATGTGTTGTTGCATTTGTTTTGCTAGTATTTTGTTGAGGATGTTTGAATCTATGTTCATCAGAGATATTGGCCTATAGTTTTCTTTTTTTGTGTGTCTTTGTCTGGTTTTGGTATTAGGGTGATATGGGCCTTGTAGGATGAGTTTGGGAATATCCCCTCCTCCTCAATTTTTTGGAATAGTTTAAGTAGGATTGGTATTAGTTCTTCTTGAATGTTTGTTAGAATTCAGCAGTGAAACCATCAGGTCCTGGATTTTCCTTTGATGGGAAAAATTTTATCACTACGTCTATCTATTACCTGTTATTAGTTTATTCTAGTTTTGTATTTCTTCCTGGTTCAATATTGGTGGTTTTATGTGTCTAGGAATTTGTTCATGTCTTTTGGGTTTTCCGATTTATTGCATATAGTTGCTCATAGTAGTCTCTGATGATCCTTTGGATTTCTGCTGTATCAGTTGTAATGTTTCCTTTTTCATCTCTGATTTCATTTATTTGGGTCTTCTCTCTTTTTTCTTAGTCTGACTAAAGGTGAGTCAATTTTGTTTATCTTTTCAAAAAACCAATCTTCGTTTCTTTGATCTTTTGTATTTTTTTGTTTCAGTTTCATATATTTCTGCTCTAATCTGTATAATTTTTTCTATTAATTTTGGGTTTGGTTTGCGCTTATTTTTCTAGTTCTTTGAGATGCATTGTTAGATTGTTTATTTGAAGCTTTTCTACTTTTTTGATGCAGGCACTTATTGATATGAAATTTATCCTCTTGTTACTACTTTCACTGTATCCCAGAGCTTTTGATATGTTGTGTTTTCATTTTCATTTGCTGCAAGAAATTTTTAAATTTTCTCCTTAATCTCTTCATTGGCCTACTGGTCATTCAGGAGCATATTGTTTAATTTCCATTTATTGTTTGTATATTTTCCAATGTTCCTTATGTTCTAGTTTTAATCCATTATGGACAGAGAAAATACTTGGTATGATTTCAGTTTTTTGAAGTTTTTGAGACTTGTTTTGTGGCCTAACATATGATCTATCCCTGAGAATGATCTATGAGCTGAGGAGAAGGACATGTATTCTGTAGCTGTTGGGTGAAACATTCCACCAGGTCAATTTTCCTTACTCAGGAACTCTGTAAAAGCAGATTCGCAAAAAAACAATTTTGAAAGAGAGAGATTTGCATCTCTTTTCTGCCCATTCAGCTTTCTTCAGAAGTTGTGCAAAACAGAACTCCTGCAGGGTGTCTGTTAGTGAGAGAACTCATAGCATTGATCTTTAACTGTTACTGGGGAAATGGTGGGACTAGGTATTTTCCTGTTATTTTTGCAAGGCTGTCTCTTTCACTTAAGTTTTCTAGTCTTTGACAAACACTTTGAGTCTTCAACTACCGTAAGTTTCTTATTAATTCCGGGAGTTGACAGACCATCCTATTTATTTGGGTAATATGTTCTACAGGAATGAATCTCTTTCTAATTAATGTTCTCTGAAGAGGAAGATGAAAGAGGTTTTTAAGAGATTAAATGTCACTGTTCTTCTGTCAGAATACATTTTTATGGTGTTTTATCATACATGATGCATTTCCATACATCTTTCTCAGCATATATGAGGTGAATTAGGCCATGGAGTTTTTTCCCCAGGTAATTGCTTGAATCTATGCTATGGTATTATGTGTACTCTGAGCAGGTATCTCTGACCTGCTCCAACCTTTAAACTTTTTGAGTTTTAATTTTTAATAATTAAGATCCTGGGAGGTATGCCCATTTAAAAAATATTCATTTTTCATTGCTGTTGTTATTTTAACCACACCAGACCCATCTGGCTCAATTTTCATGCAACAAACTTGTGAAATGTTTTTCAGTTGCCACAGATCCCCAGGTTGAAGGTCACATAAACTGAGCATGCCCAGATGAACCAAGCATGCAACCATGGGCAGAATGTACATGCTCAGACTGAGGAGCAGAGATTGAACTAAGAAGCAGATACTGCATGGCAAGATCCAGGATCCATTCAGATCAAGACCTGGCACCACCCCACGGCAGAATCCAGTCAGATCCTACCTGCTGGCATCACCTCATTGCAAGATAACGTCAGTTCATCATGCCTCATTACCCTCTGCTTATGAAAACCAACCTAGCCCCCAGCCCGGAGAGATGGATTTGAGCATTCTCTTCTGTCTCCGTGCCAGTTGGTTTGCGTAAAGCTTTTCTTTTCTCAAAGGCCAGTGCCATGGTATTTACAGCGGGGCAGCAACTCCACTGATTGCTCAGTAACAATTCTGGTGGGACTGAGGTCTGCCCATGGGACTACTGTCATGAAGGGACCATGGCCTGCCCAAGGCCCTACTGTCCCTTGTGGGGCTTACAGGCCCTCTCACTAACCTTAAGTGGCCACTTAAACCAGTTTATCTAGAGGTTTGAATGAGAGGTCACTGCTTTTCCAACAAGGCACTTCGAAGCTCTTGTCATATTTCTTCTTTTGAGAAAAGAAACTGCTCCACGTGTAAGTAACCTCGTTAACATGCACTTACAAATTAAAACTGTCCTAGAGTCCCAATCTTTGGACTAAGATTATGGGTTGGAGTCCCAACCTCTCCCTAAAATAGTGACTCAGATCCTACCTTAAAGAGGAGGGATCAAGTTCGGGTTAGAGTCCCAAACCAGGTTTGGGTTATAGTCTCAAATCCAATTTGGGCTAGAGTCCCAAATCAGATGAATGCTAAAAGGTTGTAACTGCTGAGGTGCTCACTGCAGGCCCAAATCTTGGGTTATAGTCCCGAGGTGTTTTTTTTAACTATTTCTGGTCCAGGTCTGATTGTCTATGTGTTCATGTTTTGATATATGTTATGATATTTGGCTTAAGTGGAAGGTAAAAACTTTGATGTTTGCAGTAACAGCCTAATCAGAAAATTATTTAAATGAGGGTCCTCATACTACCTTGCTCTCTCTGACCCTGTTAGGACGCTCCCAGGTGACTAGGGGGAATCTAGCCTGTTGGTGATCCTCTGGGAAGCAATCCCCCTAAGCACCCCGTTGCAGAACCAAAACACCTCCCCAGTACAGGACTTTGTTCTATGAAACTCAGATAGTGTTGCACACAAAATGGGCAATGTCAATAGGACTCCAGCAGCAGAAGCCATACTAGTTCAATGAGGGCCAAATGAAAATCCCTCTGCCTTTCTTCAGAGGGTTTAGAAGCCTATAGGGATTATATTGACATGGACCCTGAACATCCAGGTCATAGGAGACTGGTTACTCTGACTTTCATCAGTCAGAGTGCCCCTGATGTAAAAGAAAACCTACAAAAAATAGAAGGAGGCTTGGAGATGCCCATATCTCTATTAATTGAGATTGCCTTCCAGGTGTTTAACAGCTGTGATGAAGTCCAGGAAGGCCACAATAATGGGACTGGAGATAACAATCTATGCTGCTCACCACAGCTCTTGGCCATGATCAGCCTGGACACAGAAAAGTGTGTGCTAGAGGAAACAAATGGCCATGGTTAAGATCCCTGGGGTCCTCACTGGCTGGCAAAAAGAGTCATCTGCCCTTGGGATCAATTTGCATATTGTAAGCAAGAGGTCCATTGGCAACAGGAATGTCCTGACCATCCCCACCCCATCAGTCAGTGTCCCAGATGCCGCAGATTGTTAAGAGTGAACATAAATGATGGGACCTGGGGCTCTCTACAATGTAGAAACCCTGCGTTACAATTATGGAGAGAGACTTACAGTCTTTCTAACCAACACTACAGCTAAGCTTCCTCCACCAGCCCTCCCTCTCCCCGCTTCCTGCTATTCTGCCTGTCTACTTTGCTACCATGTTTTTTCTCAAATTTGAAGAAAAGCTTCAGCTCTTGGGGACAGATAAATTTCAGCGAAAATTATTAGTTTGACAGAGATGCACTATGAATCTGTCATTTTAACTAGTGAGTATTACCTCACCCCTGGCTAAAGCTTTAAAAATTAAAGCTACAAGGTCATTATTTGTATCCTGCAGTACATACAAGTTTGGTTGTATTTGGTTGTATTTGTCTACAGTACCGAACTGGCTTATAAATAAATGAGTACTCATAAATTAAGCATTATTTGCCACAGTGTTTTTCAAGTGCACATAATTTAGTAATCTTTTGGTGAATAAGACTAGTCTAAACCTGTTGGTTTGATAGGAATGGCTGTGTCTTCTCTTTTAGGTTCTCACTTTTATGATAGTTTCCTGACATGCAGTTATATGAAATGATTAGCAGATAAATAATTTGGAATGGTGACTAGCATTGTCTAATGTCTTAGTCATCTTGGTAATCTTGGTAAAATGCTTAAAATAAATAAATGAGGTAAAATGTAAATGGGATAAATATCTGTAAATAATTTTTATGTGATTTGAAATCTTAAATAATGATACTCCTTAATGTGTGGGTCTTTTCCAAATCAGGTGAAAAATAAAACAAATTGTTTAACATAAATATGGTTGTCCTTAGCTTCTTAAATTTAATAGAGAGACTAAATGTATTTGGGTCTATATATATGCATAAAATTATCTTTTAGGGAAACATGTTTTTTAAAATAATTATGAAATATTTCTTATCTATAAAATTCCTATATGTGAAAGACAATTCACAATTTTATGCTGTTTCTTAATAAAATTTAAGGTTACTGAGTTAAAAATTCTAATTAATACATAATTATATATATAAAGTATGCCAAAAGATAAGGTATATTTAATAAGACAAAATTATAAGAGGCACAAAATGTGTTTTTTAGTGAGGAAAAAAATAATTATGTCTAATTTGGAGGTTATTTAAATGGAGGTTTAAAATATGGATTTGGGAAGGAAATAGAAGTAAGCCAGAAGAAAACTGGTAAGTAAGAAAGAGAGATGTGAAGAAAATTATGGATGTGAAGAGGTATAATTTTGTATGAGAAAGAGTCTTGTGTGGTAAATATTTGTCCTACAGTAAAATGACTGGTTATTTAAGAAACAGGAATTATAGTGCAAAAATGAAGGTTTAAACAAGTTGTCTGTAGAGTGTGAATTTTATGAAAGGAATTTTATGTGTGATTAAGTTGGATGCAAATGGAAGGAAATCGTTTATGGGTATTTCTAAAGAATGAACTTGGACGTTAGAATGTGCTGACAGATCATAAAAATTTGTCCCCCATGTTAAAACAAGGGTTTTCTTAAAATATTAATTTGCTCTTAGTGAGATTACAAGAGGTTTTGATTTTTAATTCTGAAATCTCTTTAACAGCTATTCTCTGAATCATGAACAAGTTTCTATTTCCGCCATATTTCTTTCTGAGAACTGTCTAGTTTCCCTGGTTTCAGATTTATCTTGAAAGTCTAGAAAAGCAATGTTTAATGCCAATATAACTTGATTTTGTACTCTGGGCTTTTCTTGATGTGTTTGAATTGTTTTATGTTAACCGGGACGTCATATGCTATTACTAAGAATCATGCATTTATTGTTCAAGGTAACTGGCCTAGGAAACAAAGATTGCTTAGGAAAAATGAGCTTTAGAAGGGTTAAAGTTTTTATACCCATGTAACTTTCTATATTGCTTTTTTTTTTTTTTTTTTTTTGAGACAGAGTCTCGCTTCATTGCCCAGGTTAGAGTGAGTGCTATGGCATCAGCCTAGCTCACAGCAACCTCATACTCCTAGGCTCAGGTGATCCACCTGCCTTAGCCTACCGAGTAGCTGAGACTACAGGCACGAGCCACCATGCCCAGCTTAATTTTTTTTTTGTTTCTATTTTTAGTTAACTGGCTAAATTTTTTCTATTTTTAGGAGAGACAGTCTCACTCTTGCTCAGGCTGGTCTCAAACTCCTGACCTCAAGTGATCCTCCTGCCTTGGCCTCCCAGAGTGCTAGGATTATAGGTGTGAGCCCACGTGCTCAGCGTCTATATTGCTTTTGAAGTCTTTTGATTGTTATGGTTACTCTGGTTGAATGAGTAAGTGTTATTTAGCAGTGACCCATGATTCTATTGAAGGAAATACTTGGGATATTTTAACATCTTTGGCAGGTTTTCCTGAAATCGAAGTCCAATCATAAGGCTTTTGGCCTAAGATTACTTTTCAGATTTCCCAGGTGGGCACCCTGGAGAGCCTCAAAAGATGTACCTCTCATTTTGTAAAGATATTAAATGATTAGGCTTATTTAGTAAATAATACAAGAAGCACTGTCAAATAAGGCATGGTGTTTAACTTCCTTTAAGTTACATTTGTGTAAGTTTATTTTTAAGACCTGGGATATTGTATGACATTCTGATATGCTGTGATGTGTATTACCTGTCATGATTATGATTATTATGTTAAATGGTCATATGCCACAGAAATACCTACATTTCCCTGTCAATTGTAAGCTCTCATCAGATCTCTGATGATGGCTATTCTGAGTTTTTGTTATCCACAGTTACTGTTTTAAATCCTTCTCTGGAAGTATTTGCAATTGGATGTATTCCTAAATTGCTAATCAGGATTGAGAAGAACAAAATTTATTACATAAAATCAAGTAATTGACAATGACAATGTTTTTATGACTTTAATGTTTTATTTTCCAAATTCAAGAAAATTTTCTTTTATAAGCTGTCACTAGTTTGCAATAATTTGGTAAAGTATGATTTTGTGAACAGAAGTGGAAGCAGTTGCTTTTTCTCCCTACTTGATTCTTCTATAATTCAGAACCTACCAGTATTCTAATTTTTATTCATATAAGTTCAGTAAAAATCTGCTCTTCTGTTCTTTATTTATATGTGGGATAGAATTGAAAACATTGGTTATGTTACCAAGGTTTGGACTGAAATGTCATATTTAAAAATGTGCACAAAATTCCTGGCTTCAAGAGTTCCCAGATTAACAGTGAGTGAGTAAAGACGGTCACTTCTTGGTAGGCCCAAGAACTTTAAAACTGTTAATAAAATGTAAAGTCTGCCTTGGTTTGGCTTCCTAGCCATAAGAGGTTCTAAATCTCAGATTTTCTATATGACCAATGTAGAGAGAAAAAGTTATACTTCTAAGGAAAGCAAAAGTACATCTGCTATTAGGTTGTGACCCTATGTATTCTATTCAAGTCCTTGTTATCTGCCTGTATAATGGACTAGTTCCTGGATTCTCTTAATTCCTTCCAATATTTGGTTATAACTAAATCCCAATGCAATTTCCCAGCCCTCTTCCCCCAATCCAGGCTAGGCATGCTCCAGGGACATTCAGGGTATTTCCCCTTCTTAAAGCTAACCAACTAGAGAAATTATATATCAGAATTGGGGACAAACTAGGCTCATAGGATACTACGGTCAGCAGTTAGATCTTATTGCTCAGGGACATCCCTCTTGTCTCAAAGCAGCAGATGCTGTCTCTTCCTTTGTAAAAGCCATGGAGAAGATACTTATTGAGTCACCTCCCAATGTCTGTGCTTCTCACTGTGTATAGATAGGCTCTCCTAAATCCAGTCTCTCAGGAGCTTCCTAGAGAACTGAGCAACTCATTTTACAGGGCAAATTATTAAAAACGTTGGCAAAATTTGGCCAACTTATCAACATCTCCATTGTGTTTACCTCCCCCAGTCCTCTGTGCCTGTGGAGCAGACCAATGGAATAACAAAAGCCCAATTGACAAAGACTGGTGTGGCAATCAGCCTGCCATTGCCCAAGGACCTTTCTTCAGTCCTCTCTAACCCTGGCATATTGTTAACACACCTGCCTGAAGTTCTGAATTTTCCCGGGTGGTCAGGGTAGCCAACCAACATACGATGGTCCTTAAATCCTTACCTATCCCCTTTCGACTAGGACCCCTCAAAGGCAGTCATTGTTTTGCTAGACCTGTGGGCTCCCACACATCCTAAAAAGGGACTTTCTAGAAACCTGTCAGGTATATATTTTCTTCTCCCAAAAAGGCTAAATAATGCTTGAGTTATCAACACCAGGAGATTTTTCCACAGAAACAGCTTTTACTCAAATTCCCATCTATTCAGTTAGCCTTGCCAGTGCTATCCACCCTACTCCCTAAGAGCTACATAGAGTCTTAGGGCACAATGCCATGTTGATAGTAATCCCTTAGATTATAGTTGAGGACATTCTCAAGGATGCCATTTGCCCAGAGGTATTGACTCCAGTGAAGGAGCTAGATTAGGATGGCTTCTGGGGTCTGGTTTGGACTAGATTCTGCTTGGAATGAATATACGGTCATAAACCTTTCCTGCACCATTAATAGAGTCGCCTGCCCTAAGTTGGTCCACCCAAGCCATCAGTGCACAAGAGAGGTCCCTAGACTTTCCTGTTTGCCTGGTTCTAGAAAACCACATTGCTTTAAACTATCACCACACTGAACAGGATGGTGTTTGTGCTGCTGCCCACATTTGCTGTTGCATCTGGCTCCAATCAGCTCAAACTGGAAAACTCTAAGGTCTTAAAGCTAGCCAAATCTCTGAAAGGGACGTCTTCAGAAAGCCCCCTGGCTGGGCTTGCTGGGTTAAATGTTGACTCTCCATTGGTATAGGATCCCTGCTGTGTTTCACCCTACAAGTATTAATGATCCTCGTCATATTTGGGCTAAGCCTTTGGCTCCCCTTTAAGGTAGTCCTAGCTTGTTTTTAATCCCCTACAAAGATCATGTTGACCCAACCATTGAGACTTTCAACTCACTCTAGCTGGAAACTAGAACCAACTTAACCTGAGAGACTTTGATTCCAATTTAACAGGTACTTGAGTGTCTCATGTAAGTAAATGGCTCTGGTTGTTCAATTGGCCACTGCCAGGCCACTAGGATCCCCATGTGGGACTAGATGGACCCAGAGCAGGTTCCTGGCACTCTGATGGAATGCAATGCTGTCTGTCAACAGGTTTGAGCCAATCTTTCAAAATGATCCTAAGTGGCTAGCTGGGCCCAAATTTTAAATAGAGCCACGTGGCTATTTGCTGACTAGGGGGTCACACAGGTACTCTGGGTTCCCTCAAAGCCCACATGTTTTTACCGAGGGGACTTTCAGGGCTCTCTTCAACCAATCAATCAGAGAGTAGCTGTATTGACCAACCAGGACTAAGTGAGTTTCAAGTTTTCATTTGAATAGACAGACTTGATTGGGAACCCGGGTGGGAACTTTTGCTGTAAAACCCAAGCTTTCCCTTCCTCTCCAGAACAAATAATATTTAGGTTGCTAACTCTTTATGTCTTTTTCCTAGAACTGAGTTGAAACCACAACTTCTGAAAAGTGCTCTTTATACCTGGAAACTCCTATAGCAAAACACTAAACAATTTCATGAGTCTAACCAAGGCCTATACCCCTAAGTTTATCCACCACAGGGATCGGGTAAAATTTCCCCCTCCTACTCCCCAGCCCAAGTTACCAAGGTAAGTCATCACCTCCACAAAGTGGGCTCCAGGATGCAGCATTCCCAGGGGCAGGCATCTGCTGCCACCCTGCTCCAAAGTGGGGAGACCCTTCTCCCCAGGAGGGGCGGAGGTGGGCTGGACTAGGTGGTCTGCAGTCCTGACGGCTATGGAAGCTCAGGATTCTGCAATCCTTCCTTGCCATGGGTGGTCCATCCTTTCACACTCTTGCTGCCTGGCCCTGGAGAGGACACCCCAACCAGCAAATTGTGGCACTATGGAAAGAGGTCTCAACAAGGGTTTGAGTGCTGGCTTTGACCTGGACTTGCTGACAGCCCAGAAAAGAGTTCAGTACTGTCTGAGGATGGCACCGTGCCTGTGGCCACCTGTAGCACAGTGCACATGGCTGATGGTCAGTAAGGATTTCTCAGTTGAAAGAAAGAAAAGGAAAGGAAGGGAGGGAGGGACTTGTGTACTTCTGGAATCTCTGTGTTCTCTTTGTCTCTGCTCCATCCTAACTCCCCAAGTTCATCTTCCATCCAATTCAGCTCCTAGAATGAGCAGCAAAGTACACTTGGGTTCTAACCACCAGCTTTGCCACCAGCTGACTGTGTGACCTTAGGGGCCCCCTACCCTGCCAAACTCACAAGGGAGAAGGACAAAACAAATGAAACGCTGAACATGACAGTGCTTTGAAATGTATGAGACACGCTGCAGATGCAAGAAACTGCTATGACATCTTTAGGCAGCGCACATCCCATGGTGAGTTCTGGGGACCACCCTTCACCATCTGTTCCTGAAATGAATTCCCCATGCCCAGAGCATTACTTGGGACAGCTCTTACGACTCTAGTGACTTGGAGCTCTGTGGTAAAGAGGAATATTCCCTTTTCATAGGTGGGAAAGCCGACACCTCCAAGTCCCACTGCGAATGCCCCTCTTAGCAACTTCTCACAGCCTGTTGAAAACGTCCCGGTTCTTGCCTGTACTCCTCACTCAACTCAAAGCTCTATTTGCACACGACCTACATCTTCTTCGTCACCATATCCTTAGAGACTGGCACATAATAAGTGCTCGATACATGTTTGTTGAATGAATAAATGAGCAAATGATGCCTCTTACCCAATATAAACTTAGCCCAGGATCACTGGCCCTGTTCAAACCACTTATCCACTGCTCTGGACTCTCTGGGGTCTAAGTGTCCCATATACTAAACACTTCTCTTCCCTCTCATTCTGTTCTCCTTAGGAAAAACTGATAAAACTGACTGGAGTATTTTTTTACCATTTAAATTCTTTTAATCCAAACTAGATTGGCTTAAGCTCTTGACATAACAACTCAATACAGTCCTGGGAGTCAGACTTGTTATCAACACAGTGAACTACCTCATTCTTCTTAGCAGTGTGATCCCCACCCACCTCCCTGCACTCCAGCCCAGTGAACCCAACAAGTTTTTAGTCTGAAGAAATGAGGGAGTTGCAACCTCGGTTCTACCCCCAGGTCAACCCCCTGAAGTGGGTGACAGTGGCATAGCCCACAGAGAACGAGCAACAGGGCCAGGAGCACAGGGCTCTCCCAAAAAGGAGCCTCGGTCCTCTACAGACAAACCAACCATGCCACTGGAGGTGGGGTATCAAGAGTTGGTGGCTTCTAACCAAAAGAAAGAGTAGAGCTGGTTTGTGCCCTCCCACCGGTATTGGCTCCTCCATACGTGCAGCCCCCTGGTGTTCCCATTGCAGGGGACACCTCGAGTTTCCAACCCCACCTTCCACCAAACTGACCTGCTCTCCAATTGCCTCTCAGCAGCTGCCACTTTGGAAGACAGTCTGCTAAACATATCCTACGTGAGGTGGTAAAATCTGTTTATTTTAAGAGTTACTGGTGTGTGGCATTTTCCAGAACAAGCAAAACTGTTAATGGTCTTTTTTTGCAATCACTGAATTGTTGAATACCTTCTTGCAGCTCCTCTCTGACACACATATATTTTAATAAATGGTTTTTGTAAGATAAATTCAGATTCCATGATTTATTTTCTCTGTTTGTTTCTTTCTTTCTCTCTCTCTCTCTTTCTTTCTCTCTCTCTCCTTCCTTCCTTTTCTTTCTTCCTTCCTTTCTTTCTTTCTTTTTATCTCTCTCTCTCTTTCTTTCTTTCACCTCTTTTTTTAATTTCAGAATTTTACCAGACTACATACGTTTTGGTTACATAATTTGCTTTTGTACAGTTTGAGTCAAAGTTTGAAGTGTGCCTTTCACCCAGTTAGTGTACATTGTACGCGTTAGGTGTAAATTTATCCACCCCCTCCTCCTTCCTCCCACCTACTTTATTTCCCTTGAGTTTTACTTCCATATGTGCATGTAAGTGTTGATCAGTTAGTTACAATTTAGTGTTGATAACATGTGGTGTTTGTTTTTCCATTCTTGTGATAGATACTTCATTAAGAAGAATGGTATCCAGTTCTATCCAGGTTATTACAAAAGAAACTAGATCACCATTTTTTTTTTATGGCTGAGCATTGCTCCATGGTATACATATACCACATTTTATTAATACACTCATGTATTGATGGGCACTTGGGTTAGTTCCACATCTTTGTGATTGTGAATTGTGCTACTGTAAACATTTGAATGCAAGTTTCTTTTTTATAAAATGTCTTTTTTCCCTTTGGGTAAATACCTAGTAGTGGGATTGCTGGATAAAATGGTAGGTCTACTTTTAGTTCTTTGAAGTATCCCCATACTACTTTCCATAGAGATTGTACTAGTTTGCAGCCCCACCAACAGTATATAAGTGTACCTTTCTCTCAGCATCCTCACCAGCATCTGCTGTTTTGGAACTTTTCGATAAAAGCCATTCTCACTGGAGTTAGGTGATATCTCATTGTGATTTTGATTTCCATTTCCTTGATGGTTAGAGATGTTGAACATTTTTTTCATGTGTTTGTTGGCCATTAGTCTATCTTCATTTGAAAAGTTTCTTTTCATGTCTTTTTTCCACTTTTTAATGGAGTTGTTTGATTTTTTTCTTGCTGATTTACTTGAGTTCTTTGTAGATTCTGGTTATCAGCCCTTTATCAGATGTATAACACGTGAATATTTTCTCCCATTCTGTAGGTTGTCTATTTGCTCTATCGATTGTGTCCTCGGCTGTGCAGAAGCTTTTTAATTTGATCAAGTCCCGTTTATTTGTTGCTGTGATTGCTTTTGGGGTCTTCTTAAATTCTTTTCTTTTCTTTCTTTTTTTTTTTTTGCGTCAGCTGTTGTTTATTGACATACAGGTAGGCTCTATAACAACATGCCCGGAGACAGCTGCAGTAGTAGGGAAAAAGGAAGGTGAGGGTGGAGTGTTTGCAGCAACAGGTCAGTGGAGTGCAGGACAGAAGAGCACAGTGCACAAGGGAGGCCGTGGGGTTGGGGAAGCAAGTTAGGGCCAGGGCCAGAGTCTGCTTAAACTGGAACCACTGCCCCACACCCTAAGGCCCCTACTCTTGCTAGCTGTCTCCTGACCCCAGGTCAGGGTTGGGACTTCTCTGCACATCCATTTTCTACAGAAACCAAAGCAGGTATACAAAAGAGAAGGAGTTGTTGCCCTCTTGCCACAGACTCTGGGGGCCTCCAGTCTTGCATTCCCCCTTTGTCCCTTGCTTGTGGGACCAAATGATGGGCAAGCAGGCTCTGAGCTACCCCAGCTGAGCAGAGTCTACAAATAGCCATGTTTCACAGCGGCATTAATCTTCTCCCTGGTGTCCCAGCCCACTAGTGCCACACTACAGCCCAGAGTGAGCTCTACAAGCATTGCTGGCCTAATGGATGCGTCGGGGGAAGGGGATGGGACAGGCGCTGGAGGAGGGGCTCTGGGGTCCCTCACAGCACAGGTACTACATGCATGGTATTGGTAAAGCCAGAGCCAAGGTGCCACCCAGTCAGCACAATGACCACATCTCCCTTCTTGAAGAAGCCTCGGGCCTTGCCAACATTCATGGCCAAGTTCACCCGGAGGTCCACATCCTCAGCCCAGGCCTCCTGGACTGCATCCTTGCACAGCACAAGGAAGATGCCATGGTACAGGTGGGCCTAGCAAGCTGTCTGGGGATTCCGTGTCACAGCAATGATGGGGGCACGTGGGTGGTATCTAGCCACCTGGTGAGCAGACCTGCTGGACTTGGTGAGGAAGATTATGGCCCCACTGCAGCACTTGAAGGAGGCCTCCATGGCGCCCACCATGGTGGCTTCTGTGGGGTCACTGGTAATGGGCACCAGGTGACAGAGCTACTCAAATAATTGCAATGACGGCCTCTGCCTCACGCACAATCATGCACTGCATGCGAACAGCTTCCAGAGGGTAGTCCCCCTTGGCTGTTTCTCCAGACAGCATGATGCAGTCGGCTCCGTCCAAGACTACATTGGCCACATCACTGCCCTCAGCCCGGGTGCGGCGGGGCTTCTTGATCATGCTCTCCAGATCTGCGTGGCACAGATGACAGGCTTCCCAGCTCGGTTGCACCACCCAATCATCATCTTCTGAGAAAGGAGGACCTTCCCTGCAGGAATTGCGATGCCCAGATCACCACAAGCCACCATGATCCCATCACTGGCCTTCAGGATCTCGTCAAACCTCCGAACTCTCTCGTGATTCCCCCAAAGGAGTATGGATGGGAAGAACAGAGCAGACACACAGACTCCTGGGGGCAGGGCCTGCTCTGGGACTGATCCCAGAGCTGGAAGAGAAGCTTCAACCTCTGGCCTTAGAAGCCTCCTAGTGTGAGTCTCCAATGCCCTACTAATCTTTTTTTTTCATATTCAAAATGATGCATTTATTCCAGGCAAAACTTAATTTTCTTTATCTTCTTCAGAAGCAGCTGTAAGAATGCCTAGAAGACTTTGAGTAATGTCCATCTAAAACACCTTTACTGAAACTTGATTCCTTGGGCCAGAGGAAGGTCCTTACTGTAGTTGATGGTACAAGTGGATCTTCTCACGTACTGTTTCCAGGCATCACTGCCATATGCTTCACTCCTCCAAATGTACCTCCAATCTCAGCACCACTCACTGGAATATTGACATTTACAATGCCACAGTCAGATCCTTTAGGTCCAAGTCAGCGTTGGATTTGACCCAAATCTTTGGTGAAAATGCTACTTGAAAGTCCCTGTTTTACTTCATTATTCCATGCAAAGACCTCTTCTTCATTCTTGAATTTAAAGACGTAGAGAATTGGAGCAAAAGTCTCTGTGTGTGCAATGGATGCATCATGGGTGAGACCCACTGTGCCACCTTCTTTCTTTGCTTCCTCCACTGCTCCAAGAAACATGCTCACTGCCAGTTTGGTGAGGTGTGGCCCAAAGAGAACATTAGAGTCCCATGGCTTCCCAATGCGAATTTGTGCATAGGCCTTTTTAAGTCTATTTACAACCTCATCATGGATGCTTTCATGTAAAAACAGTCGCCTCACAGCAGTACACCTCTGGCCGCTGTCCCCACGGTGGCAAGGAGAGCTGATGGAACTACTAAGCTGAGGTCCACATCCTCAAAAGCAACAATGGCATTGTTTCCTCCAAGTTCTAACAAGCTTCTCCCAAACCTCTTCTGCACCATAAGGGCCACCTATTTTCCCACCTGGGTGCTCCCGGTAAAGGATAGCAGGTTCACTCGCTCATCTTTGGCCATTGCTGTGCCGATATCTGCTCCACCACAAGTCCAGGAACAAATTGCACCAGGCAGCTTGTTGTCCTCCAGAACCTTAGCTATTATCTTTGTGACAGCTACAGTAATTAGGGAAGTTGTTGGAGCTCCTTTCCAAAGGCAGACGTTCTGGCAGATCATGGCAATGGCATTGTTCCAGCCATACACCGACCGCCACAGGGAAATCGAACAAAGTGATGATTCCAACCAGGCCTATGGGATTCCACTGTCCGATGAGGGCATGGCCAGATCTTTCAGAAGGCAAGATAGGTCCCCGAATCTGTGTCAAACCGACAGTGTAATCACAAATATCCACGTACTCTTGAACTTCTCCCACACCTTCCACTAAGATTTTCCCCATCTCCAGAGATACCAAGTTTCCTAGGATTTCGATCTTCTCCCGCAAGGCATCACCAATCTGTCTTACTATTTCTCCTCACTTTGGAGCAGGAATATCTGCCCAGACTTTCCATGCTTCCATTGCTTTCTTTACAGTTTCTTCACAGTCTGCCATGCTGGCCTGTCGAACTCTTGCTATTGGTTCATTGTTAGCAGGACAATAGGTGATAATAACCTCTCTCAGGCCTCCTCAGCTTCCATTATACACACCCTCATTTTCCTCGGGGAGCCCCAGCTCTTTCAGCCAGGCATACTGGGGCTGATTGATCAGCAGAGTGGACATAAAGGTGGCAGGCCTGTACCAAGGTGCCAAGAGCTTGCTGGTCCTTGCAGCGTGCACACACAGCGCGTGGGGCAGGGTCCACATACTGAGCCCCAGCCTCCATTTTTTTTTTTCTTTTTGGAGTTTTGCTATTTTTTTTTTAAACAGAAACCTGTTTGTGCTATTAGGGAGCCAGATGTCCGAGCTCTGGTGGCTGCTCCTGGTCCTTGCCTGCAGGTCAAACAGCGAGCGCCTCTTGCGCCCTCCCTTCTGTCAGTTCGACTCTGTCTCTGTCACCATCTGGCCCTTGTGCACAATCCATTGTCACTTGCCATAGGTCTTCCTATGAGCTGGGGCTGGTCTCTGCCCCAGGGCACTGTGGACATTTGGGGCCCGGAGCATTCTCAGCAATGGGGCGTCCTGGGCGCAGCTGGGTGCTGAGCAGTGTCCCTGCATCCACCCACCATGCCAGGCGCTGCCCCTGTTATGACAACCATAGATGTCCCCAGACACAGCCCAGTGTCCCCTGGGGGGCAGAATCCTGAATCGCCCCGACTGAGAATCACAGTCAGTGAGAGACACCCCAGAGAAGGAGGCCTCTGGGCTCCTGCAAGCCATGGGACACTTCCAAAGTGCCACAGAGCCACAGAGGTGGATGAGGCCTTCCGTGGAGGGTGCTGGCCCCGCTGGCAGTGCTTGTGACATCCAGTTTCCAAGCAGGGGCCGATCCGTGGCTACAGGCAGTGACAAATCCACAGCACGCCTCAATCAGAAGCTCCTGTTTCCAGGTGACATTGTGCTGTGGTCATAGCTGCTGGGCAGCCTGAGAGACCCAGCTCTGAGTCTCAGGAGTGGCCCTGCTTCTCCGCCTGTCGGGTGGGAGAGCTGACCACCCTACTTCTTCTCACCCCAACATGGAACAGCTCTGATTTCCTCATTAAAAGTGGGGAAAGTGGACCAAAACCAGCCTGAGACACCCTGTGCCCTCGGTGGCTGGCCGAGTCTGCCCTGTCCCCTGCAGCTCCCAGGGGGCAAGAGCTCAGGGCTGCCCTGCTCCTCTGAGCACAGCAGCCGGGAGGGAGGACACAGGGGTGGGGGTCTGGCAGGCTGTGGCCCTGCTACACCAGCGTAACCTTCTCCCAGACCTCTCGGGGGTCCCAGAGTTCTCAGCAGGGCCTGGAAGTGGCTTTGCTGGGGCCCGCCGGACCCTAAGGAGAGAAAGGCAGCCCTGCAGACTGGGGAAGTAGCAGGCGGCAGGCACCCGGGGGTGGGGGGGGGGTGGGGCCGGGCCAGGGAGGCCAGACTGCTGGGCTGAGGCCCCCAGGGTGGCTCTGCCCGGGTCCCATGGTTTCTAATTGTGGCCCTGTAGGTGTGCAGGAGACTGGTGGGGTGGGCGCTTGGGGCCCTTCCACACTGTGGGACCTTGGCGGCTTGGTGGTGCCCTTGGGGCAACAACATGGTCTCAGAGGCTCCTCTGGGGAGAAGGGTAGGAGGCAGCTTGAGGCCCTCAGGCCAGGGTCGGCAGGCTCACTGGGGTACCTTGGAAAGCGGAGGGCTGGTGGGAGGGCAAGACCCCATTTCCTGCTTTTGGCAGAGGTGGGGACCCTAGCAGACCATGCTCTGCCCCCACGTGGGGCTCCATGGGATTTGCGTGAAGACTGCAGACCTCCCCTGGCAGGGGTCCAGGCTTCACGTGGACCCATCCACCCAGGGCAAAGGCCAGTGGTGGAACCTTCTGGTTCTCGGGCATGGTTTCTGGGTGAAATGGCAGGCGGAGGTGGAAAAACAGTTTCGGACACGGCAACGCTCCTACCCCCACGAGGCCACTGTCCTGGCACGGGAACTGGATCAGGCTACACGGCGGTCAGAGACGATTCCGGGAAAAGATTCAGACAGAAGCTCCATTCCTAAATGGGCCCGATGCTCCTGAAAGCAACAGCGGGGACCCCCCTGAGTGGAAGTTGGGGGGGTTCATACCACATCCCAGGCCCCCAGGAGTTGGGGGTGAACTCTGGTTTATTTTCTGAGACTTGCTAACAACTCCTAAGGGGGCCTGGGCTGTCTGGAAGGTCATTTCTTCCTCGGCCCGGCCTGGTGCCTGGAGGGGCTGAGCCTGCCACAGCAGACAAGTCATTCATTGGACCTGAACGCCCTGTTTGGTCGTAGTGTCGGGGAGGCCCTGCCGAGCCCAGGGCCACTGGCAGACGGTGGCCCATCCTTGTCGGGGGCCTAACTGGTCCCCGCAGCTTGGTCTTCCGAGCACAGGACGGGAATCCGGATCCTGGGCCCTGATGCCAGCTGAGCGGATGAGGGAGGCCGGGGGCACAGCCAGTCTCAAGGGCGCCCCGACAGAGCCGGCAGAGACGGAGGCCCAGGCTGCTGGCCCGGGTCCCTCGCGCTGCGCCACGGGCGCTTCGAGCCGGGCTGAGCCAAGTCCCTGGAGGAAGGTGTCTCACCGACGCCCATGTCCCACGACAGGCCACCGGGGTTACCGGGAGGATGAGCCAGGCGAGGGGAGGTTGCCAGGGAGCCGGAGCCCAGGGCTTCCCCTGCCCACGCTCTGCGATTTGTCTCTGGGGTGGTGACTGGTTTCACTGTGTGGCGTTTCACTGCTGGTTTCACAGCAGTCGTTCTGTCAGCTGTGGGTCCAACCAGACCGGCGAAGCATCTTTCTCCTCATCCTCTTCATCATCTTCCTCATCCTGATCCCACCCCAGGTCCCTCTGCCCCCAACCACAGGAGGTGGCGAAGGTCCAGCTGCAGTTCCTCCAGACATTCCCGAAGATGCTCTTCCTCTTCATCATCATCTTCTTCATCTTCCTCATCCTCATCATCCAGTTCCTGAAGCCGTTTGCGCTTCCCATCCCCCTCTGCGGAGAAGTGACAGGAGGTGGCGGTACAGCTCTTACCATTCACCCAACCATTACCAAAGGCAGAGAGTGCTGCAGAAGGAGCGTGCAACAGAAGGGAGAAGGGTGGTCCTCACTGGGAAGATACCTGGCCGCATGACTCGATCAGAGCTGAAACAGAGGTTCTCAGTTTTTGGAGAAATTGAGGAATGCACCATCCACTTCCGTGTCCAGGGTGACAACTATGGCTTCGTCACTTACCGCTATGCTGAGGAGGCGTTTGCAGCCATCGAGAGTGGCCACAAGCTGCGGCAGGCAGATGAGCAGCCCTCTGATCTCTGCTTTGGGGGCCATAGGCAGTTCTGCAAGAGGAGCTATTCT
Source organism: Eulemur rufifrons (assembly GCF_041146395.1). Lineage (NCBI taxonomy): Eukaryota > Metazoa > Chordata > Mammalia > Primates > Lemuridae > Eulemur > Eulemur rufifrons. The sequence continues at coordinate 425,714 of NW_027182905.1, read as the reverse complement.
GATCTTGACTCCAGCCCGGAAGACTTTGACCCTACAACTGATCTGTAAAGAGCAAATTGGATTCTCTTGATTTTGACACATTGTTGAAACAGGCCCAAAAGAACCTCCAGAGGTAACCTCGGGCCCTTCCCCTCCCCCTTTTTCTTTGGAGGTGCCCAACCTCCTCCACCCCTCCCCCACTCTAGGGGAGAGAGCTGCTAGTGAGGACACCACTGTTTTATAAAGAAATGGAAAAAAGTGAAATAAAAAATATGTTAAAGACCTCTCGGCGTCCGCGCCCTGCGCACCACTCCGCGCCACGCCCCGGGATGTGAGGTCCAGTCCCGGGCTCCGCGACAGCCCCGCGGCACCTGTGGTTCGGGAATCGCCTCAAGTTTTGCGGGGCGTTTTCGCGAGGGGCCGGCGGCCGGGGGCGGCGGCGGCCGAGGACTCTGGGCGCCCCCTGCGTGGCGGCGGATGCCATTGTCTGCTCCGCTCCTTGCCTGTCACCTCGCCCGGGCTTGATGCAGTTTATGTTGTTTTTTAGTCGTCAGGGAAAGCTTCGACTGCAGAAATGGTATGTCCTGCTATCAGACAAAGAAAAGAAAAAGATTACAAGAGAACTTGTTCAAACCGTTTTAGCAAGGAAACCGAAAATGCGCAGCTTCCTGGAGTGGCGCGATCTGAAGATTGTTTACAAAAGATATGCTAGTCTGTATTTTTGCTGTGCTATTGAGGATCAGGACAATGAATTAATTACCCTGGAAATAATTCATCGTTATGTGGAATTACTTGCCAAGTATTTTGGCAGTGTGTGTGAACTTGATATCATCTTTAATTTTGAGAAGGCTTATTTTATTTTAGATGAGTTTCTTTTGGGAAGAGAAGTTCAGGAAACATCCAAGAAAAATGTCCTTAAAGCAATTGAGCAGGCCGACCTACTGCAGGAGAAAACAGAGAATATGTTTCACAGCAGGAGTTTCACTGGGTGTAAGAAAGCGTACCAGAATACGTGCTGGAGTACTGACATGCATCAAAACGTAGTAGGATATATAAATTCAGTTTGTAATTATTATTTTGGCAAGTTTGTTATTTATGTTTTAGCATTACCTGGAAAGTCTATAATTATATTAAATTCCAAGGGATTATCCCAATTACTTCATTAAACTTATATTTTCTTAGGGAATTTTGCTCTGATAATGATCCATCATCAGGGCTTATAATTTATTTTTTGCATGCAATATTGAAATTTGTTCAGACGTTCATTGACAAAAAAGTACTCATTAAGTACTGTGAATTGCTAATACCATTGATACAGAAGTAGACTTTCCTATCCTATGAAAATGAGAGCTTCTGTAAGAAAATGAAGCATTTGGGAGTTTAATTTATTATGAATAGCATTATTTTAATTTGCTTCTTCATTCCACTATAATTTATTCTGAGTAGGGAAGAAAAAGGGCAACTGTCTCTTTAAAATGTTTGGGAATTATTGAAAGGGTACTCACCCTAACAATTATCTGAGGATTAAAATTTAACTGACTTTCCTCCTCAGATACTTTTGTATTTAATGGTTGTATAAGTTTAGGGATCTATTAGGTTTTTGTTTTTTTTTTTTTGGAACAGTTTATATGATTTTATAGCTCAAAATTTAAAAGTTCCAACTTGAATAAATATGAAAAGGAGGATACTTTTAAAACACTCAAATAAGCAGTTTTAAACTTTTGGAGTCATAAACCTTCTGGTGGGGCATATAATCCCTTTGAGAGTCTCAAGGGTGATGAGCCCTCTCCCCAGCAAAATTTGTACGTAATTTTGCCTCAGATTTCAGGGAATTCTTGGAGCCCATAGAAGTCCATCTGTAGACACTCTAGGGTCACTTTACTAACCTCACCTCAGGTTACATTTTCTTCCTTGTGAAAAAAAGGAAGAAACATCTTGTTAGATATATTTGTAGTCATATACATTTGACAAATCTGGAGAGTTCTTTAAAATCTATCTGGAGGATTTTTTAAAAACTAATATCCTTAGTCTCAAAGTCACACTCTTTGGATTTTTGGTTTTTGTAGCTCTAAGTGACCAGTTAAAAACTTTCATTGCTACTTCAAGTACCAGATGGGTGACTACTTTTCCACTTTTTTTCTAGCATCTCTATTTCATGTAATAAAAATCCTGATGAATGTAAACACTGGTGGAAGGGAGTATTCTAACTGAATTTTCAGTTAACTCAGTACTGACCAGATAACTTACACTGAAAATCTTTTCAGAATATTTTTAGTAAATACAGTGTTTCAGGATTTTGTAGGATTTTTGGAGGACATGGATCATCATTTTGCTTACCATCGTATACAGTAAAGTTATAAAAGATGAATCTGAACTCCTTGGCAATGTCTAGAAGTTAAATACTCAGTTATAAACCAAAGAACAAAAGCAAACAAAAACTTAAGCTTTAGGTAACTTTAGGTACTGTGAACTAAATGTTCTAGAAATCTGATTGTATCTATGTCAGTTTGTACACTGTGTATAAAAATATATGTATTTCTTTTGTAGCCACGTCAGGAATATTTTAATGTCCCTGTGTACTAAATGACTACTCATCGAGTATGCAGAATTTCACAGAGGAAATAGAGTGAGAAAATGTCCTCAGCTTAGTGACTGATTATCTTGTATGATAATAACAGAATATTTCAGAACCAGTACCCTTATGATTGTATTTTTTTCCTATTCTCATTCCTAATTCTTTTCCATTTTATTTTCATTCTATATGTGATCTTGATATAGCTTATTCCTGTCTGAAACTGATTTTATCTCATTTTGACAAAATATGGCCTATGAGTGTTTTCAGTAATATTTCATTTTAAACACATGCATGTTATCATTAATGAACCATCTGTGACTAATCATATAGGAAGAAAACCTAACAATCATTAAAATGTTTACCAAAGAAAATATAGCTGAAGTGCTAGTTCAAAATAAGCAGTGCCATAATATATAGTGTAGTTTGGTCTTCAAATATTGAGAGGCAAGGGGGAATGATTTTGTGTGATTATCTTACAATCTATATGAGCTAATGTGTTCTAATGTATCATGTAAAAGTGTATGTCGAAATAATACAAGAAAGCAAAATTAATCTGTACTATTGTATAATACTTAAAATTAAAACTTTCAGTTTTTAGGAAACATTGAGCACCACATTTATTGAATCACATTTGTGCTATGTAAGAATATCGAACAATCCCTTTAAGAATTTATAGAAAGCTATGTCTGAAAAGTCTCTTCTGCAATATCTATTGCTTAATAGTAGCTTTTTCAAAATATTAATGCTAAGTTTATTTTATAGTTAAAAAATCCTATGTTGAAAGGAATCTATTCTAAAGAAAGGGAAAAAGAAAACATCCTAATGTTAAGTTTTAATACCTAAAGACTTATATTTTACTAGTTATGGCTTTCTAATATATTAAGTCTGCATTTAAATACTTAATGCTTTATTAACTGTTGCTTTATATTTCTGAATATTAAAACTTTTAATATTGATCACTATTGTATATTTTAATAAAACATACAGCATGTTTTATTATAAAAGCAAAAGTACCAAATAATTCATTGTTTATATCTAGAGAGCTTAAAGCCTGAGTTTAGTAAGTTATTAAACAATAACTTCAGAACAGGATCAAACGGGTTTACCACTGAAAGAAGACCTATGAAAATGTGTTTTGACCAAACTTAGTGTTGGGCAGGTATACAGATGAGTTATTTCCATTCTAACCATTCTTGCTGTAATATACTACATTTGAAGCACCTGGATGTGCTATCAAATGAGAAATTTAGCATTATACATTTGAAGTTGAGAAACATTGGTCTTTCATTTCCATTTGTTTCCTCCATCCCTTCCTCTGCCCCACAATTTGTTATCCATCTGGTTTTAATGCTACACAAATATGCATTGTCTCATGCCTGTTTGCTTTGGATGCTGTGTGTTGAGCTGTAACCAAATGTTGCTTCTTTTGTTATCTGTATACAGCTGCTTGCTTTAAATTAGTAGATTCTGAAATAGCTTTCCTTGCATGTCTAAAATAAAAGTATCGCATGTAAAATATATATATATATATATGTGTGTGTGTTAAATCAGAAAAAAAAATTTTTTTCACCAGTCATTTAAATCTTTATTTCAGAGTACTAAACATTTCAAAAATGTAATAAGTAACTACCCAAAATCACACTTCTCTGAAATGTAATTAAAAGCTGTACAACAAAACAAAAATAAATATTATTCTAGAAAGAAAATATTTGGCATTCTGAAATAATGTTAAAAGAGAAGCTTTCCAATGTAAAAGATGTCTAGATTTTTACTTTCTATTACCAGACAGAAGGTTTGGATCTTTAGTGGTTCCAATCTGACTTCAGTCACAGGAGGAATGATTACATTGTGCCTAATGAACTTCAATCCTAACAAAGCCAATATACTTTTCCAGTACAGTGCTTACTTTTTTAAAGATATGTTATATAGCCAGTACTAAAAACTATTAATAGTGAGGCCAGATAGCTTAAATTAGTTAATTTGGTACACAAGTGGTTTTATATATACCTTGATTGCTTAATATTTCTAATTAACTTGTTACATTCCTCTCAAAATCAACCAATAAATATATGGTTTTAGTAGAAGGTAAACTGAATTTTGTTTCATTGATTTCATTAAAATATGTCAGACATGGTTAAGGCTTATCTTCTGTCCTTCCAGATAATTTATATTTTCATTATGAGTATAGAGCAGTCACACCATGAGTTATATCCTAATCATTTTACCTAAATGTAGAGAAGTTGAAAGTTAAATTTAAAAATCCGGATAGTTAAGAAGTTCTTACACATTAACTCTTTCAGAAACCTATGATGCCTATTCTTCAATGAGTAGGACAAAAGTAGAATTCAGTTCATTTTCATGAAAATGAAATGTACTAATAAAAAGTACAATGCTTATGAATATTTCCATCAAACATTCTGAAACCAAATTTCCATTTGTAAAACTCACTAAAGAGAATAAATTTTCCTTTAGAGTCATGGCCACACACTGGAAAAAGAATTGAGAAGGGCTAATTTTAAATCAATAAAATATTTGAGGAAAGACACAACACAAAACAGGGAGATGAATAAAGCAAATATGTTGTAATAAAATACTCCCTTGTAAACACATCTGTCTTTTCCTCCCACATTTGGAAATGTTACCTAAGTTTTAAAAATTCTCATCAAAACATTTTGTAACATGAGTCATGTAAAATTAGGCCTATTTCAGCCAGATAAACTATAGCTGTTAAAGAATTGCATTATCCTGTTTGTCAGATGAGAGGTAGTAACATTTTATTCTCTCAATGCTGAGCTCAGAATTCCACACGTCTGGCACATGGGTTCCAAGGAGGAAAAAAGCACAGAAGCACCACTGGATATGCCTCATGTTTTGGTATTTCAAGTCACCGATAACTTAATTTACTGTTAGCAGCTGACAATCACCGCTGTGTGAACACTGAAAGCCGTGGGTGTTGGTGCTATTCATCATACAGTACCAGCGGGCCTCTGTCATCTTTCAAAAATGAAGCCGCTTTCCTTCCATTCTTCTGAACGTGATCTTCATTCATTTTCACCAAAGCTTCTATCTCAGCTAAAAAGTCAGCTTCATTATCTGCTGAGATGTTTAAACCAGAAACAGCATTGAAGAGGTCTCATTCATTAAGGGTTTCCTTAACTCCCCCTTTCTGGAAAAACTGTGAGACATTACTACAGTCACGGAACAAGAACTCCAGGCCATGAGGATGGGTTGGTTCTACAGACTGACTAATGTCAATCAACCAGAACTTTCCAGCATGCCACAGCATGTTATATTCTCTGAGGTTGACATGGACAAGTGTACATCCATTATATAACTGGAGGGCCTATAGATATCGGTCTACAATATCTATCAGGGTTTTTCCAACATTTTCTTCTAGAATTCTTACAGTTTCATGCCTTAGGTTTAAGTCTGTTATCAATTGTGCATTAATTTTTGTGAGAGGTGAGAGGTGTGGATCCTGTTTCAGCCTGCTACATGTGGCTATCCAATTTTCCCAGCACCATTTATTGAATAGGGATTCTTTTCCCCAGTGTATGTTTTTGCCTGCTTTGTCAAAGATCAGACGGTGATATGAGCATGGATTCATATATGGGTTCTTTGTTCTTATCCATAGATCTCTGTCTCTGTTTTTGTGCTAGTACCATGCTGTTTTGGTTACTATACCCTTGTAAGTATAGCTTAAAGTCTGGCAAACTGATGCCTCCCAATTTGTTCTTATCAAGTAAGGTTGCATTAGCTATTTGGGGTCTTTTCTGATTCCACACAAAACAGAGAACTATTTTTATAGGTCTGTGAAAAATAACATTGGTATTTTCATGAGGATTGCATTGAATCTGTAAATCACTTGGGGCAGTATAGACATTTCAACAATGTTGATTCTGCCAATCCATAAGCATGATATATTTTTCCATCTGTTTACATCCTCTGCAATTTCTTTCCTTAGTGTTTCATAGGTCTCCCTGTGGAGGTCTTTTACCTCCTTAGTTAAATATATTCCTAGGTATTTTATTTTCTTTGTCACTATTGTGAAAGGTATTGCATCTTTGATTTGATTCTCAGCTTGACTGTTATTGGTGTATATGAAAGCTACTGATTTGTGTACGTTGATTTTGTAGCCTAAGACTTTGCTGAATTTATCTATCAATCCCAGGAGTATCTTGGTTGAATCTTTGAAGTTTTCTAGATATAATATCATACCATCAGCAAAGAGCGATAGTTTGACCTATTCTTTCCCCATGTGGATACCACAAATGTTAACAGACAGACAAGGCCTTAATGCAAAGTAATGGCTCTCTAATTGTAGAAGTCGGGCACCATGAGAAAGGCATTCAAATGAGATCCGAGAAGGCGAATCTGCGGCATTCACACGCCACTCCCTCTCCTCGCCACAGCAGTTATTTTTAATTGATCCCAGCTAAGACATGTCGATGCACTGCTCCAGGCAGCCACAACCAGCCTCCTGGAGTAGGCACACAGATTCAGCTAACGCATCTGCAAGTGCTGCTGCCATGAATTCTGAATCCCCCCCAGTTCCGGGAGCTGGGGTTCTGTGAGGTGGCAGAGAGGCTCCCTTCGCCCTTCCATCCACACCATAGATGGACCCATGTTATGCACAGCCGTGCTGTGAGAGTCCAACAGGGGTGTCTACAAGGCTTTTCAGAAGAGTGAAACTATCCCACCAGCCCAGCTCGACATCTTTGACAAACAACATATGGGCCCAGGGTATTCACACAGCCAGAGGGAGGGAAGGAAGGATCCTCGGCAGGATCCCCACACACCCACTCCCTTCACAGGCCCGTCCCTTCAGAGTTCACATTGGAGCCTCCTTTCTTGTTTCCTGTGTGTTCAATGGAACAATGTATTGGACACCTACCATGCTCCAGGCACTGTCGTGCAGCCGAGGGTGGGGCACACAGGTCTCCTCCTCCAGGGAACTTCCATCCTGGTCCTTTCTTCAACGTGTGCCCAACTCCAGCCAGGCCCTTCTCCAGTTTCTGACACCACCACATGGGACTCCTGACCTGCTGTTTGGAGACAGGAAATGTAAAAGTATTGAGAATGCCTTACATGTCTCACCTCCTCACCAAGTAAGCAGTGCCATTGAACACACGACCTCATTTGATCCTCAAAACTGCCTGTGCAGGAAACACTCAGTGATTGCCACACAGGGCTCTCTAGCCAGAAGACGGGGCTCACCCCAGACTCTGCCACTTCCTAGCTGTCTGACCTGGGACAAATCCCTAAACTTCACCGCAGCTCAGTAAAACAGAAATAATAACACCTGCCCTGCCTACTTCACATAATTGATGACGCATTCAGTCTACATTAAAACACCTACTATGCTCCAGGTGCTGGAATAGACACAAAATCTATAAGATATTGCCTGTGGCTTCAATAAGACAGAATCCAGGAGCTTCCAGCCTGGTATGGGGAGGCAGATTATGAACAAATACATGCAATACAGTTCAGAAATCATGGTGGTAGAATTTGGGTACAGTGAGGAGACAGACTGACTGACTGAATAATGGATATATATAGAAATGGGGACTTTAGAGAAGTCCTTATGTAAGGAAAAAAACTTGCTAACCTCTTACCAGGGGGAATTTCCATGTACACAATTGTTCTAAGGACCAAAAAAGATGGTGTGTGTGAGCCTACTCTACAATTTACTGTGAAGAACTGCACACTGCAATGTATTCATGTAAAATGCCAGGTTTTGGCTGACAAAAATGTGTTTATTTATTAAGCTAGGTTTGTTGCTGCTGCAACAAACAACTGCAAAGTCTCAGAGGACTAACATCACAAAGGTTTATTTCTTCTTCATGTAAAATGTCCAGTGTAGGTGGGCAGGGCCCCTGCTCCACACTCTGGCTCAGGGATCCAGGCTGACTGACGCATTATCATCATGTAGCTACTGCATCTGGAGCACGAGGTCTCCTCAGTCATTGAGGAAAGAGGAGAGAGAGTTGGAGGGCATACAGCTGGCCCGAAGTCACACATGTCACTGTCACCCACAGCCCATGGGCCAGAATCAGTTATTAACACATGGTCCTGTCTCACAAGGTCCTATCTAGTTGTTTTTTTTTTTTTTTTTTTTTGTTACATATAATATTTAATCGGTTACCGTGATATCATAGAAATACCAGGAATCATAAAAGTAAAAAAAGCTGCTAAGTTGTACAGGAGGTTGCCAGGATCGGAGCAGTTGCTCCTGGTCTGCAGACACTCGGGAGCTGGCAGTGGCCGAGGCCCGGGAGGGCGCCGGTGGGTCAGTGGCCCCAGTCCTGCTGCCTCTTGTCCTTGCCCTTCTTCTTCTTGTCCTCTAGCCGCGGCTTCAGGGCACAGACGCAGGCCGACACGCCGGCAATGGCCTTGGGCAGGTCGATGGCTTTGCTCCACTTGTTGGCCTCGCGGTCGTGCACTTGCTTGGAGAAGGCGGTGTTCTCCCAGCTGTACCCGCCCAGGATGTAGACGCGGCCCTCCCACCCGGCCACGCCCGACTCGCTGTTGGCGTGCAGCCGCGGCGCCACGCGGGTCCACTGGGTGGCGCTGCGGGATATAGGCCTCCATGCCCAGCACGTCACAGCGCTCCACGGACTCGATGTTGTCGTCGCTGCCCCGGATGGAGTAGACGCTCAGGCTGCACATGCCGTGCCAGCCGCGGGGGGTGGTCAGGGGCCGCCGCTCCTCCCACACGTCCATCCGGTGTGCGAAGCGCAGCAGGTTCTTGCGGTAAGGGCCCATCTGGTAGTCGTGGCCCCCCGAGATGTGCACGAAGTCTTTGTAGATGGTGCCCGCGTGGCCGTTCGTGAACCTTGGCAGGCCGGCCACATAGGACCAGGAGTCGGTCTTGGGACTGTCCCTCACTACCGACGAGAGAGCTCCGTTCTCATTCCGGCCCCCGACGGCCACCAGCATGTCTTCAATGGAGGCGAGGTAGAAATCCACGTGACGCTGGTTCATGGAGGCCACCTTGATCCGCGGGGGTCATACCTATAAAGAAGATTGGAGGCCGCATCCCCTCCGTTGTCCTGTGAGAAGCTTTCTTTTTTATTTTTATTTATTTTTTGTTTGTTTAGTGGATTGGATTTGATTGTGGAGATACCTGGAAAATCTTTCTTGTTATATTATTCTGTTTGGGGAGCTCTCACCGACCACTTTCTCTTTTGTTTGTGCTTTTGTTTTACAAGGTAGGTCAAAGCTCATTTCCATTCAAATTGTTGTTCACTCTTTTCTGTTTCCTTCCTAGAAGATACACCTCTAGGTAGGAAACTAGACAACATGGGAGTTCAAGTCCAACTGGAAGCCTCAGACACTAGAAAAAATGCACAGGGATCATTGCAGTAAAATGTGTACATTTTCATTTTTAAAGTTTCTGTGCTTTGTAGCCCAAAATACCCAACAAATAATTGCAATTTACAATTGAAAGAAAATGCAGAGGTAAGACTGCTATTACCACATTCTTTCATAACTTTTAATATTAAAATGTTTTAAAAATTGACTATTTATTAAATTCGGACAATAGTTGAGGATCATCTAACACATATACATGTTGATGTTGATATAAGTCCAAATTCTGGTTTAGAAATTCAGCAGTGACTTAAGTTGATTTTAACTGAGCTTTATTCTGAAAAATAATTTTCTTGTTGCAATATAGATCTGCTATTAACAAATGAGCAAGATGATTGGTACTGTTTGTGCCTTTAAGATCATAGTTCAAAAGAATTAAGCAAACCTGATAACAAAGATAAGATAAACATAACTTTATTCTCTTTCAGGAACCCAGAGGAAAGAGCCTGGAACCCTATTCATTAACTTAATCAGAATCAGAAGCCCTTAAATTTCGTGGTCTCATTTAACATGTTATAGCAATAGACTGAATATTCCAAAAACAATAGCAAAATCCATGTTACTCTCAAATACATAGTTAAAAAATGTAATAACTCTCTTAGCCAACATAGAGGAGGGCTGGGCTAGTGAGCTACTCAAACATTCACAATAAATAAAAATTACTTGATGTACATATAATGATCATGTTTTCATAACCTAAAATCACAACACAAAATGTGACAATAGAATTGTGTCACATTCAGGAATTAGGAAAGTATTTTTTGGTCTACATAAATGGGGGGACAGAATCTTCTAAATCATAATTGTTCCAGAAGACCCAAGACAGACATCAACACATGTATACTGCCCACTGGTCAGTAATCTCAGAACTGGAATACAGTAAAATAAAATCAATACAATTCAAAATTTCTTCATCTAATAAAATACTTCAAGATCTTGCACTGCCTTAAAGAAATGAGCATAAACAGTAGCAACTGGAAAGTAGCTGTAACAGACACCGGGCACTGGAGAATCCAGTCTGACAAATGCCAAATAACTGTTTGTGTTTAGCAAATAAAACGGTAAGATGATATCATGACGGGTTTTTTTTTTTTTTTGAAGTTTTTATTTTGCCATAAAAGGAAGGTTTTTTAAATAAAAATGTTCTATTTCTTCTTAGGATAACTTTATACATATTGATTTATGTTTATCTATAAAATCAATTGAATGATTTTAGTCTAGTGTTTTAACATTATCTCAAAGGTTCAAATAATCTTAAGATTCTAATTTACAGATAAGACTATATGCCATCCTACCTCAGCCACAAAAAAAAAAAAAGACTATATGCCTTAGCATTCATTTAAACATGATTACTAGAAACTTACATGTTTCATTTGAAAATATAAATTTAAAGGTTTTTTTTTCAGGAACAACTTTTTTATTTTTTTCATTTTGTTTTTAAATCAGCAAAAGAAACTGGGTCCTAGAAGCTTCAGTGATCTAAGCAGCAGCAAGTTTGTGCATTCATTTTTTTTGGTTTTGTTTAAATACGTTTAAATTTTCACACTGCTGGCAAAGCTCATTTGCATGAAATTCTGCACCATACATACTAACTGTAGTAAAGTTACCCCCCCATCCCAGGAAGAGAAAAAAAAACTACCCTGGAAGATAATTTTCACTGAAATCTAACCAAACTTTGTTAAGTGGATTGTGACAAGATTATAAATGGTATGAAAAATAACATTTTAACATTTGACCATCAACTTTAAGAAAATAGTTTGCCTATACAAATGTTTGTAGTTTTTAAAAGGTAATATAGTCTACCCTCATATGGTCTTCAGAATTAAAGCATAATGAACAGGAAAGAGCAGGGAAAGAATGCAAGTGAATGCTAAGGCAGAATATCACCTCTTTCAATAACGCCAAATGCCTCCTTCATGGCACGAACTACTCCCTGACAGCCGGCTTGTTTCTTTTTAAACAGCATAATGTTACGAGCACTTACAGCACCAGTATGTTTATTGTTATCAATTACATAGTTTATTTTATCTCTGGTTTCCAGCTAAACATTCCCTTTGACATCTTCGGGCCTTTTTTTTTTTTTTTGCAGTCATCAGTAGTTTATTGTTTGTTTAGTCCAAACACATTCAAAATGGAAACTCAAAGAATACTTTCTACCTGAAATAATTAAACTAGATTCTACTAACATATAATGCTTAACACATTACAGCAATAAAGATGGTAATCCATTGTCTTCTATACCTACTAAGCCAAGATGGTAAAGCCAATTTGGTTGCAATAGTGTCATAAGAATATTACCATCAAAATAAAATAAAATCAGCAAATAACAGTAATGGTAGATGACTATTTTTACTCTGTTTCACCAAAAAGGGGACAAAAAGTTAAAAGTCCACAGTACTGCAGGTGAACAATCACCAGGTAAACTTCTCCATGTGATGTTTTAATCTTTTATTCATGGTATGTAAAGACTGAAGCTGAATGGCTCTTTGCTTTACTTTTCTATTACACTTAACATTTATCATTACTTTTGGTGCCAGAATAGTTTTCATGGGTGGCAGGGCAATATCCAGGATTGGAAATTATATATATATATATGTATATATGTATAAGAATCTTATATATATATATATATATATATATATATATATAAAGGGAAACAAAGAAATAGAAGAACAGAGAAAAAATACACTTGGGGAAAATAAAACTGACAATAAAAGCAACCACTTATTTAAAAGTAGTCTGAATAAAGCCTTTTTTGGGGTGGGGGGCAGCCTGTTTATTGACTGCACGTGTGGGAGTGGAGGGCAGCTGGGCTCCTCTTCCAGCTACGGCTGACTGGATGTCCTCCCTGTCCTCCAGACCCAGGAGTGCCCCAGGGCTCTGTGGCCCATGACCCAGAGGCGCCTGCCCTCAAGGAGGCGGGTCCCTCTGCCCCAGGGCCTCTCAGGGACCAGCCCTCACTCCGTGGGGCCTCAGCCAGGTACAGCCAGGATCCAGGCCAGATTGCAGTGGGCGCAGTCTGGCAGGCGGGGGCGTGGCCGTTCCCTAAGCAGGAACACGCAGATGGTGACAGATAGATTCCATGTGGGGGTGGGGTGGTGGCCACAGGGGCAGCAGAGCAGACGTGACCCTCAGCTGAGGAGGGGAGCAGACCTGTCGTTGGTCACCGTGGGTTTCGGCTGTACATGGGCGAAGCGATTCCTGCTCACGGACCTGGCGCCATAGTCGTCCAGACCCTGGGAGAAGGCGGGCACCGCCACGCTGTAGGGCCGCTGCTTGAATGTGGCGGCCATCTGGGTGGGGAAGGCCCGGGAGGACGTGCCATAGTCGGGGATGGGGGGGTGGCAGGGCCAGGTCGTCCTTGTCCAGGAGGTTCCCGGAGCTGCTGCTCTTGCCCTGCTGCAGGAGCTTGGTCTCGCTCTGGCCATAATGCCAGCCACCACGGGCCTCGGGCACCAGCAGGGTGATGAGGTCCCCTTCCTTGAAGCTCAGCAGGGTGCTGTTGTCCCCCGCTGCGTGGGAGAAGGTGGCCTTCACCCGCATGCTCCTGTTGCGCTCCAGGCCGGCAGCCATGGAGCTGGAGCGGGGCAGAGTCTTGTTCCCAGTGGCGGCATAGCTATTTTGGGGGGTCACGCTCTTGCGCACGGGCAGCGTGTTAGAGCAAGAGTAGCTCAGCTTCCTCTGGGACCCAACAAACGGTGCCAGCTCGGGGGGCACCGGCAGGGGCTTGGCCCCCGGAACGGAGTCTGAGATGACCGGGTTGGACTTGGAGGCCGACAGAATGCCGGGGAGGGTGGCAGCGTTGCTGCTAGCCACTTGCTGCATCAGCTGGACCGCGCGGTCGGGGATCTTGTTGGGGTCAGCACAGCCTGTTGCCACAGCGACAGCTTCTGGGCCAGCAGCTCCTTGACCTTGGCGCGGTAGGCGGCAGCGTTCTTGGCCACGGCCAACCGCTTCTCCACGAGACGCCACGGCCAACCGCTTCTCCACGAGACGCCACGGCCAACCGCTTCTCCACGAGGAAGCAGAACCGCCGGCGCTCCTCGGTGAGGGCCCTCTTGTAGGCCTCGGACACGTAGCCCTCCAGCTCGCCCTGCTTGTTGCTGATGGCATCGATGTACTGCAGCTCCTTGTCCGAGAACTTCGGCGGGGTCTTGCTCCCCTGGCTCTTCTTGCGGAGTTTCTTCAGCTCAGCCTGACACTCGTCCAGGGCGTCACCTTTGCTCCGTCTGGTTTTGCTTCAGCTCGGCACTCAGGTACCTGCTTGACCTTGGCGAAGGTGGCGGTCTCATGAGCCCTGCACCGTGAAGCAGGAATCCGCAGCCCCGAACACCGTGCCCCGCTCACGGTCCCCTGCGCCCTCCGCTCAGCACCCCCGGGACGACGGCGATGCTCAAGCACTGTGGACTTTCAGGTGCGGCTCCCTGGTGTGGAGGCCTGACTTCACTTACAGTGACAGCCGTGTGGGCTTTGTGCGCGGCTACAGCCGCCATTTCTGGCAGGGAGACACCTTCCATCGGGGCAGCGACAAGATGCCTGGCGGTGTGGTGACTCTCCTTGAAGATCAAGAGGGCTGCACTCGGGGCGTGACGTACCAGGTGCCAGGCAAGCAGGTGAGCGAGGCCCTGAAGTTCCTGAATGTGCGGGAGGCAGTGCCTGGCAGCTATGATACCAAGGAGGTCACTTTCTATCTTCAAGATGCCCCTGACCAACCACGCAAGGCGTTGGCCTATGTGGCCAGCCCAGAGCTCCCTGGCTACCTGGGCCCTGTGCCTGAGGAGGCCATCGCTAGGCAGATACTGGTCTGCCGAGGCTTCTCTGGCCACAACCTTGAGTACTTGCTGCGGCTGGCAGACTGCATGCAGCTCTGTGGGCCTCAGGCACAGGCTTAGCAACTGGCAGCCATTGTGGACGCTGTGGGCACCATGCTGCCCTGCTTTTGCCCCACTGAGCAGGCTTTGGCCCTGGTCTGAGGGGCTGAGCCCCTCCACGGAGTGCCCATGTGGACATCCGGGCCAGACATCCACTCCAGTGCCCAAGATTGACTTAATACAGTTAGAGCCCACTGAGAGGCCATGGTGGGTGGCTGGGGCTTCTCTTTCAAAGCCCCTGCCTGTCTGCAAGCCTCCAGCTCTCTGTTCAACACCGACTTAACAACTTGAAACTTTATTTATTGCACCATGTTGGTGTGGTGGACAGGGGGGGGGGGGGGCCTGCCCTGGACACAGGCGCCCTGCTGAGCAGTGGCCCCACCCCAGGCACCTGGAGTCTGGCCACATTCCCCCCAGTGCTGCTAACCCCACACCACCCAGGCCTCCACCTCTCCAGGGAGTCTCCAAGAGCCTTGATCCTCTGCCCACTCAGACCAACTATTCCATAGCTCTGGAAACTCTGCCTGCCAAAGGTCCCAGCATGCCAGATGAGGGCAGCAGGGAGTGAGGAGAGGGGCCCCTACCAGGATGGAGGCCCCTGTCAGCCCTGCTCCACCCAGTCCCCAGGGCAGAGCTAGATCTGATACCTGGACACAACTGTTTCCCCATTTGGTTTTGTTTCCCTGTTCCTCTGTCTGCTGGTCTGTCTGGGCCACTCCTGTCTGTCTGTTCCTGAGAAGCTCATCACTACAGGCCCTGGAACTTTCCCAGTCCATCCCATACTATTATGCATAAACCCGTCTCTATCTGAAAAAAGACAAAACAAAACAAAACAAAACTAGATATGAGGAAATAGATGGAATGTCTGGTGAGCATCAAAGTTTCTATCCTGGCGACCAAAGAACTCTCTGCATTCTATCCAATGAGGGTGTTTGGCTAATCAGAGAGTCCTTTAGGGAATTCTGAGTCTGCCTCGCTCAGGACCAAGCAATCCTGGGGCACAACTGGACATGTATTCCTCTTAACTCCAAAGTGACTGGCCATGGCAGAGAACTAAGGAACAATCACAAGACTTGTTATTTCTGTGACTCAGATGAGCACAGAGTTAATAATAATCAAAGCTATCATTAATTGAGCACTTGCTATGTGCTAAGTCCAGATCCCCTGTATTATCTCATATCAGCCTCAAAGTAACCCAGGGAGATAAATAGTACTGTTAGCCCCATTTTTGTTTTCAATTTTTTTTACCGTAGTAAAATACATGTAGCAGAAAATTTAGCATCTTAAAAATATTTAAGTGTACAGTTCAGGGGTATTAAGTACATTCATATTGTGCAACCATCACTGTCATCCATCTCCAGAACTCTTTTTATGTTGCAAAACTGAAACTCTGTACCCATTAAACAATAACTTTCCATTCCTCTGAACCCACAACCCTGGCAACCACCACTATACTTTCTGTCTCTATAATTTTTCTAAATTTCAGAATATTACAGGGGTACAAACGCTTTGGTCACATAAATTGCCTTTGCACCAGCTGAGTCAAAGCTGCAAGCATGCTCATTCTCCAGACAGCACGTACTGCACCCATTAGGTGTGAATTTACCCATCCCCTCCTCCCGCCCCCGACACCTGCCCAATCCCTGATGAATGTTACTTCCATATGTGCACATAAATGTTGATCTATTAGTACCAATTGGATGGTACTAATCAACATCCTTTCCAAGGATGTTCTCCCAGAAAATTGGCAACCGCAGCTGTGGAGCCATCCCCAAATTCACCAGTGGCCCAGGAGGGAAGGCTGGAGAATGGAAAGGGTGGGGTTTGACGCTCAAGATTTATGCGCTCCAGGGACTGGAGATTGGAACCCCATCTATGCCTCACACGAAACCTTATAATATGTGCTTCACGCATCTCTTGAGTGCAGGGATCAAGGAAAAAAGCTCCTGGGAGGTGTTCACATGGCATTTCTGACCCCTCAAGGATGCTAGATTTCTGGGCTTATGGTGGGTGTCAGACTTGAGAACAGTACGGCTGGCAGTGATCCTGGACTGATGCTCACGCACAGGGACCGTGCCTTCGTTGATCTCCCCCACCTTCTGGTCCAATTGGAAATTCAGGGTTTTGTCAACCTGCTGCTTCTCTGGGCCCCTGGGTAGATAATTTCCTGATTTATACCTCTGGAGGCTAGTCCAGTCACTATCTGACTCCTCCTCCTCCTTGTCCTCCAGAACTTTCACCAAAGTATTTCTTGAACCTATGTATACATAGATCTGGGAACCTCTTCAGATCTTGCCCTAGGTTCCTGGTTGGGTCCTTGTCTTCTTTGACACTTATGGAACCCTCCTGAGAGAATCTTTCAGAGTGCCTGGAGCCCATCTTCTGCTCATCCTTGCTGCTTTTACCTGCAAATGCCCCAGGCTTGTCTTCTGCCCCAGGCTGACCCCTCCCTGGGAATTCACCCTGAGGCTGCAT
The DNA here is from genome assembly GCF_041146395.1 of Eulemur rufifrons. Lineage (NCBI taxonomy): Eukaryota > Metazoa > Chordata > Mammalia > Primates > Lemuridae > Eulemur > Eulemur rufifrons. Next base: position 408,443 of record NW_027182905.1, on the reverse strand, counting down.
CATGGGTGCTTGGGATCTGCAGGGAGGGCCCAACTGGTCTTTATCGGGGGTGAAACTCCTTTGAATATGTTGCTTGTGCTGCTCCTGGTGCTCAGGGATGATCGAATCTCTGAGAAGAACGGAGGCAGACTTGTGGCTCTGAGAATCCTCGCTATCCTGGGGAAGGTCTGGAGTGGGTTGGCTACAGGAGGCCCGAGAGTTTTTGAGCAGAGAGGATAACATTTGCCCCTTTCACCTCAGTCACTTCTGCAAGGGCCATTCCAGATGCTCACCTGCAGTTGGGATGAGGAATTGTGCCTTCTCCTGGGATGTAGGGCAAGTTGTTCTACAGCTTCCTGTAGGGTCCCCTTTACTCTGGGGTGGAGAGCAATATGGTACTTCTGGGGGAGCAGGAGACAGAGGGACCTGGCTGTGGATCTTATCCAAAGGTGGGGGCTGGGGCTGGGGCTTGGGCAAGGTTTGAGTCAAAGACTGGGGCTGGGGCTTGGGCAAGGTTTGAATCAAAGCAAAACTAAGAAAATAATTTAACATAAACTGATAATTTACATACAAGGTATTTCAGCTCTTCCTCTCTGATTACTCTTACTTCAAGAGATTTTTCCCTTCAGTAACATATAGTTCGTAGTAATTTCATCGTGTTGCCATTTTCTGAGAGAGTGCTCAATTTCTTCTTCTCTATACTCCATTCTCAACAAAATGTCTAAAAAAGAAGGGTAAAATACAGATTATGTGTTTTGTTTGGGTAAGAAATCATTCTGTTACAGTATTAAGTAATTTTCTTATTTGACCTCAAAGATCACACATTTTCTAACACAAATGAGCACTTGTTTCTGAGTTACTGGGAGCTATTGTACGAAAACACATTTAGTTAAGTTTCTAAACATGACAGAACAGATAAGTTAATTCATGATATAACTTGTGCTTAACATTCCATTATTCACATTTTAGGCATATACAATGAATAAAAACAGAAATATGTTACTTATACAAACACAGGCACATGTAAGGATGTCAGCACAGAGTAATTACCAATGTGTTTCTGATCACAGATGTCTACTTCTTCAACATATGGTGTAAGTTTCTCCACATGCCCTTAATTCAGCCATTGGTCTTTCATAATTTTGTGAAAAGGTGAACTGTTCATTAGCAGCATAAAATAAAATATACTGATAATCACAATACTTAGGAAAATTTATTTGCAACATTTCATAGACTATAGGTCAAAATATGACTTAAATTGTTTTGAGTGTCTCAATTCCTGCTTAAAAAGTCCCAAGCAATTCTATTTCTTCCTGATTGCGCCTAGGGAGGCTGTGTTTCTAAGAATTTGTCCATTTCCTCCACATTTTCAAGTTTATGTGCATAGAGGTTTTTATAGTATTCATAGGTTATATTTTGTATTTCTGTGGCATCAGTTGTAATTTTTCCTTTTTCATTCCTGATGGAGCTTATTAGAGTTCTTTCTTTTCTTCTTCTTCTTAATCTAGCATGAGGCATGTCAATTTTATTTTTTCAAAGAATGAACTTTTTGGCCGGGCTCCGTGGCTCACGCCTGTAATCCTAGCACTCTGGGAGGCCGAGGTGGGCGGATCGTTTGAGCTCAGGAGTTCGAGACCAGCCTGAGCAAGAGCGAGACCCCATCTCTACCAAAAATAGAAAGAAATTATATGGACAGCTAAAAATATATATATAAAAAAAAAATTAGCCGGGGATGGTGGTGCATGCCTGTAGTCCCAACTACTCGGGAGGCTGAGACAGGAGGATCCCTTGAGCTCAGGAGTTTGAGGTTGCTGTGAGCTAGGCTGACGCCACGACACTCACTCTAGCCTGGGCAACAAAGTGAGACTCTGCCTCAAAAAAAAAAAAAAAAAAAAAAGAATGAACTTTTTGTTTTGTTAATCTTCTGCATAGCTTTTTTATTATCAATTTCCTTTAGTTCTGCTCTGATCTTTGCTATTTATTTTCTTCTGCTGGGTTTGGGGTTGGTTTGCTCATCCTTTTCCAGTTCTTTGAGACAATTCATTAGATTGTTGATTTGTGATCTTTCTGTCTTTTGGATGTAGGCATTTATGGCTATAAATTTTCCTCTCAGGACTGCTTTAGCTGTGTCCCACTGATTTTGATAACTTGTGTCTCCTTTACCATTCAGTTCAAATCTTTTCATTTCAAGAATCTTTTGATACCATTCAGTTCAAGAATCTTTTGATTTCCATCTTGATTTCCTCCTTAACACAATAATTGTTCATAAGAAGGTTGTTTAGTCTCCATGACTTTGTGTAGAGATGAGAGTTTCCTTTGGAGTTGACTTCTAATTTTATTCCAATGTGGTCTGAGAAGATACATGGTATAATTCCTGGTTTTTTTTAAATTTTTTTAGACATGTCTTGTGGCCTAGGATATGGTCAATCTTAGAGAATATCCCCTGAGCTGACGAGAAAAATGTATATTCAGTGGTTTGGGGGTAGAATGTTCTGTAAATATCAGTCAGGCCCATTTGTTCTAGAGTTCTGTTTAAGTCCATTGTTTCTTTGTTTATTTTCTGTTTGGAGTATCTGTCCTGTTCTGTCAGAGGGATGTTGAAGTCCCTGGCTATTACAGTGTTGCTGTTTATCATTTTGTTTAGATCAAGTAGGATTTGCTTTATGAATCTGGGTGCCCCTGAGTTAGGTGCATAAATATTTAGAATTGTTATGTCTTCTTGTTGAATTGTACCCTTCACCATTATAGAGTGACCATCTTTGTCTTTCATTACTTTTGTTGATTTGAAGACTAAGTTATCTGAAATCAGAACTACCACCCCAGCTTTCTTTTGGCTTCTGTTTGCTTGAAATATTGTTTTCCATCCCTTCAGCTTGAGTCTGAATGCATCCTTGTGTGTTAGATGTGTTTCCTGAAGACAGCATATACTTGGCTTGTTTATATTTATCCATTTGGCCAGCCTATGTCTCTTTAGTAGGAAATTCAAGCCATTCACATTTGAGAGAATTAAGTGGGGCAGATTTCTGTTCACCCTGTTGAGTTGAACTTTGTTGCTCTGTTTTCTCTTTTGAGCCATTGTAGTATCTGGCCTTTGACCTTTAGCTTTTGGATGATTTTACATTGGTGAGTGTTTATTGTGGGGATCCATGTGTAACACAATTTCAGGGATGTGGAAACAGCCCAAGTGACCATCAATACAAGAGTGGATTAGTGAAGTGTGATGTATGTATACGATGGAGCTTTCTGCTAAGCCACAGAGGGCAGTGGTGATCTGGCACCTCTTGTATTGTCCTGGATAGAGCTGGAGTTCCTTCTACTGGGTGAAGTATCACAAGAATGGAGGGACAAGCACCACATGTACTCACCACCAAGTTGGTATTGACTGATCAACACTTAGGTACACATTTAGTGGTAAGATTCATCAAGTGTCGAGTGGATGGGGGAGGCGGGATGGGTGTATACACATCTAATGGGTGCAGTGTGCACTGTCTGGGGGACAGACATGCCTAAAGCTCTGACTTGGGTGGCAAAGGCAATGTATGTAGCCTGAACATAGTGAACTTATCTTTGACAAAGTTACCAAGAATGTACAGTGGGGAAAGGACAGTCTCTTCAATAAATCGTGCTGGGAAAACTGGATGTCCTTATGCAGAAATATGAAATATGAGGCTGACAAAAGAGGCTGACATTCCAGTTTCTCAGAAAGAAACATTCAATAGGGACTTACAAACAGAAGCCATGTCTCTGGAAGGTGAGAGACAGTGGATCCCTGAACCTGCCCTCCAGAAAATATCCTTTCTATAGCAAGCTTTTAGCGTAAAGACATGTGCAGCTGGTCATGCCTCAGACTTTCAAGTGAAACTTGTGACCACTGGGGAGGTTAGATAAACATCTTGATGAAAGGTTACCTATGCTACAGGCATTGTTTCTTTATGTGGGGTTGTCTATGCCACGGGAACACCTTGGTTTGCAGGAGTCAAACTTTTGGTTATCATGGTGGTTTTGCTTCAAGATGGTGTCACTCTTGCCATGCAACAGGATGTTTTCCGACACTAAGTCCGAATTCAGGGTGAAATTAACTTTGGAAAGCAAAAGGCAAAATCAGGAATCAGAATATATAGACTTAATTATGGAGTAACTAGACAAATGCCTTCCAGTGGTTTTTATTGAGATGCTTTTGGATGAATTACCTCATCATCAACATTGATATGTCTAACAGCTCATAAACTATTTTATTTTGTTATTTGAAAAGTAAGAATGAAATAGTGACTACTTCATACAGTTTTATGAAAATTCAATGAGTTAATGTGTTTACAATTGCTTAATGTAGTGCCTGGCTCATAATAACAGTGCAATAAATGTTGGCTATTATCTTTATCTATTAATCTGTTCTAAAATTTCTCTGGGAATTGGTCTGAAACCACAAACTTATATGCAAAAACATCCTAAAAGGTGTCATAATCCTTGGCGACTCCTTGGATTTTTATGTGATGAATGCTTGGTTATTTATGGAAGTGATTTTATTTAAATCAACTTTTAATTTTAGAATAGTTTTACATTTATAGAAAAGTTGCAAATATATGGGGTTCCCATATGCCCCTCATCTACTTTTCTCTGTTGTTAATATCTTGTGTTGCCATGGTGCATTTAGCAAAACTCAGGAACCAGCCAGGCGTGGTGGTACACACCTGTAGTCCCAGCTACTCGGGAGGCTGAGGCAGGAGGATCGCTTGAGCCCAGGAATTTCAGATTGCTGTGAACTAGGCTGATGCCATAGCACTCTAGCTCCAGCAAGCAACAGAGCAAGACTCTGTCTCAAAAAAAAAAAAAAATCTTTCTCTGAAAGCATCACTGATTAATCGATTGTCCCTTGATGCCAGGATGGACCTGTCCCAGTTCCTGGTTGTGTCCCATGTTAGGGGAGTGATTGGCAACTAAGAGTCAGTGTCAAAGCCCTCATAGCCACATTTGAGTGACAGCAGAGGTTTGAAGGAAGTGGCTCTCAGGCTAAGTCTACCTGGAGCCCATTATTAAGTTCAATTTTGTGTGTTCCATGTCTTTTGCTATCATCTCAAAGTGCTGGGCCAGCATTGTCTGTTGGGAGTTATACTTCTGTAAAGGTTTTAACAAGTAACAGATTAAAAAGGGAAAAAGTAAAATTAATAGTAATGTGACAATCTCAATTTGCAAATGGTTCATTTGAGCCATGAACCTAGGCTTATAGGCAACCAACTGAACAAATCAAATGACCACAGGGAATTAGGTGAGACCTTTTGTAACCATTATAGCTCAGTGCAACCTCCAATTCCTGGACTCAAATGATCCTCCCACCTCTGCCTCCTGAGTAGCTGGGACTACAGGTGCACACCACCATGCCTGGCTAATTTTTTTCTAGTTTTAGTAGAAATGGGGTCTCACTGTTGCTCAGGCTGGTTTCGAACTCCTAACCTCAAGCGATCCTCCTGCCTCAGCCTCCCAGAGTGCAAGTATTACAGGTGTGAGCCACTGCACCTGACCTTGTTCTTTGTTGAAGATGCTATATAAGCTGTAATTCAAAGCTACCTCTTTGGCAGGCTGTGACGAGCCTCATGTGATAGGAGTCAGACAATATCCTTTTCCAAGCCTCTGACCAAAAAGCCAAAACTTCTCCCAAATTCCCCCTCCTTGTTACAATCCCTATAACCAAAGGGGTCAGAATATTTTTTGATCTTTTTTCTCTAAGTCTATATTTTCTACCACTATACTTTCTTGCTTTCTTTCCTAATCCAAGATTTAAAACACCTTACCATAAATTTGGCACTGTTCTTAGAAAAAGCTAATTACCTAAGTTTTACATTTTAATGGAGCTGGGAAGGTGGTAGTGTTACTGAAAGCTTGGCACTTGTCCCTGAGGCCACATCAGAAGAACAAGGACAAGTGGGCTGAGGAGAAGGAAAGAGAGGTTTATTACTTTGCTGGCAAATGAGGAGGATGGAGACTCCTGTCTAAAATACCATCATCCTAATCCTAAGCAGAAATACAGAGCTTTTAAAGGGAGAGTTTTCAGTTGTAGGCTATTGTTGTTCAAGTACAGTTGATGATTCTGATCATCCCATCTCGGCTGAAGACAATCCCATGACCTCCACCCAGGACCTCTGCCGGCCCAAATTTGGGCCTCTGCCCCTCAGTTCAGTTGAGCCATGTCCTGTAGCACAAAGAACAAAGGACATTCCCCTGCCTTTTCTGACCAGTGGCCTGAGGCAGGGAAGCATGTTTTAGTTCCCAAAAGGAGTGAGGGAGGTTTTGGAGGTTTTAAAGAGACAGAAAACATTTTTGACATTTTTTCTGTTACATATTCCCAACTGTCGATTTTATTCTTCCATGTCTATGGGAGGATGGGTGAAGCAGTCATCGTGCTGCTTCTTGCTGAATTGGGGCAATGTTTTGGATGGAAGGTTTATAATTATGTATGCCATTGCAAAGCTTTGGTAGTATATTTACAACAGGTTACCAGGCCAAAAAAACAAAAAAATCATTGAGGATTGACAAGGTGAAATGGACTGTTGCCTTGTACACAGGTCTGATATAGGCCTGGGTTAGAAAGAAACATGGGGTGCTTGGGTACAGAGCTATTAGTCACACCCTGTAGGTGATCTGAGAGACTGACTCCTACAAATTTAAAAATCATATAAAGCACAGAACAAAGTTTACGATGACAAACCCAGGAGCAAGACAGATCAGGACAGAAGAGGCAGTAGCCTGGGGAAATCCTCACTAAGGAGTTGTCTCTCCAACCTATAGACAGAACAAATAACCAAAGAAAGATTAGTGACAGAAAACATTTTCATTTTTCTCTTTTCCTTGAACAGATATTTTAAATTGTCTAAAGTCTGGCGCCTTCAGTGGGGACTTGGCTTCTCTTTTCTATGGGACACCTCTTTACTTTGGCATGATGGGCCCACCCAGGGATGACAAGTCTGTTACTGAAAGCTTGGCACTTGTCCCTGAGGCCGCATTAAGAAGAACAAGGACAAGGGGTCTGAGGAGAAGGAAAGAGAGGTTTATTAATTTGCTGGAAAATGAGAAGGATGGAGATTCCTGTCTAAAATGCCATTGTCCTAATCATAAGCAGAAATACAGAGCTGAAGACAATCTTGTGACCTCTGCCCAGGACCTCTGCCTGCCTGAACCTGGGCCTCTGCCTGGCAGTTCAGCTGAGCCATCTCCTATAGCACAAAGAGCAAAAGACACTCTCCTGCCCCTCCTGACCACTGGCCTGAGACGGGGATGCAGGTTTTACTTTCCAAAAGGAGTTGGGGAGGTTTTGGAGGTTTTAAAGAGACAGAAAACATTTTTGCTGTTTTTTTTTTCGGTTTTTTGTTTGTTTGTTTTTCAGGCCATTCCCTCTGTTACAGTAGTGGGAGAACAAGAAACAGTAGAGATATCCTAAGGCAATACATTGGAGGCAATTTAGAGAATAAAAAGCAAGTTATCACACAAATATATGTCTATTAACAGTTATTCAACCTTTACAAGGAACACTGCTTAGAATTAAAGAGACTAGATTCAGGTTTCCATCTGAGTTGTTAGAATTCCTTATAATTAATGTCAGGTCTTGGAATGGTTATAACTGAATGGTTATTATTATTCTATCAATTGCCTTTAGGACTAAGAGCTGATCAGCTATCTCTCCAGTCCAAGCTACTTGGAAGCTGAGGCTGGAGTACCACTTGAGCTCAAGAGTTCAAGGTTACAGTGAGCTGTTGTAATAGAGGTAAAGTCCTGAAAAAGAGCAAAATGTTTGACAAGGTGTCTCTTTAACACCCCCACCCACTCTTTTGGGAAGTAAAACTTGCACCCCTGACTGAGGCCAAGAATCAGAAGGGCAGAGGAATGCTCTTAGTTCTTGGTTTCTAGTATCTTAAACCCCAGGAGTTGGCTCAATGGAACAGAAGTGAGGAGATGATCTTCACCAGAGATGCTACAGTGGAACAGCAGTAGCCCAAAGTTGAAAACCCCCTTTGAAAAGCTCTGTATTTGTGCTAAAAGGGTGTGGGGGGGCGGGATGGGAAATGGTACTTTTAGATGAGAGCTTGCCATTCTCATTTGCTGGCAAATTAATAAACTTCTCTTTCCTTTTCCTCAAGCCACTTGTCCTCGTTCTTCTGATGTGGCCTCAGGGACAAGTGCTGAGCTTTTGGTAACACTGTGATCTCTCCTGGGTGACAGAGTAAGACCTTAGCTCAAAAAAAAAAAAAAAAAAAGAAAGAAAAAGAAAAAGAAAAAAGAAAAAGAAAAAAAGAAGAAGAAGAATGTTTAAATAAAAATTTTAATTGAGGTCAGAGCACAGATACATGTGAGAAAAATGACTTCCTATAAGATTACTCATTGCTGCATTATTTGCAATATCAAAAGACAACCAACAACCTAACTGTGTTTCAATAGAGAACTAGTTAAAGAAAGTTGAGAGATCCATACAGTGAAAGAATTTGGGATACTCTTTACATATTAATACAAAAGGATGTCTAAGATGTACCCTTAAATAGAAGACATGAGGTATAGACTATAGAACAGTGTATCTAGTATGCTACCAAAAGATATATGTGTATGTCTCTGTGTGTATATACATATATATGTATGATTTATTTGGAATACAAAACAAAAACCTGCTAATATGATTACGGTTACCTCCAGGAAGGGCCTCTACATGGCTGGGGAAAAAGGGAGTAAGAGAGAATTATCTTTCACTGTATAATATTTGTATCTTTTAGATTATGTGCCATGTGAGGCTACTGCTTATTCAAAATTATTTTTAAAAAATCTAGATCAATTCTACACTCAGGGGAAAAAAAACTGAAGCCAGAGGACAATAATAACATAAATTATTTATCTCTAGGAAAGATGTAGACATCAGAAAGAACTAGATGGAAATACAACTTGGACAGCCAACTTTTAAATGGGTGGGATACAGACATGATTTCAATCCCAGTGAGGCTTCCAGGTACCTATAGTCTAATTATGAGAAAGAAGGCCTTGGGGCCGTGGCAGAATACTGTGGAAAACAAACTGAAACAATTTCACATGTGGAATTACACAGTGGGAGCTGGATGGATTTTTAAAGACACAATAGATCAGAAATGACAATACAGATCAGAGATCACAAACTGGTGGGCCATAGGCCAGATGCCTGTGTGCATTATGTTTGGCCCAAATACTGCTTATTATTATTATGATTATTAATTATTTTTAGAGATGGAGTATGCTATATTGCCCTGAAACTGAATATTGTTTTTAAATTTTATTTAAATTAGTTTCCAACATGTTACAATCAGGAGATCTCACACTTAAGAAAAACTAGGTTGGGTACCATCACTCACACCTGTAGTCTCAATGCTTTGGGAAGCCGAGGTGGAAAGATTACTTGAGGCTAGGAGTTCAAGACTAGCCTGGGAAGTATAGCGAGACTCCATCTCTACAAAGAAACATTAAAAATTAGCCTGGCATGGTGGCAGGTGCCTGTAGTTCCAGCTACTTGGGAGGCTGAGGTGGGAAAGTTGCTTTAGCCCAGGAGTTGGAGGCTACAGTGACTTATGATCATGCCGATGCACACCAGCCTGGTTGACAGAATGAAACCCTATCTCTAAAACAACAAAAAATTAAACAAAACAAAATAGCTATCTGGCTTCTTTGGAACCTCCTATAGACGAGGCCTGCATTCTTGCATGGCACCACCACGGTGGCTCCTTTTACACAGAGGCAGGCTCTCCCCAGTTGGCCACAGCTCCCCCCAGCAAGCATTTCCCATTTCCATCCCCTGCTGAGCCCACATAAGCATCTTAGGTAAAGAAACTAAGGCTCAGAGGCCAACTTCAAGAGCTCACATGTCCTGTTCCCACTCCCTAGTTCTTAATCTTTTCTTCAATAAGCAAAGCTGGGAAATCAAGGGACAGATAGTGCTCCATAGTCCTCTTGGTTTGAGCCACTACTCAGGATTCCTGACTCTAAATCCCACATCACTACCCCAACCCAGTGGTTGGTTCCAGTACCCACAACTGGGAAACCTTAGTTTTTTCCCTCCCTCAAGGATCATATAAAGCTCACCCAGAATTATAGGGACTGTACTCATCCCAGGACCTCGGAATCTTTTCACCTCTTTTCTGCCATGGTCTGGTCCAATTGCCAGGCCTACCAACATCCCCATCTTTGATAAAATCTGCCACAGAGCCAGAAGCTGCCATTGCCATGGCCTTATCCCAAGAAGGGGCAGCTTCTGATAAGACCCGAGTGCCTGCCACGTTGCTGTGACTGCCGCTGCTGCTCACTGCTGACCCTCCTTTCCTTGCTAATCCCTGCAATCCACGCCTCGCCAGCTGCTGCTCCCCAACCCTACATCTCAGTGACAATGAGCAACCTTCCCCTGTTATGGTCATCCTGTTCCTGCCCTTCCCCACTGCTGCTCAGGAACCTCTGTGGTCTCCACTCCTGAAGCCGATGTTGTAATATGAAATCCTAGATATATGTTAGACCCAATTTTTTGTTCCGCCTGAAGCATGACCTCATTCTCTGGAGTGAGAGCTCCCCTTGTCAAGGAATTTAGATCATATCTTTCAGGACCTGTGAAGACTATTGGTTTTCAGGTTGTAAGAGAATCCAACTCAAACTAGCTTATGATTTAAAAATATTACTAGTGAAGGAGTTAAGAACATGCCACCCCAAAATATGTCACTGTGGCATATTGAGTATTTTGATTTAAAAGCCCTTGAAAAACATCAGGTACAAGAAGACCACTCTGATCTTCTTTCTCTTTCTTAAAAGCAGATGAAATTCCCATGTGAAAGATGTCCTCCCTATACCAGAAGGAAAGTATCATTTTTACCATCAAGGTTAGAAAGTTGAGGCTGAGGGAAATATGTACAGAAACCCTTATCTTCCTAACCCTTATCTTCCTAGTCACTTCTCTATCCAATTAACTACCATATCCCAAGCCCCTTGTCACATTTTCACAATTACTACTCTTCATCCAATTCAGCAATTAAGTATTAAATTCTAACTGCATCCTTGGGTCTTCCTTTCCTGATGAAGAATCCTATGCCACATAAAACTTTTGTATTAAATAAATTTGTATGCTTTTGTCCTGTTGCTCTGTCTTCTGTAAATTTAATTTTCAGGCCCAGTTGAAAACCCCTACGAGGGTAGAGGTAAAATGTTGCCTCCCTTACATAATGTCCAGTATAGGGGAGGAGATGGCCTCAGTCCCAATAGCTCCAAGTCACTTGGCTTTTTTTTTTTCTCCATTCTCTGCCTTTGCTTACTCAAACTCTTGCCTCTGCCCCTCCTAACTTTTCCACTGGCAGGCACAGTCTGTGCCTAGGACACATCCTTAGGTCCTCAGAACTGATAAAGAGCTTCTTAGCCAATAGATAAAATCCCACAGGAAGATTCTGATTAGTTCTAATTGAGTCACTTGCTCATCCTTGAATCAATCACTGTGGCCAGAATGGGAAGGATTCTATTATTGCCAACCCCCAGAGAACCAAAATGAGTAGGGAAGGTCAGATCTAAGAAACAATGCTAGGCAGACATATATATATATATATATATCTCCGACAATAGTGCACTGATAAAAACCAGGGCTCCTGTAACAAGACAAATAACTTTATTTAAAAATGGGTAAAGAACGTGAATAGTCATTTCTGTAAAGAAATATGAAGATGATCAATAAACATAAAAACATGCTCAATAACATCAGGGAAATGCAAATCAAACCCACAATGAGATACCATTTGACATCCACTAAGATTTGTTTTTAATCTTCTGAATAGCATAGCTTTATTGCACAGCATTCCTGCAATTAGAGCTGTTAAACTTTTTAATGTAAACATATAAAATATTTCTTTATTTTACAACCTTTTGTGCATGTCTTCATTTCTTTTTTAATATACAAGATCCTTACAACATTCAGATTGTTATAATAAAAAATTCACATAGTAACAGGTGTTGGCAAGGATGTGGAGAAATCAGCACTCCGAAGGATAGGAGTGTAAAATGGAGCAGCCACTTTGAAGAACAGTCTGGCAGTTCCTCAAATGGTTCAACACAGAGTTACCATAAATGTAGTCACTAACCGTGGGTGATTGGTTGCAGTAGTGCAAATATAGCTCATCGCAGCCTTGAACTCCTGGACTCAAGCCTTGGCCTCCAGAAGTGCTAGGATTACAGGTGGGCCACCACGCCGCACCCAGATTTCTTTTTTGGAGTGGGAAAACAAGTTCTCAAATACACTGTGGTGATGGTTGCCCAACTCTGTGAATATACTACAAACCACTGAATGAACACTTCAAATGAGTGAATTATATGGCATGTGACTATGTCCTACTACGTAAGTAGACAGGCTTCTTCTGTTTGTCCTGCCACGTCCTTTGGGGTCTCTGAGAGATGGAGGGCGCTCCATGTGAAGCTAGGCCAGTTGAGATCAGATCCAATCCTGTTTCTATTTCCTAGCAGTTAACTCCTTCAACACCAACATGGGGATGATAATCCCTACTTGGAAATGTGTTGTTGTGATTTGTAAAAAGACACATTAGGGTTAATAATGTACAGTGTGTGATACAGAGTAGAGTTTCTGAAACACTACGCATACAGCATATAGCAATGCATATGTGTATACATGCATGCAAACTTCGGGCTTTTGGGGAGGTTCTGAAAGGACAGGATATGGAGGGCTGGTCGTGACCCTGGTGTCAGCCCTGGGCCCCCTTGTCTCTCAGGGTCTAGGGCAGGGCCGTAGCAGAGCATCCTGCTAACCCTGGAGCCAAAGAAAAGTCCTGGAGCCTCGGGCCCAGAGCAACAGGGCGGTGTGGTAAGGGCGAGGCGAGGCCGCCCTACCGGCGGGGCGGGGGTGTTGCTAGGTAACTGCAAGGGGCAGGGGACTCAGCGGCTCCGGGAACCCAGCCCGACCTGCCGCAGCGCGCTAGAGCCGCCCCAGCTCCCTACAGGGCCGGACAGGGAGGACAACACGGCCCCGGGCGCGGCTCTGCGGGGCTGTGATGTAGTGTGTGCAGCCCCGCCCGCGCCGCCCACCGCTCGCAGGCCGGGCCCCGCTGGCGACTGCAAGTCCCATCAGGCTCCGCGACGCCTTCATCGCCTGGCAGTTGCCGGGAAGGGAGGGAGTGGAACGAAACCGGCTGAAGGCGGCTGGGACCGTTCAACCTGCGGCGGGGTTGTCAGCAGGCAGGACCGGATCGCCAGCACTGGTGGCTGCAACTTTGCAGAGCACCAGCTTCCCGAACTAAACACGCCCGCTTTCCATGCGGGCTCCTTTGGGGAGCTGTGGCCTGGCCGGCTGCGCGGGGCCGGGGACTTGTCGCTGAGGGAGCCCCCGGCCCCCGCGCTGCCCGGGCGTGGAGAGGTCGCGGACTGGGACCCGGAGGATGCCGCGGTGGCCAGGATCTGGGCTGCAGCCTGGAGGCGGTGGCCGATGAGGGCGGTGTGCGGGTGAGTGCGGGACCGAGGGGCTCTTGCAGTTTGTGGACAACCGGTGCGGCCTAGCTCCCGCTGTCCTCTGGGATTCCTCCCTGGGAAGACGTGTGGTTTAGACCTGGGGTAGGAGGATCGCCCTTTCAAAGCTTTCAGCGGGCTGGAGCCTTCCTGGAACACCGGGAGAAGTCCCAGGACCCCGATGCACAATTTCTGCGAGTCGGAGTAGAGGAAGAAGACAGCTTCATCAAAGGATAGTTTTTCTATTCTCCAATTTCAAAAGCCCTTGTTAACGATGGGCACACAAGTACACAGAGGAAAGTAAAAGTCATTGGAAATCGAGCAGTGGGCAGGGGGAAGGAGGGGTAGGGCAAAACTCACCTTACTGGTGCAATGAACACTATTCGGGTGACAGAAACTCAAGCCTATCAAGCCATGTCTAAAAAAAATCTGTACCCACAGGATATTTTGAATTTAAAAAATTAAAAAAAGTGCTTGTTAATAAAGAAAAGCAATCAGGGTAACAGCGACGTGTGCTTGCCACTGACAGGCACTTTGATAATGGAGGACCCTGAGTCATGGTTGAGGCTCCAGGAGATTTAATCATTGGAATGTTAAAACCCTGATTAACTATGGTTTCTTGTGGGGATCTCCTGGGTATGCTAGTACTGAGATTTCCCCCACAAGTGCCTTATTTGGATTGAAAATATACAAATAACTTTTTATGATCTCTTTCTCTAATGATACTGGTTGCCTTCATGGGCTATTTATGCTTTTCATAAAATAATCAGCATGGAAATCATTGCCTTGAGTTCTGGCCTCTTCTCTGAGTTGCTTTTTGGATTTTACTTGACTGCTTAATACAGCGATGTATTTAGAACACAACCCTGACTCGCTTTGGACAAGATGCATGGCCGACCTTAAAGTATTGCTTTCCCTTTTTGTTTTAGCCTTGATAAAATGAAATGCTTTGAGGAAGGCGAGGATCCAGAAGTCATCTGGAGGATCCTGACCTGGTGACTTTGGGGTATGGAGGACTTTGCATTTGTTATGTACTATTTAAACATTTTTTTCCTACTTTATGTTTTGAAAAGTTGAAAATATAGTATCATTATCCACATACCCACTCCTTAAATTCAACCACTGTTAATTTGGCCATATTTGCTTTAGCCATATGTGCATGGGTTGCCTGCTGTGTGTCTTTTCTTTTGCTTATACCATTCAACAAGTTGCAGACATCATGATAACTTACTCCCAGATATATCAGCAGGTAGCTCCTACATATCTACAAAATATCATTCTCCTACATAATTAGTGTGGTATTAGTAAACCTAAGAAAATTAACAATAAATAGTTAATCTCTAATATTCCAGTCCATATTCAAATTTGTGTTTATTTTTTAACATGTATTTACAAAGGTAGAGTTAATCTACTTAAATTTGGGGTGCAAGCTAAATACTCTGGTAGTGTTCTTGAACTATCTGTGGTAAAGGATCAGTTTTTAAAATTTTTACTCTTTGACAGATTCATACTTTTGTAAAATACTATACAAGAATCATTAAAAAAGAAATTAAAACAGACAATGTGAGTTCAATTTTTTTATTAAATTCAACAGACATAAAATTACTATCAACTTATGAACATTTCTAAACACTTAATTTCCATTTTCTATACTGATTGGATAGCATAAAGCTCACAGATCAATTCCTGCTTGCCTACTACACTTTGAGAAGCACTGCTCCACGATAATACAATAGAACAATTGTGCACATTATAGTGAAATTCACTATATTTCACACCACCTCATCTGTGTTCTGCCATTCTTGATCCTACCCTTTTATCCCCTTCAAATATTTGGTTAGTTATTTCAACTCTACCTTGGTTTCCTTTTGAGGTAACTGCCAAATCTGTGCCCCCGGATCCTCATTGCTAACATTTACATTAGCAACACTTGCAGCACTATGAAAGGCTTCATGTGGGCTTTGCTAGGATGACATTAAACTGGATAATCTTGTAAACTACCGCCCCCGTCCTCCCAAGTGTCACAAAAATGAACAAGAGGAAATAAAATCCAAAGAGAACTTACTGCAGAAAATCAGCAAACAACTGTTTATACAAATCTCCCTGGGAGACTACCTACCTCTCCCCAGAAAACAACCAGGAAACAGAAGGAAACCTGTAAGTCTACACTCCACACAGAATTGAGTGTACTCAAACAAGCATTTGAAGGTTTAAAAACACTTTGGATTAGAAATTTTAAAACTAAGAATGGAAATGATGAAAAAGAGAGAAATGAAAAAAATTAATGAAATGCAGGGAAGAAATGGAAGAAAAGACAAATTATAAGTCAACAAAGATGAGATAGTCAAGGGAGAATAGGTTCAAATAAAAATTTAATAAAGGGAAATGAAGAAAGGTATGAAAACAACCAAGAGAATTGAAAATGACATAAAAAGGTAAATGAGTCAGAGAAAGTATTGGGAATGGAAGACAGGCAAAGAAGACATAATGTTCATATTATCAGAGTTCCTGAAGAAGAAAAAGCAATGGAACAGAATTACTATTTAAAAATATAATCTAGGAAAAAATTCCAGAAATGGAAAAAAACCTAAATCTACTAACTGAAAGGACTTACTGGGTACCTGGAAAAATTAACCCATAATTATCAACTCTGAGATATGTCTTAGTAAAACTGTTAGATTTAAGAGATAAAATCATCAAGTCTTCCAGTCAAAAAGAACACATAACTTAAAAAGGCAAAGGCAAACTTACAAAAAGCATCAGACATTGCAAAACTGACATACAAAGCAAGGCAACAATGGAGGTGTATCTTTTTTAAAACTCAAGGAAAGTGTGAACTATGGATTTTATAGCCAATTGAGATATCCTTCAAATAGCAAAGCTGTAGAAAAAAAGTTTTCAACATACAAGAACTTGGGTAATTTCTGTATCCACCAGCCATTTCTGAGGAATATATTAGAGGGTGAGCTTCATCCAAACAATTGATGATGGGAAAGTTTCAGCAAAAGGATTAAGAAGGTGAGGACCAGTGTAGAAGACTAATGTCTAACTGTTGCATATTGTAAGAAAGTACAATATTGCAACTAAAAAGATGGGAGGAGAAAAGAGGATAATGTGTTGGTAATAGGTGGGTTTTAAAGAATACTGAGGGGGAAAAAAATGCTGACAAACCAGATAGTAAAAGGTTAAATAAGACAGTGGAATAACTAAGGGTATTGTGAAAATTTAAGTGTGGAAGTAATCAGTAGAACAAAAATAGAGATACCAATCCCTGCTCTCTAACTTCTAAAAAATAAATGAGAAAGTAATATACATCTTATAATAAGGTAATATAACAATATGCATAAGTAGAAAATTTGAGACCAAGTACATTAGTTTCAGTTTGGCTTATAAAAACAAAAACTTTGAGGAGACAAGAGACATATCTAAAATAAAGTGATTCAGAGAAGCTAAACATAAACTATTGGACAAAAACATATCACATAAATGGAAACAAAAATTGAGCAGGAGTAGCAATTGTGATATCAAGAAAATAGAACTCAATCCCCAAAGCATTAAATGTGACAAAGGACACTGTGAAATTTTTATCTTATGGACGTATATGTACATAAAATTTGCTCCCTGGTTATGGAGACTATATGGCTTATTCACAAAAACTGATTAAGTATTAGGTCACAAAGGGCACAACAGTAACATTCATGAAATAGAAATATTACAACTAACACTCTTGTTAGTAATACAATGTCATAAACCTAGGATTTACTAACAAAAATAAAAGTCAGAAAGGTCCGTCACTTGGAAATTTTAAAACTTCTAAATAACTTCTAGGCAAAGGGAGAAATACATGCTGAAATTACAGAATTTTTAAGAAATAATGATATTGAAAACACTACATATCAGAATATAAGGGATGTCTTTGAATCATTGGTTAGAGGAAGTCAGTGCACAAAAAACATCTATTAATAAAAGTGAAGATAAGTGAGTTAAATTTCCAGTTTAGAAAACAAAAAGAACAAACTAAATGAAAAAAAAATAGGAAGGAAATAAAATAAAAGCAGAAATTAATGAAGAGAAGAATAGGAAAACAATATCTAGTTGATAAAAATATTTGCTTTTTGAAACAACAAAAGAGATAAAATATTAACTAACTTGATAAAGAAGAAATGAGAGGCTGGGCATGGTGGCTGACACCTGTAATCCTTGCACTTTGGGAGGTTGAGGAGGGAGGATCACTTGAGGCCAGGAGTTTGAGACCAGTCTGAGCAAGAGCGAGACCTCGTCTCTACTAAAAATAGAAAAAAATTAGCTGGGCATGGTGGCGAGTGCCTGTAGTCCCAGCTACTTGGAAGGCTGAGGCAGGAGGATTGCTTGAGCCTAGGAGCTTGAGGTTGCAGTGAGCTATGATGACACCACTATACTCTAGCCCAGGTGACAGAGTGTGACCCTGTCTCAAAAAAAAAAAGGAAATACATCTAGCTTAGTTGTAAAACTAGTATCTTATTTAATAGAGAACCAACATAGACATTTTCTACTAAGATCAGGAACAAGGCAAACATGCCTACTATCTCCACTACTTTGCAGCATTTTCCCACAGGTGATAGCCATACAGTTTGACAAGAGAAAATAAGAGAAAGCACAACCTATAAAATGAGGGAGAAATCATTATTAAAACAAATTTTAAAAATCATAAGAGAGTACTTTGTTGCACTTTTGTCAAGGGTTGGCCAACTACAGCCCATAGACTGGCTGGCTGTTTTTGTAAGTAAAGTTATACAGCCATGCTCATTTATTTACATATTGTCTGTGGCTGCTTTTGGACTACAAGGGCAAGTTGAGTACCAAAGAGAGAGGTCATCTGGCCTATAACCTAAAATATTTACTATGTGGCCCATTAAGGAAAGGTTTGCTGATCCCTGCTCTACACAAATAAATTATGTATAATTAGAACATAATGTGATAGAGTTGAGTTATCCCCGCTGTACTGAAATAAATTTGAAAACCTAAGTGAAATGGATAATTTCCTAAGGAAAACCAGATTACTGAAATTAAGCACATTAGAGTTAGATAACTTAAATAGACAATTTCCATAGAAAAACAGAGGAAGTTATTTAAGGAACTATCCCAACAAATCTCCAAGTCCATATGGTTTCACAGAATTCTACCAAACATTCAAAGACTAGATAGTCCCAATGCTCCAGAACCTTGAAAGAAGAAAAACTTCTTAATTATTTTTATGAAGCAAATGTGACACTGATATTTAAACTGGGTAATGACAGTATAGAGACAGAAAACTTGACACCAGTATCACTCAAAAGAAAATATTATCAGAAAATCCAACACCATAGTAAGAAGGTACTACACCATTACCAAGTCGAATTTATTCTAGGAATGGAAGGTTGGTTCAATATGAGGACACCTAATAATATATGCCATATTAATACATCTAAGACATGACTTATTTGATTATTTCCAGAGATACAGGGAAAGTCTTACCAAAATTCAATACCAATTCATGATAAAAACACTCAGGAAATAGAAATTGGAGGGATACTATTTGAACATGATAAAATACAGATAGCTTAGTTGTAAAACTAGTACCGTATTTAACAGAGAACCAACACAGGCACTTTCGACTAAGATCTGGAGCAAGGCAAACATGCCTACTAGCTCCACTACTTTGCAACATTTTCCTACAGGTGATAGCCAGGCAGTTTGACAAGAGAAATTAATTAGAGGTGTAAGAGTAAGTCAAGATAAAAGAAAAAACTCCCTCTAATTGCAGATGATGGCATAGAGTACCTGGAAAATCCCAGAAAAATCAGTGCTAAAACTGACTCAAACAAAAAAAGAATTCAGTGAAATATTAATAAATGGTATAAGGGAAAGGTCGTGGGTTTTTTTTTTAATATGCATATATTCTCATGTTGATTCAGCACCCTTTAGGACTATCCTGCATTGATCCTTGAAAATCAATTGACCATATATGTGAGGATCTAGTTCTGAACTTGATATTCTGTTCAATTGTTATCATTATATGAATAATCACTGTCTTGATTACTGCAGTGATATTGTAGACCTTACAATCAGGAAGTGTAAGTCCTCCGACTTTGACCATCCTTTTCAAGAAAATTTTGGCTATTCTAGGTCCTTTGTGTTTCTATATAAATTTGAGAATCAGCTGGTCATTGTTCACCTACATGCTGCTGGGATTTTGATAAGGATTGCTTTCAATCTAGAGATAACTGGAAGTGAGGGAGCATAATTAACATCTTAAGAACATTGAGTCTGTCAGTCTCTGAACATGTATACATCTCCTAAATAGGTCTTCTTTAATTTCTCTCCGCAGTGCTTTCTAGTTGTCAGTATACAGGTCTTACGCTTATTTCATTAAATTTATCGCTGCGATTTCATGTTTTTTGACAATATTTTAAATCACAGTGATTTTTTTAACTTACAATTGTTCTTTGCCATAATATAGAAATAGGAACTTTTTTATTATTTCTCTTTTGTCCTGAAACCTTGCTAATTCACTTACTATTTCCAATCGTTTTTTTTTTTTTTTTAATTTTTTTTTAGATTCCTTAGGAATCCCTATGCAGGCAATCATGTTGTTTGTGACATTTTTACTTCTTCTGTTCCACCTTTAAACTTTTATTCCTTTTTCTTCCTTTATTAAACCAGTTAGAACATCCAATGCAATGCTGCATAGAAGCAGCAGGAGTGAAGATACTTGTCTTGTTCACAGTCACAGGGGGAAGCATTCAGTCTTTCAATCATTAAGTATAAAGTCAGCTATAATTTTTTTGTAGATTTTCTTTATCAGATTGAGAGAATTCTCTTCTTTTATAGTTTGCTGAAGTTTTTCATAAGTGGATATTGAATTTTGTGAAATACTTTTTCTGTATCTATTGAGATATAACTTTTTCCCTTCATTCTGTTAATATGGTGAATTACATTGATTTTTAACTAATCAACTGGTTTTTTTGTTTTCGTTTTTTTTTTTTTTGAAACAATCCTCAGTCTGTTCCCCGGGCTGAAGGGGCACTGGCGTCATCAGAGCTCACTGCAATCTCAAACTTCTGGGCTTAAACAATCCTCCTGCCTCACCTGCCTGAGTAGCAGGGACTACAGGCCCTCGCCACCACACCTGGCTAATTTTTCCGTTGTTTTGTAGAGATGGGATCTTGCTCTGTTGCCCAGGAGGGTATTGAACTCCTGGCCTCAAGTGATCCTTCCACCTCAGTCTCCCAAAGTGCTAGGATTAGAGGTGTGAGCCACCATCTGGCCTCTGCCTTAGATTTGTGACAGAATGCACAAGTGAAATCACCCGGACTTAAGTTTTCTTCTTGAGAGGTTTTTTAAAATTACCAATTCAATTTCTTTAGCAATTATAGAGTTGTACAGATTTTGTATTTCTCGTTGTATCAGTTTTGGTAAAAGTAGTTTTTTTCAAGAATTTGTGCATTTTTTCTTAAGTTGTCAAATTTATTGGCATAAAGCCTATTATAATATTTCCTTACTATCTTTCATCCTGTTGAATTTCTTGTGATGTCTCCTTTTTTATACCTGATAATTGTAATTTGTCTCTTCTCTATTTTTTCTTTATCAGTTTGTCTTAATTTTATTAATCTTTTCAAAGAATTGATGTTTTGCTTTAAATAACTTGATTTATTATTTTTATGATTTATCTTTTTTATTACTATTATTAGTTCTTTTCTTCTAGTCACTTTCTAAGTTGCTTCCTCCCCCTCCCCCGACCTCTTAAAGTGTACACTAAGATCACTGATTTTAAACTTTACTTCCTTTCTAATATAATCATTTTAGGCTTTAAATTTCTCCCTAGGCATTGTGTTAGTTACATCTCAAAAATTTTGATATGTTGTATTTTCATTATCATTCAGTGTAAAATATTTTAAAATTTCTCTTGGGGTTTTTTCTTTGACCCATGGGTTACTTAGAGGTCTGTTGTTTAATATTCAAAATATTTGGGCTTTATTTTTTAAAAATATTTTATTGTTAGACTCATTTCCAGTTTCATTCTGCTGTGGTCAAAGAACATACTCTATATGATTTCAATGTTTTGAAATTTGAGATATATTTTATGGCCCAGCATGTAGTCTATCTTGGTGAACATTCCATGTGTACTTGAATGTGGACTCTTCAGTTGTTGGGTTAGTGTCTCTAAACATCAGGTAGGTCAAGTTGGCTGATAGTACTGCTCAAACGTTTCATATCCATGATGATTTTATTTTGTCTTTTTGTTCTGTCAGTTGGTGAAAGAGTGATTAAAATCTCCAGCTATAATTTGCACTTGTCTACTTCTCCTTTCAGTCCTGTCACTTTTTGCTTTTGCTGTGTCTTGCAGATCCATGCCCTGTGTACGTACATTCCAAGAGGAATTACCTCCTAAGCATTTCTCTCCTTTTTTCTCCTGTTAGTGCACTGCCTTCTCAATGTTTCCTTGTCCCACAAATTCCAGCCTTCTCAGCTGCTTCGGAAGCCTCTGACTCTCTACTTGGGCTCTATCTTCTGCAGTCCAGAGAGCACCCGTGGGCAGAAAACAGAGGAAAAGTTGAGTTCACTTCACTTGTTCCCCTTCTTTAAAGGATTATGGCGCATGCTTTCTGTCATCCAATGCCTGAAAACGTTTGCTTCATATATTTTGTTCAGAATTTGAATTGTTGATGGTTAAAGAGAAAATACAAAACTAGTCACTCCTTCATAGCTAAATGTGGAAGTTCAAAACACTCAGATTTTTTAAAAGAAAGAGTTCTTTTAGTCTTTCTTGCTTAATCCATAAGTATTTAATATAAATCTAGTGTAAAGAACATATAAAAATGTTGAGCTTGGTATAAAAGAAACTCTCTGGATCATTCATTTTAAACACGGGGAGATCTCCCTCTAAAAGAAATAGTACTCATCTTGATCCAGGAAATGAGTAAGATTTTGTATTAAGAGAATAGGTGGGGAGTGGTGGTTCAGGCCTGTAATCCTAGCACTTTGGGAGACCAAGGCAGGAGGATCACTTGAGGTGAGGAGTTCAAGACCAGCCTGGGCAACATAAAAAACCTATCTGTACAAGAAAAATAAAATAAAAAATTAGTCAGGCATGGTGGCATGCACCTGTAGTCCCAGCTACTTAGGAGACTGAGGCAGGAGGATTGCTTCAGCCCAGGAGGTTGATTTTGCAGTGAGCTGTGCTTGTACCATTGCACTCCAGCCTGGATGACAGTGTGAGATCCTGTCTCTAAAAAACAAACAAATGAAAAAAGCCTGTCAAAATTTTTCTTGATCTTGGGGCATTTGATGTTTAAATTAGCATAAGAATTAATGATTATTATTCTAGCACTTCATATCTGTTATTGATTCTTAATGTTATAAAATTAGGAGTTCCAATCTATCTCCCCTTTTTTCTCTCTAAAAAAATGTTTTCTCATTTCATTAATTAGGAGATATTAACTTTATATCATTACAAAAGCTTTTTTATGAAATGCCTAATTTCAGTTAAATTTTATTTTTGTCTTGATGTTTTCCCTCTAGCTGGAGAATCTGTTATTAGATGACAAGTATAACACCAAAATAACAGATTTCAGCCTCAGCAACGAATGTACTTTGGGCACTCAACTGGAAACCTTTGCGGCACTGCTCCACGCACAGCCCCCGAGCTCTTCCAGTGCAAGAGATGTCATGGCCCTGAGGTTGATGTGTGGAGCCTCGGGGTGATCCTCTCTCTGCTGGTCATTGGCACCCTTCCCTTTGGTAAGGCAAACCTTAAGGTGTAGGAAACAGTTGCATCAATGTACTATACAAAACTGAAAAGAGTTTCATAAAATTACATGGGTTTATATTTTTAACATTATATCAGTTTAGGGGTTTCAGTAATTTTTTTGTTGTTTTTAACCTAAAACTTGACTCACTACTTTTCTTTCCTTGCTCCCTCCCCAAAGGAACTGTAAGCAAACATAATAAAAGAGAAATACACCATCCCATTCTATATGTCAGCAGAGTATAAAAAACTTCAGAAACATTTTCTAGTGGTAAATCCACGTAAATGAACTGCTCTGCAGGTTATCACATTAGTGGAAAGAAGAAATAACTTTGGAAAGTTTTTAGAATATTTTTAGAACTTAGCTTGGTTTGTGTGGCCTACTGAACTCTTGCTTAGGACTTCTTTTTAAGTTTTTTTTTTTTTTCTTATTTCAGCATATTACGGGAGTACAAATGTTCAGGCTACATACATTGCCCTTGCCACCCGAGTCACAGCTTCAAGCATGTCTGTGCCCCAGACAGTGTACACTGCACCCATTAGATGTGTATACACCCAGCCCTACCTCCCCCCATCCACTCAACACCTGATGAATCTTACCACTATATGTGTACCTAAGTGTTGATCAGTCAATACCAACTTGGTGGTGAGGACATGTGGTGCTTGTCCCTCCATTCTTGTGATACTTCACCCAGTAGAATGGGCTCCAGCTCTATCCAGGACAATACAAGAGGCGCTAGATCACCACTGCCCTCTGTGGCTTAGCAGAAAGCTCCATCGTATACATACATCACACTTCACTAATCCACTCTTGTATTGATGATCACTTGGGCCGTTTCCACATCCCTGAAATTGTGTTACACATGGATCCCCACAATAAACACTCACCAATGTAAAATCATCCAAAAGCTAAAGGTCAAAGGCCAGATACCACAATGGCTCAAAAGAGAAAACAGCAACAAAGTTCAACTCAACAGGGTGAACAGAAATCTGCCCCACTTATCAATTCTCTCAAATGTGAATGGCTTAAACTTCCCACGAAAGAGACATAGGCTGGCCAAATGGATAAACATACACAAGCCAAGTATCTTCTGTCTTCAGGAAACACATCTAACCCACAAGGATGCATTCAGACTCAAGCTGAAGGGATGGAAAACAATATTTCACAATATTTCAACCAAATGGAAGCCAAAGCCAAAAGAAAGCTGCGGTGGCAGTTCTGATTTCAGATAACTTAGTCTTCAAATCAACAAAAGTAATGAAAGACAAAGATGGGTGTATACACATCTAATGGGTGCAGTGTGCACTGTCTGGGGGACAGACATGCCTAAAGCTCTGACTTGGGTGGCAAAGGCAATGTATGTAGCCTGAACATAGTGAACTTATCTTTGACAAAGTTACCAAGAATGTACAGTGGGGAAAGGACAGTCTCTTCAATAAATCGTGCTGGGAAAACTGGATGTCCTTATGCAGAAATATGAAACTACACACTAATCTCTTGCCACATACAAAAATCAAATAAAAATGGATTAAAGACTTAAATATAAGACCTGAAACTATGAAACTACTAAAAGAAAACATTGGGGAAATGCTTCAAGGCATTGGTCTTGGCAAGGATTTCTTGAGTAAGATCCCCTAAGCACAGGCAACCAAAGTAAAATTGGACAAATGGGATCACATCAAGCTAAAAAGCTTCTGTAGAGCAAAGGAAACAATCAAGAAAGTGAACAGACAACCCACAGAATGTCAGAAAATATTTGCAAACTACCCTTCTGACAAGGGATTAATAACTAGAATATATAAGGAGCTCCAAAAACTCAATAGGAAAAAATAAAAAAATCTGATTAAAATATAGCCAAAGAATCTGAATAGACATTTCTCAAAAGAGACATACAAATGGCCAATATGTTATGAAAACATGCTCAATATCATTAGTCATCAGAGAAACACAAATCAAAACTACAATTAGATATCATCTCACTCCAGTTAAAATGGCTTTTATCAAAAAGACAGGCAGTAACAAATGCCGATGAGGAAGTGGAGAAAGGGAAACCCTTGTATGCTCTTTTCGGGAATGCAAATTAATGCAACCACTATGGAGAGCAGTATGGAAGGTCCTCATAAAACTGAAAATAGAACTACCGTATGACCCAGCAATCTCACTGCTGGGTAAATATCCAAAGGAGAGGAAATCAGTATGCTGAAAAGATTATCTGTATTCTCATGTTTATTGCGGCACTATTCACCTCAGCCAAGATTTGGGATCAACCTAAGTGTCCATCAACAGATGAAGGGATAAAGAAATTGTGGTCCATATACACAACGGAATATTACATAGCCAAAAGAAGGAATGAAATCCTGCGATTTGTAACAATATGAATAGAACTGGAGTATGTTATGTTAAGTGAAATAAGGCAAGCACAGAAAGACAAATCTCCCATGTTCTCATTCATATGTGGGAGCTAAATATTAAAAACAATTGATCTCGGCCGGGCGCGGTGGCTCACGCCTGTAATCCTAGCACTCTGGGAGGCCGAGGCGGGTGGATTGCTCAAGGTCAGGAGTTCGAGACCAGCCTGAGCGAGACTCCGTCTCTACTAAAAATAGAAAGACATTATATGGACAACTAAAAATCTATATAGAAAAAATGAGCCGGGCATGGTGGCGCATGCCTGTAGTCCCAGCTACTCGGGAGGCTGAGGCAGTAGGATCGCTTAAGCCGAGGAGTCTGAGGTTGCTGTGAGCTAAGCAGACGCCACGGCACTCACTCTAGCCTGGGCAACAAAGTGAGACTCTGTCTCAACAAAAAAAAAAAATAAATAAAAAAATAAAAAAATAAAAATAAAAACAATTGATCTCAAGGACACAGAGAATAGAAAGACGGTTCCAGAGGCTGGGAAGGGTAGCAGGGAGTGGGGAATAAAAAGTGGGTATGGTTAATGTGTGCAAAAAGGTAGCTAGACAATTAGATTTGATAGCACAACAAAATTACTGTTAACAACAAGTTAGATATGCTTTAAAATAACTAAAGGAGTGGAATTGGTAAGTTCCTAACACAAAGAAATGATAAACCATCTTAATCCTGAGGTGAAGGATACCCCAATTACCCTGATTTGATTAATTCACATTGTATGCCTGTATCAAAACATCACACGTACCCTATAAATATATACAATTATTATGTACCCATAATTAAAAAGAAAATATATATATTAAAAAAAAAAATTATAAAAACTACACCAGAGTTGTTGTACCAAGACTAATCACACAAATCCTTTTTCTTACATTAATCAAAGCCTTGCAAATACTGATTTTTGTCTTTTGTTTAACAGAGAACAAAGCCAGGAGCCTGGCTGGTAAGAAATTCTTGCCCTTTTTGCCAGCTGGCCAGGTTTTTGGATTTTCACTACTGTAGCTTTTCAGAAGAAACAGAGTGGCTTTAAACTGTAGGGAGCAAGGCCCTTTCCCCCATAAGTTTCTCTGAAAAATCAGACATGAGGTAGATTCATTCATTGGAGAAAAAGGCATTTAAATTAATTTTTAACGTGTACACACAGGAGCCTTTAGAATGAAACTTAATTCCTCAATGAAGTACAGAGGGTTTTTTTTGTTTGTTTTTTCTTTTGTTTTTGTTTTTTAAGAATGGGGGTTTAGAAGTTGCAAAACAGGTTTGCAAGAGAGAAGAGAGGCTAGCCAAGGTGGTCTTGTTATGCAAGTAAAGCCTCACAGTTAGTAGCCCTCACAGAGAATAGGTAATAAATTTTTTTTAAGTCCTTTAAAGGTGCCAGATTCTCACTTATTCTTTCCTAGATTGGGTAAATAAAGTCCTGGCTGTATTAATGGAGATCCTCTATAAATGTAAATTTTCTCCCACAGATGAGAGCTTTGTAGCATTATTTCTGTGCCAGCCACCTCAGAGTATGTCAAAGAAATATATTTCAGGGTAAAATACTATAATTTTTCTAACTGGCTGATGTATTGCAACTGTGGGAGGTTTAGTCAATTCTAGAGGCCTCATTTTCCATAATTTAGACCTTCTGTCAGTTTTGACCAAGAGTTGGCCAAATCCAATGTAAGACAGAGTAAAACCAAAAACAGAAGAAATTACTACATAATTAATACATTGTTGAGATCTTTAAGTATAAATAGAAGTTACAGCCAGCTAACAATAAACCTTACCTTCAGCTAGAAAAGTCTAAAAGGAAATCTCAGATCAGCTCCTTACCTGGAGATGGGGCCCAAGCTGAACCTACTCTCTATCACCACGGAAGCAGGGAAACTCGCCTTCCTGTTTGGAAGCGAGCAAAACTCCTTAGAGGGGTTTTCCAGCAAAATAAACCTTAATATCAAGCCAAAAAGTTGAGAAGATTGAGGAAACTCAGGAGAGAGCTGTATTTTGGCCTTGCCAGAAACAAAAACAAATGATCTCTTGGAGTGAATCTCTAGCTGCTGCTACCTTAGCCCTGATGGGAGAAATCACTGTAAGTCAAAAGGGGCTCTACTCCAAGGTATCCACTCATGTAGTTGCCATGTGGTTGTCAACCCAAAATAAGTGACTGGGGTATACTCTGAAAAAAAATATATGTACTGAAGACATTAGAGATATCAGAAGAGGCTGCTTTGGACTAGGCTCAAACCCAGGCTTTGGTTCCCCAGGCCCACTCTCCACTGTGAGGATTAGTACTTCAGTGCATCCTGTCAATGAAAAAAAAAAAAAAAACAAATTCTGGAAGATAATTGAAGGAGGTTTATTCTGAGCCAAATTTGACAACCATGACCTGGAGCCACACCCAAGAAGCCTTGAGCAAGTGGACTTGCTGTGGCTGGGTTACAGTTTGGTTTTATACATTTCGGGGAGACAGGAATTACAGGGAAAGTCACAAATCAATACATGGAAGGCCTACATTGGTTTGGCCCAAAAAGGTGGGACATCTCAAAGCAGGGACTTACAAGTCATAGGTGGGTTTCGGGATGCTTTAGTTGACAATTGGCTGAAAGAGTTAGGCTTTGTCCAAAAGACCAGGAATCTGCAGAAAGGAATGCTTGAATTAAGATAAGGGTCTTCTATCTTTCATGTGATGCTATACCAGATTCACTTTGGGAAATAAACGTCATAACAACCTGTTTACTGAGATTTATCATTTGTAGGCATGACTCACCAGGCTCCCTTACAAAAGGATTTTTTTTTTTTTTTGCAGGAAGCAAAGCAAAAGATCAGAGTTCAGTCCTCATAACCCATTTCTTCCTTTCATGTGTATTACACATGTTCTGAAACTTTGGAGAGCAGAAATTGTATTTTGGGCAGAGTAAGAAAAAATAGGACCAATATAATACATGAAAGATTTAGAGAAAATGATTAATCCATGGATTTGAAAATAATGAATTAGTTTGCCACAATATGTGTATGTGTCTGTGTGTATTATAGCAAGTTCCATAAGTGCTTGTGCAGCTTTTATAACTCAGAATTGTGTTACTAACCAAATAAATATCATTTGAAAGTTTAATGATTCATATTTTTACTATACTTATTTAGTTTTGTAAAGTTTAAATAACAAATCATTAGTTTGACTTTTTGTGTCAGCCCATGAGCGAAGACAGCAAAGGTTAACATAAACAATAACAACTAAAATATTCAAAATTTACAAGATTGAAATAAGTATAAAGTTAAGTTCTACGTCTGAGTTGATGAAAGAAGAAAGCTTAGTTTGTGGGAAAATTATGAAGACAGAGAAGATTTTGAGAGTAAAAATCCCTAGAAAATAAACAAAATTCCTGGGAGAATTTCAGACTTTCAAAGGCTAGGAAATTGGTGGGTTCAAGTCAAGATCTCTAGTAGAGCAAAGGAATCAGGTAATATCTGGGTTGCAGAGGGAAAGAATAGAAAATTGACTGAGGTCTATCTCTGACAGGCTGAGCAGGTGGAGTCTGAAGGAGGATCTAGAAGGCCCAGGGGGTGGAGGGATCTGCAGAGCAGGGTGGTGGGGGAGGGACTGTGGTTCAGCCTCCTCCCCACATCATCAACCCCACCCTCAGGAGCCCTTTGTGATGAGGGGCCACAGCTCTGTGATGCAGGCCTGGGCCCTAGTCAAAAGGCCCAAAGGCAACGCCCAGGGCTCAGTT
Source organism: Eulemur rufifrons (assembly GCF_041146395.1). Taxonomy (NCBI): domain Eukaryota; kingdom Metazoa; phylum Chordata; class Mammalia; order Primates; family Lemuridae; genus Eulemur; species Eulemur rufifrons. Next base: position 379,102 of record NW_027182905.1, on the reverse strand, counting down.
GCTTTAGAGGGACAGTGGGATTCAGAAGATGGAGAATCATCCATTTCCTCTGAATAGCGATAGTGCCACATGGCTAAACCCCAGCTCCACTTCCTGGATGATGGATGTCAGCCTGGGCATCCTGTGTGGACTGGGGCTCTTCCTTCTGTTACTCCCCTGCCTTGGGAGTGATCCATCCTCACCACCGACTGGGCAGACAAGCAGCATCGGGAAGGTAAGGAACTCTCAGCCCAGAACTAACAGAGAATGATTCTCTCTTTTCTTTCTATTTTTATTTCCACTTTTCCAAATTGACTAGAGATTCCTGAGATGGGAAATTTCCTTGTCCTCCTAGGCCCAGGCAGGGCAGGAAGGGGTTAGAGTAGTATAAGATTTCTAGACTAAGCTCTCAGACACCCTTGTGGGTGCAGAGGAGGCATCAGGGCAAAGTCAAATGCCAGGACTCAGGAACCAGGAGGAGGCTATGAAAGGGTTGTGATCTGTGTGGGTGGACGGCCCTCAGTCCTGGTTCATCAGTCATCAGTTGCCTTCCCATGGCCAGTACCTGTAGCCCAGCCCATCTGTGTCTGGTGATCTGAGGCCTGTGCTGAGCCTCCCATCAGAGGCTGGAGTGGCCTCTGGCCTCTTTGAGAAGCAGAATCCTGCCTGACAGCTCAGAGGCACCTGTACATTGGAGTCTTGAGTGTCTCAAGCAGAGGAACAGCGACAGAAGACACTCATGGTGGATCTCATGTCGAAAATTCCTCTTTGCATTTTTTCAAAGAAGGAAAACAGACAATATTTTTATCCACTTTAAAAATGAGTGAAAGCAAAGAAAAGAAGGCAGAGATCCATTAACTAGATGTAGAAGGTCACGTCTTCCATAAGGACTAAATGTCTGCAGCTTGTCTGGGGAGAGGTGAGTGAGGACTGGTCCCAGCCTCTCAATCTTTCCTGTCTCTCAGCCTCCAGTGGGGAAGAGGGGGAGGCCCAGGCGCAGGAAGAAGAAGTGCCCTCTAAAAAGTAAGGTTCTGCCTGTCTACCCAGAGCCCCCAGGGGGGAATTTAGCTTCACTGTCCTGAGGAATGAGTCTCCCAGGAGGTCCATTGAAGGCCTGAGGTGGGTGGAGGTGGCATCCAGGGAAGGATATCAGAACCCAGGATTCTTCTCAGATCCCAGGCTGGGCATGAAGCCAGGTGGGCCGAGAATGGGTGCTGCCCAGTAGGGGCCTGGATGTGGCGGTGTGGCCTCCAGGCCCAACTGTGGACAGCTGCTTAGCCTGGCTAAGGCTGGTTCTTCTTTGAGCAATCCCTGTCTGCTCCCCCACAGGGAGGGTGTGAGGCCCCTGTGGGATGGATGTGGGAGCACTCTGTACATGATAAAGTGCTGCACACCAAGCTTCCTGCTGTCCCTCTCAGGGTCACATGGCCTTGAGCCCTGATGCTTGTGCCCTAGGGTCTAATCCCCCCAGTCTGCTCTAGAGGGACACTCGGCCTCCTGCAAGATCCTCAGGCCCATCCCTTCCCCATCCTAACCTGGCTCCTGATTTTCAGCTTGTAGAGATTGCCTGGAGGAACTGGAGGGGGCTCGGGACCTGGTTTTGCTTCTGCAGAGGTGAGGCACTCTCCCCTTCTCTCCTTGTTCTCCTTCCTACCAGGGCCTGGAACAGGACTCGGGGGCCTGGGGCTGACCTGGGAGGGGGAGACCATGGGATGGGGACAGGATGTGGCTACAGCCCTGGGTCCAGGGAGAGGCAGAGCTTTGTGAAGTCAGCATGGGGGCAGTGGAGGGCCCTGGGCCACACCCTGGCCCCACCCACCCCTGCTGCAGCTTGTGCCTCCTGTCTTCTGCAGCCACCTGGAAAAGTTCCGGGACAAAAGGGGCTTTTGTCAGCTCTCATGTCCAGATCCCCCAGGGAAAGTGTGCAAACCAGCACCTGCCAGAGCCCACCAGCCACCTGGGGAGCGTGCGGAAGATGCTTCTCCTGCCACCTCATCCCCATTGGCTTCCCCGGCTCCCCTGGCCCAGCGCCCTTCACTTCTGGCCTCCACCCTGCCAGTACAACCTCAAGAAGACCAGTCTGACTTGATCAGAATCCCCCCAGGCACTGTCCCAGAGAGCTCACCTCCAGGTTACTCTTGTTCGGTGCCTCCTGTCTTGGCCACCTTAGGCCTTGAACGCACCATTTTCTTCCTCTCCTGGTGGTGGGCAGCTGCCAAGGCCCTTTTCTTTCCCACCTCGCCACATAGCAAATCCCAGAAAGAGCCTCTTCTCCACCATCCACCTGACGCTTGGCTCTGGGGAGACCCCACACACAGGCAGAGAGAGGGTGGTGGCCCTGCTTTCCTCAACTGTGATGTCCGGAAGCTCCTGGAAATGCTCATTACCAAGAGAGCAGGACTGAAGCTGTGGAAGGAAAAAGAAAAGGATAGGTCATTTCTGAAACAAGTGAGCCCCGATTACCCGCAGGGTTCTCTGGGGAATATGGTAAAGTCACCGAGCTGGGAGTGGGACACCACAACTCCATACTTCTTCTGGAACATGAAAGAGAAACCAGAGCAGCTGCCGGGTCCTCAGCAGCTCTCCCATCCAAAGGCCATGGGGGACCACTTACAGCAGAAACGCGGCCAGCTCTTCTGGGGCCTCCCAACTCTGCACAGCGAGTCCCTGGTAGCTGCTGCCTGGGTCTCTAGGAAGCCTTCTACAAAACCACCACGTCGCTTTGTTTCCTTCAATGAAGTCCCTGACTTTTTTCCTTCAGAAAATTGGAGGGAAGAACCTTCACAACCTCCCCAGGACCAGCCTGGGCCCCACCACGAGGCCCAGTCCCAGGCTTTGATTGAAATCTTCCCGAAGCCCCAGCCCCAGCCTTTGACCGAAACCTTGCCCAAGCCCCAGCCTCAGCCTTTGACTCAAACCTTGCCCAAGCCCCAGCCCCAGCCCCCACCTTTGGATAAGATCCACAGCCAGGTCCCTCTGTCTCCTGCTCCCCCAGAAGTACCATATTGCTCTCCACCCCAGAGTAAAGGGGACCCTACAGGAAGCTGTAGAACAACTTGCCCTACATCCCAGGAGAAGGCACAATTCCTCATCCCAACTGCAGGTGAGCATCTGGAATGGCCCTTGCAGAAGTGACTGAGGTGAAAGGGGCAAATGTTATCCTCTCTGCTCAAAAACTCTCGGGCCTCCTGTAGCCAACCCACTCCAGACCTTCCCCAGGATAGCGAGGACTCCCAGAGCCACAAGTCTGGCTCCATTCTTCTCGGAGATTCGATCATCCCTGAGCACCAGGAGCAGCACAAGGAACATATTCAAAGGAGTTTCACCCCCGATAAAGACCAGTTGGGTCCTCCCTGCAGATCCCAAGCACCCATGATGCAGCCTCAGGGTGAATTCCCAGGGAGGGGTCAGCCTGGGGCAGAAGACAAGCATGGGGCATTTGCAGGTAAAAGCAGCAAGGATGAACAGAAGATGGGGTCCAGGCACTCTGAAAGATTCTCTCAGGAGGGTTCCATAAGTGTCAAAGGAGACAAGGACCCAACCAGGAACCTAGGTTCTGAAGAGGTTCAGAAGATCTGAAGAGGTTCCCAGAAGATCTATACATAGGTTCAAGAAATACCTTGGTGAAAGTTCTGGAGGACAAGGAGGAGGAGGAGTCAGATAGTGACTGGATTAGGCTCCAGAGGTATAAATCAGGAAATTATCTACCCAGGGGCCCAGAGAAGCAGCAGGTTGACAAAACCCTGAATTTCCAATTGGACCAGAAGATGGGGGAGATCAACGAAGGCACGGTCCCTGTGCGTGAGCATCAGTCCAGGATCACTGCCAGCCGTACTGTTCTCAAGTCTGACACCCACCATAAGCCCAGAAATCTAGCATCCTTGAGGGGTCAGAAATGCCATGTGAACACCTCCCAGGAGCTTTTTTCCTTGATCCCTGCACTCAAGAGATGCGTGAAGCACATATTATAAGGTTTCGTGTGAGGCATAGGTGGGGTTCCAATCTCCAGTCCCTGGAGCGCATAAATCTTGAGCGTCAAACCCCACCCTTTCCATTCTCCAGCCTTCCCTCCTGGGCCACTGGTGAATTTGGGGATGGCTCCATAGCTGAGGTTGCCAATTTTCTGGGAGAACATCCTCGGAAAGGTCCAGGAGAGAAGGTGATAACAAAAAAGTCAGTCCTCACCCTGACTGGTTTTCTCTCTGCCCCCTCACTTGTGAGTGAGAAAGTCCAGAGGGACCGGAGAGGTGACCAATCTGGTGACAACCGTGGGCACTCAGAGGCCTCTACCAATGGACAGGAGGGAAGGTGGCCTTCTCAGCCTCTCACATGCAGTGTTGGAAGCAGAACGTGGAAGAGTAGTACTGTCCTGGGGGTCGGGAGAGGCAGCCCGGAGCCAAGTCCAAGTCCAGCAATGACCAGGCATGATCTACAGGAGGAGAAGGAGAGCATGGCCTCAGGAGTCCCTTGCAGTAGCATAGCAATGCTGGGGCTCAGCGTAGGGTCCCAATGTTCAAGGGCCGAGAAGACCATGGAGCCAGTAGAGGGCAAGGAGGAAAAGCCCCCTGCTTGGGAAGTCATGCTGGGAGCCAGTGTGATGGCAGACTCCCAAACCATTAATGTGAATCTGGGTTCAGGGTCTCTGGGGCCCAGTAAAAGCTCCTCATTCTCTAGAATTTCTGGTACCCAGCATCCAGGAGACCTACGCCTGAAAACAAAGGTTACGAGTAAGTTTTCATTCAAAGTGGAGGTAGAATCAGAGAAGCAGTTTCAAGGCCCTGCCACTGGTGTCCTCCTCCAAGACTGTGCCACTGGCCTCCATTTTCAAGGCCGTCACACCGACATACTCCCCACAGCAGACATGTTGGTTTCTCAGGAACCTCAGTCCAATTCCCAGGCCTCTCTGTCTGGTACCCAGAGTGTGCCCAGTAAGGACGCATCAACTTCTCAGGGGCTATGTGACCCCACTTGGCATGGAGGGAGCAGCCAGGGACAGCAGGAGCCCAGAAGCCCAAAAGTGAGGGCCTCCTGGAAGACTCAGAGCAATATGTGTGGCCCTACTGACAAGAGAGAGAGCAGTAGGAGGCCCAAACCAAGGGAGCATGAACCAAGGTCTGCAGGACCAAGGCCCTTCCAATCCAGTGGGATGAGTCGCCCTGCTCAGGTCAGGGAAAGAGAAACCCCTGGGAACAAATACTCTCAGTTACCACAAGAGAAGGGACAGGCACCTCCAGAAAGCTACTTCGGAGAAAAGATCAATCGTTTTCTGCAGCGCCTCAAGCCCAGTAAGAAGGGCAAAGAGCAGGAAGATCCCCTGCCGAAAGGCAAGCCTGTGCCAGCCACTGCCCAGAGCCCAGGGCAAGCCACAAGGTCATCTATGAACATCAGGGCTGATGAGGTCCGGGCAATCATCACATGTGTCGGACAGATTTTAGTGGACAAATTGGGGCTGAGGCAAGAACATCGTCCCCTGGCGTTCAATTTCCGCAAAGAGGAACCCCAGGCCCCAGTAGATGGGCGTTCCTACCACCCCAAAGGTCCCTACCACAGAGGGCAAAGGAGAGTGATGAGAGATATAGCCTCCAGTCGCCCCACCCCCATGGGCCACAGCTATCTTGTCAAGAACAAGTGGGTCACAGAGAGGGACAGCAATTGGGCCTCCCCACCCAGGGAGCCTGTGCTCCCGGCCAGTCCCTGCCAGCATAGGCCAAGGGTGGCAAGAGCTTCGGGCCACCTTCTCCGTTAGACAACACACTTGTCCGGTCAGCAAGATCCTGCCTTTTATGCCTTTCCTTATGGGAAAATTTTCTCACAGAATAAATTTTATTCAGGCAGAGAAAACCTGTTTTGCCTCATGTTAGCACATCTGGTATATGCTAATGGCTTCTTCTTATCAAGAACATGGGCCAAATAAATGTGTTTTTCTCATCAGAGGTAGTGGCTTCCGTGTGGGATGCTGGGTTGCAGGGAAGGGGTCAGCATTCGCTCTGCCTGGGTGTGGCTTCTGGGCGGGACAGGCATGGGGAGGCTGACCAGCTGGCAGATGCACTGTCACCCCAGGTCCCGCACTGCACCTTCTTTTCATAACTCGGTCATTACAGAGAGACTTCAGGACCGTCAGGACTGGCAAACCCTGTGGACACCCCACCCCGGGATCTGACTCACACTGTTTTTGCCCAGGCTTTCCCTCTACATGAACTTTGTGCAGTGGTGGGGGATGGGTTTACAGAGGCCTCTAAGTGGGGAAATTCCCCTCAGGCTGCAGGAATGTGGGAGCCAGGCAGCCTCACACTGCCTGAAGTGGCTCAGGAAGTTTCAGGGTGGAGGTGCTGGCCCTGGGTGCAGGGGCAGAGAGATCTGGCCCCCATGACTTTCCTGGTGAGGAACAGACGACCCTGCCCAGAGCCTGCTGAAGGATTGGAGAGGCAGCCCAGAGCCAAGTCCAAGAGATGGTCCCTGCTGGCCCCTCTGGGCTCAGCCTTGGTGACAGGAGCGTGCCCCTCCCATCCTCCACCTTCCTCCCTTTGAAAGCAGCGGCCAAGACAGGGCCGGTCTGGGTGGGCGCAGCAGGAGGTGCGAGGGCCTCGTCTGCCCTCCTGGCCACCCGCTTTCCCCTCTGGTGTGACCAGAATGGGGAACCATCTGATGGTGGCAGACAGAGGATGAGGGTGGAGTGTGGGAGAAGAATTGAAGAGGTGGCAACCAGGAGGATGGCAGAGCTCACCTGGCACTCTAAACAGTGACTGCCCAGTGCACCCATAGGCCAAGGGGGTCAGGCAGCAGCCCCATGGCAGAGGGCTAGACCAAGGGGCACAAAGCCTTTGTAGGAAGGTGGCTTTTCTCACTGCATATGTGACCAGCCTGTGCACTGTCACCTCTGGAATTCTAGAGAGGACTGGTAGAAAAGACAGGACTCAGGTGCTTGTGGTATCACAGTCTGGTGACCTTCACAGACATGTGGCCTCAATGCTGCTCCCAGAGCTGGGGTACTTGGAGGGCCAGTGTTGTGCCTGGGCTGCTCCTAGAGCCTGTCCCGTGTCCGCTGGGGACAGGGAAGCCAACAGGGGCATAGCAGCAAGGGGAGCCAGGGCCTGGGAATGCTGGAGCTGAGCAGTGACCTTACAGAGAGACCTCCACAGAGACCCCTGACATAGACCCCCACAGGGACCTCAAGAGACCTCTGACAGAGACCCCCACAGAAAGACCCCCACAAAGATGGCAGAGACATTGACAGAGACCCCCAGAGAGAACTGTGACAGATATGCCCATAGAGAACTCTGACAGAGACACCTATAGAGACCTCTAAGAGAGACTCCAAAACAGACCTCTGACAGAGACCTATGCTAAGAGATCCTTATAGAAATCTCTGAGAGAGACCCAAATAGAGACCTCTGGCAGAGACCCCAAGTGGGAAACCTCCACAGAGACCTCTCACAGAGACCTTGGAAAGAGATCCCCAACACAGCTCTGACAGACCTCCATTGGGACCTCTCACAAAGACCTCACAGAGACCCACACAGAGACCTCTGACAGAGATACTCAGTGATAGACCTCATAATAAGAACTCTGATGACACAGAGACGATATCAGAGACCTCCATCGAGACCAACCAAGAGCTCTATTAGATACACAAATTAAGAACTCTGACAGAGATATCTACAGAGACTCCCCGAGACCTCTGACAAAGAATCCACAACAGACCTCTGACAGAGATCCCCACAGAGAATTTTGACAATCACAGTGAAAAACTCCCACAAGGACCTATGACAAAGAGGGACCCTGAAAGACCACCACAGAGACCTCTGACACAGACCTCTCACTGAGACCCCCACAGAGACCTCTGTCAGAGACTCCCACAGAGATCTCCAGAGAGACCTCTGATAGCCATTCACACAAAGACTTGCAGAGACCTCTGACAGAGACCCACCTAAGAGACCCTCATAGAAATCTCTGAGAGAGACCCAAATAGAGACCTTTGACAGTGACTCAAACTTAGAGACCCCCAGAGATACCTCTGACAGAGACCCTCATAGGTGCCTGTGACTTCTGACAGAAGCCCACACAGAGACCTCTGACAGAAACCCACATAGAGAACACTGACAGAGACCCACACAGAGATGTCTGACAGAGACTCTGTGGGGAGGGGGCTCTGCGGCCAGCGAAGGTACCGGAGCAGGTTTCTGGGAATTGAAAGAAGAGACAAGCAGTAGTGGGTAAAGGAAACATGTTCTTTTATTGCCGGGGGGATGTAACCCACTGCAAGAACATGGTGAGCGCTTATATATGGCTCAGAACAATCATGGCAACATGCCAAGCAAAGGCGTGATTCACATAGGAGGTGACATCATGGTTACGTAACCATGCTGACTTAAAGGCCGGCAGAAGACACGCCAGCAATCATTTTAGTTTGGCTTAAGAACCTATTGCCTATACAAATGGATTTGCCTTACAGACAGACCCACACTGAGATTCCTCCACAGAGACTTCTGACAGACGCTTCCACAGAGAACACTGACAGGGATCCCCACATAGACTTCTGACAGAGACCCACACAGAGACCTCTGACAGACCTACACTGAGAGACCTCCACAGACCCTTCTGGTAGGGATTCCCACAGAGACCTCTGACAGAGACTCACACTGAGACACCCCACATCCTCTGTCAGAGACCAACACTGAGAGACCTTACACTGAGACCTCTGACAGAGACCTCATATCTACCCTTAGGATCCTGATCAGCCACCCGGTGACAGGTCCTTCTTCATGGCTCTGACAGCACTTGGCAAACTGGCAGCACAGGAGAGAATCTCAGAGATTTGCCGTGCTCCCTGGAGAGAATGCTTGTGTATTTTTTTCTTTTCTAATCTTATTACTTTTCTTTCTTCTGAAAAAAATCACAGATTGCACATATAAATCTGGAAAATCTTTTCCTTCACAAAATTTCATTAGCTTGAGCTCTGACCCACAGTTTAGAAAAATCCCAAACTTTGAAAGCAAGCAAAACTGTCACTATCTAGTGAGGGAAAATTATCTTCTTGGTCTACTTTTAGTAATCATCCAGTCAAATGACATTAGGGGCCACATTATTTTATTGGGCACAAATCCCTGCACTCAAAATGACTGATTTTACTCTGGAAATGTGAAGAAAGGAGCCCTCGGCAAACGGACTCCAGAGAAGATAAACCTGCAAAGATGCATTTGCCTCCCACTAGCTCCTGTGGGGCTGTGCAGCTGGCATGATATTTTGCACATGACAGGTTGTGTCAGGTTTGTGAAGTTTGCCTTATTTTTTAAAATGAAACAAGCTACATTAGCAAGCATAGGAAGATTTTTCATAAATGAGACATATTTCTAGCGCTATTTCTATTAGAACTTTTAACAAATTGATAGTAAAAATTAAATAATTAACTGACATTGTTTATTTTTGCTCCTCAAAATGTGACAGTGCCCTCAGATGGTACTACACGTTTCCATGTGTAGTAGCAGAATATGATAAAATCCTAATCCCAATGTTCAGCTAAATCATCTTAACCTGCTGAACTATTTAGAAGAATTCATTTTTTTTTATTTCTGCATATTATGGGGATACAAATGTTTAGGTTACGTATATTGCCTTTGCCGCCCCCCGCCCCGCAGTCAGAACTTCAAGTGTGTCCATTCCCCAAACGTGTGCATCGGGTATATGTGTGTATATTCCCACCCCTCCTCCCCCTTCAAACCTGCCTGACTCCCGATAAATGTTATTCCTACATGTCCACTTAGGTGTTGATCAGTGAAACCAGTTTGATGGTGAGTACATGTGGTGCTTATTTTTCCATTCTTAGGATACTTCACTTAGTAGGATGGGTTCTAGCTCTATCCAGGAAAATATAAGAGGTGCTATATCACCATTGTTTCTTGTAGCTGAAGAGTACTCCATGGTATACATATACCACATTTTATTAATCCATTCTTGCAGTGATGGGCACTTGGGTTGTTTCCACATCTTTGCAATTGTGAATTGTGCTGCTATAAACATTTGAGTGCAGATGACTTTTTTATAGAATGTCTTTTGTTCTTTTGGGTAGATGCCCAGCAATAGGATTGCTGGATCAAACAGTAGATCTACTTGTATCTCTTTAAGGTATCTCCATATTGTTTTCCACAGGGGTTGCACTAGTTTGCAGTCCCACCAGCGGTGTATGAGTGTTCCTATCTCTCTGCATCCATGCCAACATTTATTGTTTTGGGACTTTTTGATAAAGGCCATTCTCACTGGAGATAAGTGATATCTCATTGTGGTTTTGATTTGCATTTCCCTGATGATTAAAGATGTTGAGCATTTTTTCATATGTTTCTTGGCCATTATTCTGTCTTCTTTTTAAAATAATTCCAAGAAATATACATTTCCCAAGATTCAGGCAGTCAGGCTCTGTTTTATATTCATTGCAGGGTGACAAAAAGGACACATTGATTAAAATAATTTTGAAATCTTAGAAAATATATAATTAAATTTGTCCTTCAGATATACATTGTCCCAAATTACTTGGGAATTGACATTTTAACATTTGTTAAATTAAAAAATATATATATTTAACCAACATTTTTATGATAATAATGATAAAGGTCTCAGTATATCCCTAACACTTGTCAAATTGTGCACTTAGTTGAGATTATATATTTCTCACTGTTCATAGAATCCTGTTATCTTAAGATAAAAACAGATGTCAAGTGTCTATCTCTAATGAAGTGTCTTAGATTACTCATTGGGATGACAGGGTCATGGTGCCTTCTCTAACAAGGTAGGATTGAGCTAATGGGAGGGCTCTGAGGTTGTATATCTATTTTTTAAATTAAGAATAACACAGTCAAATAGTAATATATCTTACACAATTATAGCTATTAGCTTTTTGAAATTTGCTCCCTGTGTGAGATTTTCTTATTATGTTCATAGAATTATGCAAGGTGGCCATTCCAGTGACCTGTAATGTCCAGTCAATAATATCAAGTGACCAGAATAACTCAACATTCCCCTATGAACAACCACATCCACAGTGTCCCACAATCATGGGAATGATATTTTCTTTTTGGAAGTATCAGCCCGTATGCCTAAATCATGTCTTTAAATAAGATGAAACCATATTCTAGAAAAAGATATAAAATAATGGAACTTCTGGGAAAATAGATGAGGATTTAGGAAATGCTAGTGTCTTTCATAGGAAAACATGACCACCTCATCTCATCCTGGTACCATGACAAAGGAAACATAGGCGACGCAGGTCTGTCATCTAAGCTTTTTCTTCCTATTTTTTTTTTTTTTTGGTAAGACCTGTGGGCCAAAATATTTTTACAGAAGAGATTTATGGGAAATGTGGCTTGTAAAGTTCTATAGTCACTCTTATTCCCCTTGGAATGGAGCATGAAGCCAAACCAAATAACCAGGAAAAATATTTTCTGGAAAAATGATTACATTCTCTTGAACTTTTGTAAGTAAAAGAGAAGATGGAGGCTTCAGGTAGGAAGCTGAGCTATTCTCCCCTGTCAAGTAACTACATATTTTATTGGCTGTTAAATGGAAGGACTCCCAGGAGGCTGTCTGATGGGAGGGTCCGCAGAAGGCAGATCAAGGACACACTGGTGCAGGTTCACGATGGTCAGCACATCTGACAGACGTGTGTGTAAGCCAAGCAGGAAGCAGACCTTGGCAGAAGAAGCACTGGGTGGTGGTCCCATTTGCTCAGTGGCGACACCACGCTTCATCCCCAGCTCACTCCATACCATCCCTCATTGTATAGGGACTTAGGGGTGATTTTAGATGAAGAAGAAGGAGGGGAGGAAGATGAAGAGCCACTGTCAAAACAGTAACTATGGCCTGTCCTCTATCCCAGTAACCTGATTGACAAATGGGGACCCTGAGATATCCCCCAACCACACATGCGCTTGGTTCCCACATCTTCTGACTCAAACCGATGCTTCCCCCACCACATCATCCAGCCCATGGGGGAGAAGCCCCTTCATCTGTGAGGCAGGTGATAGCCTGACAGAAAATTATTTCTACCACCACCAGGTCAGGATGCATATCATTATTTCAGCAAAAAAAAAAAAGCCACTTTGTCATTTAGATAATGACTTATTTCATAGTATGGTAACTCTCTTAATAGCGGTCTTATTTTTAATCATGGTATGGTTTAAGAGGAAACTAAAGATAAGCAAAGGAAATTTGACTTTACAACTTCCATGAAAAACAGTGCATTAGTGCGTTCCACTTCTCCCTGTGGGACAGACTCCATCTTGGAAAGGATACCTTTCCCTGAATCCTGAACACACCTGCAATTTAAGATGGTTATCACAGATAAGGAGTGGAGGCAAAAGCAGACAAAATCATTTCTGGGGCAGTCGTCCCCATGTTGTCCCACCCTGCCTTCACTTAACAGGCATGAGGTACCTTGGTGGTGGGGCCCGGGGTGGGCTTTCCCCAGTAGGAAGGGCAACACAGCATGCTGAGGTGCAGAGAGAAAACGTTAGAGCTCCATTTAGGTTCTTTTTCATCTCATTCTTCTGAGGTTTACATATATATATAATACAGTTCATAATATATATACAGAAGTATTGTCATACATATCAATTACAGAACCACAATGCATGCATATCATTGGCAAATAAATGAATATATTAATAAACATACTGGAGCCGCAGAAAAAATGCTCATAAAGCATTTTACTGACTGGGAGAATGACAGAAATCTTGCAGAAACACTGGTATTTTTAAGGGAACGGACCCAGAATGCAACACAACCATGGGCTCTGGGCTCCATCAGGCAACCACATTTATTTGTCCAGAAAGTGAGAGCCACAAACTCCAGAAGAGCCATTTCCCCAGACTCTGAAACAGTGACCTCTGATCAGTGTCCCTTTCACAGGCAGAAGGTGGGAAACACAGAAGGAAGTGGACCATTTCCCAATTGCCTGCAGAAACCACAGAGCTGTGGTGCAGGAGGGACACATGAAAGGTTGGGTGGGTTGAGGAAGATGGGAGCTCAGGGCCAGTTAGAATGCAGGACTTCAGGGCCCGCCAGGGCCAGCAGGGCTGAGGGGTGTGGGAACCAGCAGCAGGGACCTCAGGCAGGGCCTGGGGAACTGCAGCACACACCTTACCCAAGAACCACTGTGGTTAAGAATGCAGTGGTTTACCTTTCCACCTAATGGTTGCATGTATCCTGTTGCTTTTGAAAGACAGGCGCCAAAATTCTGAAGTATAATAGTAGTGGTAGGCAGTAGTTTGATTTACTACTTTTTAAACTTCAGTTTCGTATATGAAAGGCCCAATGGAAGATATTTGTTTTGAATCATGTAAGCAGTTCTGGGGACAGAAAAGAAAAAAAAAATAGACTGTTGTTTAGTAATGCAGGGGTGTTAAAAATATTGAGCAGAATTAAACATAAGATAAATATTCTTAGCATCCAAATCCATTGATCATGCTCACAAACTGGCAAATGTTGAGAAAGAGTCCTAGTCGCCAGGCCAAGCAATTACAGTGAGTGCAGCCCTCCCCAAGCACGGGTAGATCTGAAGCTCTTCCTCCCACTACATTACTTCAGGGGGTACAAGATAAGATTATTTGATCAATAATCAAGTTTTAGTGAAGGCAGCATCTGTAGTTGTCAGCACTTGCTACTGAAGGGTAATGTCTGAAGAACAAGTTCAGGAAGAGAAGTATTTTGGTTTTGATGCCAAAATCAATCCCTTGGACACATCACTTGACATAGAAAATGGATTTAAATAAGAGTCTACACTCGTCAATCCACTGCACACTATCTACATTCCCAAGCAACCTTCTGCAGGAGGGATACCATTATTTCACACAGCCTGTCATCTCTAACACAGTGGGGTGGTCAGATATACTTGTCAAGGTGAAGTGGGATGTCACTGGAAGACTCAGTGCAAGTGTGAAAATCTTGCAACCTCCTCTCAGAGATATGGTTATCAAATGAGATAGTGCATTGATGTATCCATGCACAGAGGGGTCTTAGGAAGTACTGTAAATTACAAAATTGAAAAAAGCGACACCTGGCGATCTCTGAAGCGGGACTCTCTGTTTAACAGCACCCTACTGGTTTCATGGGCTACCATGTGTATGTTCCTTTTACTAGGGTAACATCGTCCCCCTTAATCAGCATATGGATAATTTAACAGTGGTTAAATTCTTGATTATTGAAGCACTCTGTATTCAAAGTATGAATTGACTTAAAAGTGTTTCTGTGAATGTCTTCTCATTTTTATATCATTCCTCATTGATATTTCACTGGTTTTCTGAGAGGGTAGAGCCAAATCAATGTGTAGTCCACAGCTTGTACTGGGAATTCAGCACTGGCAGAGGTGGAAACTCTGAGCAAAGGGAATCAAGGGACGTGAGCTGAGCCAGTATTTGAGGGAGGGTGAATGAACCAAAATCTTCCTGGTGATTGTAACATTTATGAGTTTATATAACATCAAAATAGAACAAATAAAGAATTTGGTAGTTAAGCCAATTTTGGAAAACGCATTCAAATCCATGTTGGGGCTCAGAAAAAGCTAGCCCAAAATGAAGGCCTCAGAAGAAAATGTTTCTCCCTGACCTTCTGTCTCTGGCCCCTCATTCTCCCTCAAGGATAGCTGTACATGCTAGAACCCCTCTTCCCCAAGGTGGGTCATAAAAACCAGAACTCCTTTTCCCCAAAGCCAGCTATAAAACTTAAAAATATTACTCTTTCCTCCATCTTTCTGTGTAAAAACTGGTCATAAAGAAACTATCCTTAGATTTGTGATACCTGTTCTAGTTTTTGCTGGAAAACACTGTTTTCTTTATTCTACAAAGCATGGCACATTACAATTAATCAGTAGACTTGAAGCCTGAGTGACTTTTCTGTCTCCTTCCAGCAGTTTCTGCCAGGTTTGCCTGTGCTTGGGTTGGGAACTTTCCTCCCTTCTCACCCCCACCGGCAGCATCTCCCACTCATCCTAAATCAGTGGGACACAGCTAAAGCAGTCCTGAGAGGAAAATTTATAGCCATAAATGCCTACATCCAAAAGACAGAAAGATCACAAATCAACAATCTAATGAATTGTCTCAAAGAACTGGAAAAGGATGAGCAAACCAACCCCAAACCCAGCAGAAGAAAATAAATAACACAGATCGGAGCAGAACTAAAGGAAATTAATAATAAAAAAAACTATACAGAAGATTAATAAAACAAAAAGTTCATTCTTTGAAAAAATAAAATTGACATGCCTCTTGCTAGATTAATGAGAATAAGAAAAGAAAGAACTCTAATAAGCTCCATTAGGAATGAAAAAGGAAAAATTACAACTGATGCCACAGAAATACAAAATATAATCTATGAATACGATAAAAACCTCTATGCACATAAACTTGAAAATGTGGAGGAAATGGACAAATTCTTAGAAACACACAGCCTTCCTAGGCTCAATCAGGAAGAAATAGAATTGCTTGGGACTTTTTAAGCAGGAATTGAGACACTAAAAACAATTTAAGTTATCCTTTGACCTATAGTCTACGAAATGTTGCAAATAAATTTTCCTAAGTATTGTGATTATCAGTATATTTTATTTTATGCTGCTAATGAACAGTTCACCTTTTTACAAAATTATGAAAGACCAATGGCTGAATTAAAGGCATGTAGAGAAACTTACACCATATGTTGAAGAAGTAGACATCTGTGATCAGAAACACATTGGTAATTACTCTGTGCCTACATCCTTACATGTGCCTGTGTTTGTATAAATAACATATTTCGATTTTTGATTCGTATGTATGCCTAAAATGTGAATAATGGAATGTTAAGCACAAGTTATATAATGAATTAACCTATCTGTTCTGTCATGTTTAGAAACTTAACTAAATGTGTTTTCGTACAATAGCACCCAGTAACTCAGAAACAAGTGCTCGTTTGTGTTAGAAAATGTATGATCTTTGAGGTCAAATAAAGAAAATTACTTTATCCTGTAACAGAATGATTTCTTACCCAAACAAAACACATAATCTGTATTTTACCCTTCTTTTTTAGACATTTTGTTGAGAATGGAGTATAGAGGAGAAGAAATTGAGCACTCTCTCAGAAAATGGCAACATGATGAAATTACTATGAACTATATGTTACTGAAGGGAAAATCTCTTGAAGTAAGAGTAATTAGAGAAGAAGAGCTGAAATACCCTTTGTGTAAATGATCTGTTTATGTTAAACTATTTTCTTGGTTTTTATTGTTTAGATATATATAACATATTTGATATATCATTTTTTAAATTTACCTGCAAATACCAAATCTAGCTCCCATAACCATTATAAGCTACTATTTTAACTTTGAGATAATAACCCTTAATAAGTAAAAAGAACATTTTAAGATATTTTAAGAAAGCCTGGAAAGAAGATCATAGATACATAACCTTTTGTGACTTTTTCCAGCAGTGAGAAAAATACTTTTACCTGAGTTTGTGGTTGTCACTTCTAAACACTGTGATTCCACATCTCTCCAAATGAACTGTTTCTGAGGGGTCTGTGTGTCATGAGTTTAGTTTCCTAATAAATCATTTGGGTTTGTGTTGTGGTTTGTTGTTTTTTTCATTTTCTCTTAGCTGTATGCCAATGATTCCAGTTCAAGCAGCAGTCTTTCTCTTGCTAAGGCTAGGGTGAGCAGTGACCTCAACAACTTTGAGTTCAGTAGTCTGTGAATTATTACTTTACTGATTATTATAAACCGTTATCATAGTCACCCTACCTTAGCCATTTTTGATTTTCTTTTCTATCAGAAGAGAGGGTAGAGGTTGCTGTCCTCGTTCCCTTTTCTGATCTTTTGGCCATTACTATGGATGTTTTAGCATAGTTTAATTTAAAGATTGAGTACTGCTGTTTATGTAGATTAGTTCTTTTTTTCTTCATTGTACTATACTTACCAAATAGTTTAAGACAAAAATGCCTGTTTTTATAGAAGCACCTGGAGGAATGACAAGGTGAAATACATATGTTTGCAGTGAGAGAACTACAGATGATAGATACTCAGTGCTTCAGAATGGCAAAAAAAAAAAAAAAGGTATAAAATTTTACCTGTTTGCAAGAAAATTTGTTTTTTCACAAAAGTAATGGGAGTATGTTATTTATTTCTCACTTGTTAAATCAAAATTCAGATAATAACTGTAAGTATTTTCTGAAAGTAAGTTAAATTAGAGTGCTAATTTTTAGCAAGATACTAGGATTCCAAATTCTTGTCTCAGGCCCCATCTTCCTGGCTGGGAGGCTGTATAGGATGATTAAAAGGATTGAGTTAAACCAGGGAGGTTTCTTGGAGGAGGTAGGTAGGTACTAAGCCATGGTTTCATTGTAGAAGAGCCAATAGGGAAATAGAGATTTTTTTGTGCACATTAATAACTTGAGCAAAGGCTGGGGGGGTGGTGGGGGAGCAGGATGAGGACCTGAGGCAGGAGCCACACCTCTGGGAGACATAGAGAATGAGGTAGAGAGAGAGAGTGTTCAGCAGTTTGCCAAAGGCTCCAGGTGGCCACGTGGTAGCATAGTCTCTACCTAAGAAAGAAATACACTTGAGCATCCAAGAGAAATGGAGAGTCTAAACTTCTGAATGTTTTAATCTGGTTGAGGGCCAAGCATACATAGAATGAGCAATTTAAAATACTAATAAAGTAATCTGTCAATAAAGACAGTATCATAGGCAGATGACTTTCTTGAGGTTATGAAATAGGAAATCCATAGAATCAGTAAAGTAGAATTAGGTAGGTTTGAAAAACATGAGGGTAGGATTAGTTGTGGGGGGAGGAGAGAAAAAAAGGACAGAAGTTGGGTTGGTAGAGAGTAGTTAAATATATTTTATTCTGTATAGAACCAATTTCCCAGGCTGACATGGATTTTCCTTCTTTGTTTTCAGAAGTGTCTCGTATCAACTAAACTCAAAGATAGAAATAAAGAGATAAAAGTCTAAGTGAGTCCTAGAGTAAAAATCTATAAAAATAAGCTTGCATCATCCTCCTAGTTTGAACATTGTTTGGTCATGTCTAGCACCAAAATTGTTTCTGTATTTTCTTCTGCCATTTACTTTCTGAAATTGCATTGTAAGGTTTCTGTTTCCTTAATCATAGCCTTCCATTTGTTCTCTTTAGTCAAACAAAATGTTTGCTCACTCACTCATATGACAGTCTAAGCACAGATTCTTCTTTCCTCCTTCCTCTCTAAAACCAAACTATTTATGTTTCTCTATTTCATAGACCACTTAAGTCTGAATTGTTATGGGGAGTAAGGCTTGTTATGTAAAACTACGTTTATTACTCAGTGAACTTTAGCATTATTTACATTCCCAGTGTTCTTTTTTCTGACTCCTATGTGTTTTAACATTATCTTTTTTCTTATGGTTAAAAACTGTTAAGAACTTAATTGAGTATTGCAACTGGGCTAGATAGTTTGCAGATAGTGATTGTGTAGGTATTTCTTATTGGTAGTTTATTCTCTGGTGGATTTTCTTTTATTATCTCTCTAATCCCCATCAAATGTTTTCTAGTTCAAAAGTGACGTAGAAGATATTAGTAGAAGACTTAATAAGAAATTTCTAATGTCACACGTTTCAGCCTACAGGACTAGAAAACTGTTGTTTCATGACCTTTCTTATTTTTACAGAAGCGTCTAAATTGTTGAACTGCTCTATCGAGCTGCTTCTGAACTTTAGGATATGTGACTCTGTGAGTTGCAGAATCAAACTTCTTACAGGTGTTAAGACCAGGGGCTGTTCTCTGCTCCCTATCCTGTGTCTGTGGGGACACACACCCCAGGCACTGCACATTATGCCTGTGCTCTTCTAATTCTCCTTTCCTAACATTACTCACTTCACTGTTTGAAACTAGTTTTTAAAGCTTCTTTAATTTCTTTGGAGTCATTTCCTGTCTGTGTTCCCCCTGCAGACACCTTCCTTATTGAAGCTGATGCCTCCAGGTCCTGACCTGGGCCTCCTTGGTTCCCTTACCGTGAATGATTGAAATACTGTGCTTTTGAAAGTGTGGTCTTCATCTTTAGCTGAACAGAGTCTCAGCACCAAAACTGATAAGACAGTGCCCACAGCTTCAATAATGTCTGGGTTTTCCTTTATTTGTATCTGAAAAATGAATTGAAAGACTGTGGAAAATAATTGGGTTTGAGGGCTGAACTAGTGGTCATATTTTTACTTTCAGATAAGGCACTCAGTGTGACAACTTTTTGTCCCTTAAAAATAATGCTTGTAGCTATGTGTGGTGGCTCACAGGTGTAAATCTGGCACTTGGGAAGCCAAGGCTGGAGAATTGCTTAAGGTCAGGAGTTGAAGACCAGCCTGAGAAAGAGCAAAACCCCATCTGTACTAAAACTAGAACAATTAGCTGGGCGTAGCAGTGCAGGCCTATAGTCCCAGCCACTACGGAGGCTGAGGCAAGATGATCACTTGAGCCCAGGAGTTTGAGGTTGCAGTGAGCCATGCAGCCATGCCACAGCATTCTAGCTGGAGCAACAGCGCAAGACCCTGTCTCTGAAAAAATGGTGCTTGAGTCTTCAATTAGATGCAGGTAGCCTTCTCTGAAAAGATTACTTCTTAGGCAGATTATTGCTTTCTCTTCTCTCCAAACTATATATCTTATTCCTTCACTAATTTAAAATACTAGTGAGTGACAGGATGCCTGGACCTATGTTAATTTCTGAAACAAGCACATTAATCATTAAGTTCCATTTTCAGCCTTCAATATGTTGGACTTTTTTCTTCTATATGTGAATGTTTATACAGAATTCCAACATGAGCATGATCATGGCTGATAAAAACTGTGCAAGGGTTTGAACCAAAGGCTCCATGTGCTTTAAATGAGCCCTTAGTGAGGGAAAAATAAAGTTAATCATTATTATGGGGGGCAGGGAAGCATAGCTTTTGGCAAATTGTTGCTTTGGCACAAGCACCTGTGAGTAGATTTCTGCATAAGACTCATCTTGAAACCAGGTGTGCTGAAGCTCAGCCTGCTTTCTGCTGGAATCCTTGTGATGCTGCTGTTCTATTTCTGTGAGCCATTTCCAAACATGGCCTGATTCCAACCATCAGTCGATATGAACTAGGCTTAGGCTTTTGAAAGTTTGATTATATCTTTAATTGTATGATTATGTCCACCAGTGAGCACATACCTGACAGTCCTCAACAAACTTTAGCTTTCATTCTTAATTTTAAACTGCTCAGACAAGAATATGAAGAATTTTCTTAGTTTACACTAACTATACCTAATCTCCCAAGTTAATGTTGCCGAACAACCTACGTAGCAGGGACACTCTGCTCCACTTTTTCATGTGCTTTTAGATATCTGCATGAGGTTGTTTAGACTACCTTCATTTGAAGATCTCCCAAAGAAGTAATGGGTTGGTGTTAGGATAAAACACAAGAGAATCTTTTCAAAGTTTCACATATTGGATATCATTGGCAAAATTTTAAAATTGTCAAGTGGTTTAATTATTGTATCCACTTATCCGCTTGCCCTTCACTAAGCCACAGAGATCGAGCAGAGGAGGACTGATGACAGTTAACACATGTGTCTTTTGGACTATATTTTTAAGTCTGCTTTTGCCCCATCACTGAGTATGCTTTTAATCAGCAGCCACATCATTTTGTATCCAAATGGTCTGATATGGCCTAGATGTTCCAGGAAACAAATCCAGAGTGCCTGTCCTTTAGGAACTTTAAGTAAATTAGAGTTTTAAAAAAGATAATCAGTTACTGATACAAACCAATTAAGAAGATTAATATAAATTCAACTTTATGCAACTTGAATTTAAAGAAAAACATTGCTATTTCTTTAAGTTAAGATTTAAATGTAATCCAGCTGTTGTTTTGCTTATATAGTTTGTTGTGTGCTAGACTGTGAAATATAACCATCATTTTACACTTTTCTGGGGGGAAAATATTGTTTAAATTTTCATAACAACCAACCTGATGAACCTTTAGAATATTCAGCCATCATGATATTGGGACTGTCTGTTATAAATAGGATTTTTGTGAGTTTGTACAGACTTAAAATTCAGTGGATATTTGCTGCATTTACTGTGTCCTACATCAAGGTGGTAGGACTACTGTAGAAGTCAGAAATACAAATCTGTTTTGCTGCTTCCTTTGTAGAACTTGTGATGTCATATGAATAAAATTTCTGAAGAAATATTTGCCTTTAAAATTAATATAATGTCAAAAATTTAATAATTTATAATGAAGGTATCAGTTTACTTTTGCTATTTAGAAAGGTCTCTAACTTTGATGAGGATTAGTTAATCATGGCAGGAGATCTGTCCGTCCCCGCCTTGCCATGCTTTTGTGCCTCCCAGGTCTTACCTGCACCATCTGGCCATTGGCAGTGTGCTGCATGGGGACAGACGGAGCAGACTCTTGCTCTGTTGGTGGCTAAAATTATTTCTTTCTCCAGAGTCTTGGGGCCATTTGTATTCACAGGGAAGAAGCTAAAGCACTCCTGCCTCCGTTTCTTCCCCTGTTGTATTTGGTGCATCCATTGCCCCGAGCTCCTTATGAAAATGTCAGCAAGTGGGCAGAGAGATAAATTTTGTTGACCTCTGACCTGTCCTGAAAGATAATAGAGCACAAAAGACAGTTGTATTTAATCTGTAACTTCAAATTATATGTACACATGTATATTTAAGTCTGTATGCATGTACTGGGAACAACCCAGCATTTCTTTACTTGAATCACTTAAGGTCTCTCTGTTGCAGGTGGCAGAAAATCCCAGTCCAAACAGGCTAAAATAAAAAAGGGTATTTGTTATGTCATACAACTAAAAAAGTCCAGGCCTAGAGTCAGGGTCCCTCTCCTAATTCTGCCTCCTCTGTGATAGTTCCACAACTCAGCTCCACATATTTAGACCTGACCTCTTCCTGCACGTGGCTCTGCTAGAACCGAAGCCTGGAGTGATCTCCATGATCTGTGTGTGCTGACTCTAGGTATCTCTAAACCTGTTAGTGGCCTGGGTTTCTGGGAAAAGTCTGGGGTGGAAGGGGCTTCATCTGCAGCCCAGGGACCTAGAGTTGCTTTCCCTAGAGCAACATTTAAGTATTGTTGCCACAGGAAAAGAAAGGATACTGTATGGCAAACAAAGGAAACTGAAGGCATTTGTTCGCAGTCCTTCTCTGAGTATATAGATCCATTTTCCAAGGCAGAGGGCAGCATTGTCAAACAAAAATGCAGGGCCAAGCAACACTTCTTGATCAATTTATTTTATTTTATTCATTTATTTTTTACTTTTAAGTTTAAGTTTTATTTTGCAATATCAAATCTCGCCTTGAGAAGGAGAGAGAGAAGTCAAGGTGGATCCTAGAGAAAAAAAAATATATATATATATATACATATATATATATATAATTTCAGCATATTATGGGGATACAAATGTTTAGGTTACGTATATTGCCTTTGCCCTGCCCGAGAAAAAGCAAGAGTGTCCATCCCCCACATGGTGCACACCTCACCCATTAGGTGTGAATATACCCATCCTCTCCACCTTTCTCCCCCCTCCCACCTCCCCAACACCTGATGAATGTTACTACTATCTGTGCACGTAAGTGTTGATCAGTTAATACCAATTTAATGGTTAGTACATGTGGTGCTTGGTTTTCCATTCCTGTGATACTTTACTTAGTAGAATGGACTCCAGCTGTATCCAGGATAATACAAGAAGTGCAAGATCATCATTGTTTTTTGTGGTTGAGTAGTATTCCATGGTACACATACGCCACATTTTATCCATCCATTCATGTATTGATGGGAACTTGGGTTGTTTCCACATCTTTGCAATTGTAAAGTGCTGCTATAAACATTCCAGTGGCAGATGTCTTTTTTATAGAATGTCTTTTGTTCTTTTGGGTACATGCCCAGTAATGGGATTGCTGGATTCAGCGGTAGTTCTACCTGTAGCTCTTTGAGGTATCTCCATATTACTTTTCATATAGGTTGTACTAGTTTTCAGTCCCACCAGCAGTGTTTGAGTGTTTCTATCTAAAATTCAGCACCTTTTATGATAAGAACACTTAACAAAATAGGCATAGATGGGACTTACCTAAAAATGATAAAAGCCTTATATGACAAACCGATTGCCAACATCATACTGAACGGGGAAAAATTGAAAGCATTCCCACTTAGAACTGGAACCAGACATGGTTGCCTTCTGTCACCACTTCTATTCAACATAGTGCTAGAAGTCCTAGCTAGAGCTATCAGACAATTGAAGGAAATCAAGGGCATCCAAATGGGGGCAGAATAGGTCAAACTATTGCTCTTTGCTGAGGAGATGATCTTATATCTAGAAAACCCCAAAGATTCTGCCATGAGCCTACTAGAATTTATAAACAAATTCAGCAAAGTCTCAGGTTACAAAATCAATGTACATAAATCAGTAGCATTCCTATATGCCAACAACAGTCAAACCAAGAACCAAATCAAAGACTCAATATCTTTCACAACAGCAACAAAGAAAATAAAATACCTAGGAATATATTTAACTAAGAAGGTGAAAGATCTCTACAGGGAGAACTGCAAAACACTGAGGAAGGAAATAGCAGAGGATATAAACAAATGGAAAAACATATCATGCTCATGGATTGGCAGAATCAACATTGTTAAAATGTCTACGCTACCCAAAGCGATTTACAGAATCAATGCAATCCCTATTAAAATACCAACATTATTTTTTGCATATCTAGAAAAAATAATTCTACGCTTTATATGGAACCAGAGAAGACCCCGTATAGCAAAAGCAATCTTAAGCAAAAAGAAAAAAGTGGGAGGCATAAATATACCAGACTGCAAGCTATACTACAAGCCTGCAGTAACTAAAACAGCATGGTACTGACACAAGAACAGAGACATACACCAATGGAACACAACTGAGAACCCAGATATAAAACCATCCTCGTATAGCCATCTAAACTTTGAAAAAGCAGACAAAAACATGCAACTGGGGAAAAGAATCCTTATTCAATAAATGGTTCTGGGAAAATCAGAGAGCCACATGTAGAAGACTGAAACGGGATCAGCACCTTTCACCTCTCACAAAAATCAACTCATGGATAACAGACTTAAACCTAAGGTATGAAACTATAAGAATTGTGGAAGAAAATGTTGGAAAAGCTCTTATAGACATTGGCCTAGGGAAAGAATTTGTGAAGAAGACCCCAAAGGCAATCACAGCAACAACAAAAATAAATAAATGGGATCTAATCAAATTAAAAAGCTTCTGCACAGCCAAGAAACTATCATGAGAGCAAACAGACAACCTACAGAATGAAAGAAAATATTCACATGCTACTGATCCAATAAAGGGCTGATAACCAGAATCTACATAGAACTCTGGAAAATCAGGAAGAAAAAAAATCAAACAGCCCCATTAAAAAGTGGGCAAAGGACACGAACAGAAACTTTTTAAAGGAAGACAGACTAGTGGCCAACAAACTTATCCAGAAATGTTCAACATCTCTAATCATTAGGGAAATGCAAATCAAAACCACAGTGAGATATCACTTAACTCCATTAAAAATGGCTTCTATCAAAAAGCACCAAAACAGTAAATGTTGGCGAGTAATTTATTTTAAAGAATGTCTCCCTCATGTTGGGGCTATCAAAATCCCAGTGGCAAGATGATTAATCTGTTCTATCAGGTGAACATTTACTGAGCACCTACTTTGTCAGGCTTTCTGCTAACACTGGGGGCACAGTAACAAGATTATAGCTGTGTTTTCCAGGAGCTCCAGCAAGGAAGTGTCACTGCAAAACAATGTGGCATGCGTGAACTAAAATCACATAAGAAGTGATTTAACTCAGTGGAAGTGTGCATGAGGGAAGACTTCATGGAGGAAATGATGTCTGGATGAATTTTGAAGAGTGAGCAGAAAGATGCCAGCTCTTTAGGCATAGAAAATAGCCTTGGCAAGCGTTTTCTGACCTGGCACTTTACCAAGGGATTGCATATCATCTGGAGGGCCAGAAAGTCAAGTTTCAGGAGCCATGATGGAAGGTAAAGCCTGGAGAGATGGCAGAGATTAGACTGCAGGGGCCCAAGGACGTGTGACTTGCATGCCAGGGTGAGAAGTCTGAACTTGATCCTGAAGACTCAGCATGCTCTAGAAAAGTTTTGAGCAGATGAGCAACAAAGTCCAGTTAATTTTTTAGGAAGTTCTGGGCAGTTGAGTGGATAGGCTGGAGGTGGGCGATAGAGGCAGGGAGCCCAGTGAAGATGAGGCCTGAGGCTCTGCTCTGAGACCTTGGCAGTAGAAATGGAGAGGACGGACCAGCTGAAAGGCTGGCGGGAAGCTGACACCAACAAGATGTCATGGTTGGTCTGGATATGGGAAGTGGGGGAAAGGAAGAACCTTCTGGCTTCTAAGTTTCAAGGTTTCTAAGAAATCCTTTGAAAGGATTTCTTCAGAAAGACACTAGAACAATAAGATCTGAATTCTAAATCCCTGCTTATCCTTAAAGGAAAGAAACTACACCTTTGGAATTCCAAGGTCACGATGACAGAGCTAGATGGAATTCAGGAATAGTGTGGTCCTGGGGAGACGCCTGCAGCTAGTTGTGTCCAGTAGCTGTCTGTGCCAGGTGGAACTGCAGACTTCCAGCCACTCTGTCACTACTTCTGTGTCTGTAAGCAGTTAATTTTTTCTAACAAGATTTTCCTTTTTGAAGAAAAAGGCTTTGTTGACCCCTTACGGATTTTGACTATTCTTTATGAAGGATAAAAGGAGTCTTTATAAAGAATTGTTTGTAAATTTCCTTTGGGTAAAAAGATTCTAAACTATCTTGTTAAAACAACATAGGATACCGTATTACATAATGACTATCTTCTGTAGCCATAACCTTATTATAATAGTTCATTTAAACTATGTCAGTGTGTTTTAGGAAAAGCTTGAGAGCACATTACGGTCATGTTATATATTCACTTTACCACTTAGAGTTGAATTGAGACATCTGTTACAATAGGCTTTATTTTATGGATAGCTTGGAGGACAGCATCCCTCTCACATAAACAAAGGGTGTAAGAAGTTTGTCCTCTTCCCCAAGTTGCTTTCAGCATGTGGATTTTTATATTCATACCATTTGTGTGTTTCCAAAACTTTTTAGTTTCCTATTCATCAAGTATGCCTGCATGTTCTTTATTTCTTTCATATTGGCACGGTTCCCTGTGTTTAAGCAATTTAAGAGGGAAGCAAAGGGGAAAAACTTGAGTTAGCCATTCTCTGTCCTAGAATTTCCTGGCATTAACCTCATCCTTAAAAATATATATGCACTATTCCCCTAAACTCTAGGAGGCTTTGTCTCATTACATACTATTCTTTGGGTACCCTTTCCCACTTAACTTACCTTTTGCTCCTAAGTCCTGTAAAATACCCCTTGGATCTGGATTGATTATACCTGATTTTCTCTACTGTGTATGATAGATACATTGTGATTGTGAAATTTTATGTGCTGTGTTTGTAATGGTCTTTTATTTTCTGAACTCCACAGCACTATTCTTCAGCAGAGAACTCCAGCTACTTCAACAAAGATTGTTACCAGAGCAACCACCCCAGGTCAAATCTGCTTCTCTGGAGGCACTTCCATTCATAGCTCTGTCCTTGGGCAGCCACGGTAGCAGCAACCTTCCACATTTGATGGCCCCCTGCCTGTCCCATCCTAACCCGTGACTCTACCCCATTGCCCTGACTGTGGAAGTCTGGAAGTCAGAAGAAGATCTGTGTTTAGCTGCTTAAGTTGTATGACATGTGATTGAATAGGACAAAAATTTCTGAAAAAATATATGGCTTTAAAATGAGTATGTCAAATATTTAAGAATTTATAATGAAAGTATCAATTTACATTTCTTATTTGGAAAAGTCAACTTTAAGGAGGATCGGTTTTTCACTGATCCTCTGTGCCACGCTCATGTGCCTCGCAGGTCTCACCTGCACCATCGGGCCCATCCACAACATACTGCACAGGGCCAGGCAGAGCAGCCTCTTGCTCTGTGGGCTAAAATCCTTCCCTTCTCCAGAGTCTTTGGGACCATTTCTATTCACAGGGAAGGAGCTAAGCCATTCCCGCCTCCCGTTCTTCCCCTGTTTTTCTTGGTGCATCCCATGACTGTAGCTCTTTATTTGGGCAAAACAATGTTAGCAGCTGGGCAGCGAAATAGATTTTGTTGACCCCTGACCTGCCCTGAAAGATAATAGAGCACAAAAGACAGTTGTACTCATCTGTACCTTAAATTATATAAATACATGTTTATATGCACGTCTGTATGCGTGTGCTGGGATCAACCCAGCATGTCTTTAACTACTTGAATCTGTTAGGACTGTCTGTTGCAGGTGGCAGAAAATCCAGAGCAAACAGGCTTAAATTAAAAAGGGCATCTGTTAGGTCACACAACTAAAAAGGTCCAGGCCTAGGGTCAGGGTCCATCTCCTAGATCTGCCTCCTCTGTGTTAGTTCCAAGACTGAGCTCAGCATGGACAGACTTAACTTCTTCCTGCACATGGCTCTGCTCAAGCCCAAGCCTGGGCTTGTCTCCTTGATCTGTGTGTGCTGGCTCTGGGCATCTCTGAACCTGTCAGCATACAGGGTACCTCGGAAAAGTCTGGGGTGGAGTCATCTTCATCTGTAGCCCAGGGACCTAGAGCTGCTTCCCCTAAGGCAAAATTTAAGAATTGTTGCCACAGGAGAAGAACGGACACTGAGTGGCAAAGTAAGAAACCCGAAGGCCTTTGTTTTCAGTCCTTCTCTGACTATATAGAATAATTCTCCAAGGCAGAGGGCGGAATTCTCAAACAAAAATGCAGGGCCAAGCAGCTCTTTTTGAGCATTGTATTTGAGACTTGTCTCCCTCATGTCAGGGCTGTCAGAATCCCAGTGGCTAGTTGATTTATTAATCTGTTCCAGTAGGAGAACATTGCCTGAGCATCTGCTTTGTCAGCCTTTCTGCTGACACTGGGGGCAGATTGAGAAGATTGTAGCTATGTTTTTTAGGAAGCTCCAGTACGAAAGTGTCACTACAATACAATGTGGCACGCATGAACTGCAAACACTGCAAGAAGTGATTTCACTCTCAGTGGGAAGGTTCACCAGGGAAGACTTCACGGAGGAGATGAGCTCTGATTGGATTTTGAAGACTGAATAGAAAGATGCCAGCCCATTTTCTGGTATTTTGTTATAGCGGCCTGAACAGACTAAGACAGTAACATATTTCTGAATTATTTCCTGTGTGAGCTGTTCCACCTCATGACTTATCCTTGAGTCAAATATTTCCTGCATGTGCTGTCCTGGCTCTTTCTTTCCTACAGCACTTGTAATATGTAATATGCTACTTCATTGTTTTCTTGGGGTGACAGAATCCAGGCTGTTGTTTTTTTCTCTGCTCTTGCCAGTTTTTTGTTTTGTCCTACCAGAATGTATGAAGAATTGTTTTTTTATAATTATACTTGAAAACTTAACTAGTCCCTGTGTCTTTGTAGATAATTTTGGGGGATCATGGTTTGTTCTTGAGATTTGCAGACTCTGTTCTTCCTCAGGTCTAGAGAAGTCTTTTTCTATTGTGTCTTTGAAAAGCCTCCTATTACCTTCATAGGGTCCCTATGCATGGACAACAATGGTTTTTGTGTTCGATGTGCCTGCTCTCCATTAGTGGTAGCTCCTCTTTAACTGCATTCATTTACTTGCCTTTTTCCTTCTGCATTCATGGGGAAGGCCTCTAGCCTTTCCTGTTCATTAATAACTTGTCTTTACAGTGAGCCTATTATATTTCGTGCTATTTCATTTACCAAGTGTGCACTGGGGATGTTTTGATTCAAAATTTTTATCTCAGCTGGTCCTTTCCTTCTGAAGTAGATCTTTATGGGCACCATTTCACATTATATTTCCTCTTTCTTTTTTCTCTTCCCTCTTTCTTCTTTTAATCATTTAACCATTCATTTATTTATGTTGTAATGTGGCTGTAAATATCAAATTATTTTTTCTGTGTTGCTCATGCTAAAAATGGCCAGTTCTCTCTGGGTAAACCTTTCTGCCCCAATTCAGTGTAGAGGGTTTTTTTTGGCTGCCTTCCCCATGCTCTCTGAAACCTGGTCTCTTCCTCACTGAGCTCTAGGGTTTCTCTGAGCTTTCCCTGGATTCCCTCTGGGTTTTCTGCCTCAGGAGGTTCAGATGTGGATGGTGGGGCTGTGCTGGCTTTCCCCAACCTTCCTCCAGTGTCCTGCATCCAGCTTCCTGCAGCCTGGTGGGGGTAAAGACACCATCAGCACCTCTCTTCTGCTCCAGGGTACCTCCGGTTTCTAAGAGCTCTTTCTCCCCAGCTCCAGCTGTCTTTGGGGAGAGAGAGGCTGCTGGGTGTTTCCCTGCTCACCATTTGCTCCCCCTCTCCAGCATGGCCTTAGGTGCACTTGGAGTAGAAGACTGGAAAGATTTATGAAGCAGGTTGGGGCCCTACAGTAAACCTATAAGATCTGGGCAGGGTGGTCTTACTTGGTTCTTTTCTGATTCTATTCTATTTCCTGCTGACTTAGATAATTTTATTTGACTAATTGCTATTTAACTTTGGGAGATAATTACAGCTGCTTTTGTGACCTTTCTGCTTTGACTACTCTGCTGTGGTGGGAAATGGCAATGGTTGGGCCTGAGGGGATTCCTGGAAATTTCTACCTTTCCCTGTGGTGGAACTGAAGCCCTTTCTTTTGTTAGATTGCTGTTATTGGGATTGACATCTAGTTTTTCTTACTTGAAATTATTTGTTTTAGGTTTTGTGGGGTGTAGATTTAGATTTCTCACTTCATTCCAGCATCTTGAAGTAGAAGTCCCTAAATTTGATATTCAGAGTGTCACAAGATGACACACTCTCTCTCCCACAAATTTAGCTGTCTTGAGAATGCAGCTCTCTTCTGTCCCCACTGTTGGACTTTATATTGCAGGGATTTGGCAGAAGATGAAACCTCTGAGCACCACCCATCAGACACCTGTCAAAGCTCATGCCATTTGGAAAGACCGTTAAATAGATTTATTACTTACAAACATTGTTAGGTTCTCTTATTTCAATATGTGCTGCTGTTGGACCATTAAAAATCAAAATCCTTAAATGATATATTTTTAGAGGAAATGAATAAAATTGGAGCACTCTTTGGAAGGATGGACAAGATGGCGCAAGTTCTGGAAATAATGATGTAGAAGACCAAGGGACCGCCAACCCAAAAGTTTGGAAAGATCAGTAGACAAACTGACATTCGTAAGTGACCATGTATAAGGCAAAAGGTGTGGGCTGAGGGGCTGCAATCCATTGCGGTGCACATGTTGCCCCTAAAAGCATTCATATCCAAATCATCCATAATCACAGGTGTGGGGTAAAGTTACAGGAGCACTCTTTATGCCCTGGATTAGGCTTCCACAATCATCTGATTGATAATTTTGATAATGTATCTAGCAAAATTTCTTATATAACCAGCTAGATGATATCATATATTATACACATGCATTTTAAGCACAAACTTACTGAAAAAAAAACATTTTTTACCCATAAATCATTCCCTTAGGCTTTGTATCATCAATAGCTAATTTTCCAGTGGCTCCTGGGAGCGGTACTGTTTCTCCTTTGTTTTGAAAATACTATCGGGGTAACTGAAAGTGTTGGAAATGATACATAGAGAAGCTTCTGATGCCAGCCTCTCCTTGGTGACTGAGCCTTTGTTTATTTGCCATTATATTACCTACCAATGAGGCTGGTAATATGGTCAGAGTGTTTCCTCGTCCCCAGAGATTCCCAGATAGGCATTGACCAAAGGCATGATTTATAGATGTGCAAATAAAGTTTTAAATATCAAAGGAAAAATGAGTCTAAAGGGAGAACAGGAGAGAGAATTTTCTTTAGGGATGGTCTTTAAACCTGGAAATCTCTTTGAATTGCCATCTTGGTTTTGTCTTCTGCAAGCAAAATATAACAAAAGAGCTGTTATCATTTGCTAGGTGTGTACAATAGGCCTCACTTCTCATTTAGCAAGAAGAGTTCACGGTTTTGAGAAGTCAGAGGGGCTCTTGGACTGTGGGCAAATAGGGATGGTGTGGACACCCATAGTGGGGGATATGGAAAGTAGGGCTATTATTAGCGTTCCCAGCATGGGCAAAAAGGAGACCAGCCTGCCACATAAGTTAGGTAGAAGTGTAAGAAAGAGGACAAGGACAGCAAGATGTCATATATACCACAAGCATTGTATTAAAGCTCATAGTTTTGGGGCTTCTGTAGAGTGAATTGAAGTCTGGTATTGATGATGGGCTCGCAGGTGTAAGCTGGTAGATTTCCAGGGAGTTTGCAGTGGGTGAAAGTAGGTTCCTCTGGAGGATCAGTAGGTTTGAGTTGAGAGAGATGAATTCAGGACGGAATTCCCAGAAGCTTAGCTGTAGTGGGAGTAGTGAGAATTATTTGAAAAGGACCTTTTTCCACGAAGGTTGGAGGAGCCCAGTTTGTCCTGGGAGATGATCTTTGGCTTAAATCTAGTCTCTAGGCTGTAAATGTTGCGGTCCCTTGAAATCAAGTGGTTGAGGAAGGTGGGTATCTGCATATTCCCGAAGTTGTCCAGTGAGTTCCACTGCTGGCAAGTAAGTGCTGAGTGGGGGTAGGCAGATTGAGGTGAAAGAGCAGGAAATCAGAATGTCTGTACATAAGTTCAAAGGGGCTAAGGAATAAAGGTGCCCTGCGGGAGACACAGAGTCTGAGAAGAGTGCAGGGAAGGAGGTTTAGCCAGTTTGGCGTGGTTCTAAGGAAAGTCTTGTAAGCTAATGTTTAAGAGTAGAGTGAGCCTTTTCTATCTTTCCTGAGGACTGGAGGTGATAGGCTGAGTGTAACTTATAGGAGATACCTAGGGCTTCTGAGACCTGTTGAGTAATTTGAGTGGTAAAAGCAAGGCCATTATCCATTTGGAGAGAAATTAGGAACCCAAAACAGGGAATTATCCCCTGAAGAACTCAGGTGACTTCAGAGGTTCTGTTTTAGTGGGAGAAACTTCTAACCAGTTGAAAATGTGTCTATTAAAGTTAAAAGGTATTTATCCCCCTTTTGTGGAGGCATATGTCTAAAGTCTAACTACCAATCTTGTCCAGGAGATGACCTCAGAGCTGGTGAGTAGGAAGAGAACGAAGAGGCTGAAGGTGGCCCTGAGGGCTGACTCATTGACAGATAGAACAGTCCTTGGTGGTTTGTTTTAATTTTTTTCTAAGTTCTGACAATAAAGGAGTGAGGACAGGAGGATTTTCAAGGGTCGACTTCCTATGTGAATTGAGTTGTAAATGTGGTGAAGGATGGAATTTTCTTCTTGGGTAGGTAAAAGAAATTTGCCTTTATAGAAAAGCCAGGGCCTGTTCCAAACAGCCCCTGCTTGCATTAAGTGGGTGGTTTCTTCAGCAGAGTAACTTGGGGACAGTGTTTGGAAGGAAAGGGCTTGAGTAGCTGGAAAAGGAAGCATCGCTGCCCGTTTAGTGTCTCTATCTGCTCTGTTATTTCCAAGGGCCTCAAGGGACTGAGAGGATTGATGTGCCTTGCAGTGGATGACAGCTACGTGTTTGGGTAATTGAGCTGCCTGCATGAGTTGTATCATGAGGTTGGCATGTTTGACAGAAGTACCTTGGGCAGTGAGAAGACCCCATTCTTTCTGAATAGCTGCGTGAGTGTGTAGAACATGATAGGCATACTTAGAGTCAGTATAAGTTAAGTCTTCGATCTTTACCTAGTTGTAAGGCTCTACTAGGGGCAATTAGCTCTGCCTTTTGACAGGAGGTGCCAGATGGTAAAGGAGCACTTTCAATTGTGTGAGTAGTGGTGACAATAGCATACCTGTCTTTGCAGCGGTCATCTCGAATGTAGCTACTTTCACTGATATATCGGTTATGCTATTAAAATAGTTAAACTTTAATAGCCATTTTAAAATTATTTTATTTATCCAAGGTTACCAAGATCACGTGAACTAAAGACATTTGAATACTATCTTACATTCTTGATAAAATATTTTTAAGTGCTTACTTCTCATTTAAGCCAATTAATTAGAGCTCTTTTTACATATTTTGGTAGTAAAACATCACATACACATAACATATATATAGACACACAAGCATACATACAGACAGAAGTAGATACTTTTAGGTGAAATAGGTGGAAAGTTTGTATTTTGAAAGCACGGAACATACCAAAGGAAGGAAAAAGGTTGCATGTAAAGTCCCATTTAAGCCTTTCCCACGAGCCTGAGAAACGAAGCCTGCAGTATTAAAGGGAGTTGGGTGTCTAACTTAACCATGAAATCTTTTCCTAGTAAGGAGTAGGGCAATTGGATAGTACTAGAAAAGAATGAGCAGAGACCTGATCTCCCAGTGAGCAGAGGGGCTGCAGGGCACACAGGGGATTTTATATTTTACCTTTCACTCTGAAAATGGAGGTAGGGGAGGGAAGTAGAGATCCTGAAAATTCAGGAAGAGCAGAATAAGTGGCTCCGGTGTTAATCGGAAAATCAACCAGCTTACTTGCAACAGCCACCTCAGTGTTGTGAAGTGAAGCTGGTTCTGAAGCCAGGGCCTGTCAGTTTGACTGAAGCAGTCCCAGGACGTCCATGGGTATGGAGGATGCCAGCTCAGGGGGGCCCGCCAGTTCTGGAAGGCAAATGCCTTCCAGGTCTCAGACTCCCCGGTCTCAAGGAGTAAGCACTCCCGCTTCCAGTGCCCTTCCCCTTTGCAGAGAGGGCACAGCCCACTTCCTGGGGCATTCCCTCCTCCAGTGACCCAGATGGTTATGGTGGAAACAGGGTTCAGGTCCCAGAGCAGGTTGTGTTCCTGGTGCCTTTTTGCCTGAGCCTTTTAGGTAATTCTGTCTCTGAAAGCTCTTTTCATAGTGGTAGCCACCATTTGGAAAACTTCTTTTTGCTCTGGGACTTGCTACTAGTCCTGTTCCCTCTTTTTCTGTCACCTTTCCTCATCCTGGATATTAAAGACCTTGAAGGCCAGATTTAAAGTTTTGTTTGTGGAGTTTGAGGCCCTTCTCAAGTTTTGGAGTTTACACCAAATATCAGGGGCCAACGGGGAGATGAAGAGCATTGCTAAGGCAGTTTGTCCCTCCCTGGTGTCAGGATCTAAGTAAGTAAAGAGGTGAATGGCTTCAGACAGTTGCAAAAGCAAAAGAGCTTGATTTTTCATCTTGGCTTTGAGTAATTTATAATGTCTTTTGATCCAGTAAAGGACCCAAGGAAGGAGCTGGTGCACAGGCAGGGAGGGAGTTTGGAACGGCTGGCAGGAGCGAGTGTGACCAGGTGAGAGTGGTGGAGACAGAGAAGGAGGAGGAGGGGGAACGGGGGGAGCTGAAAGAGAAACATCATCTGGAAGGTGAAGACAGTGGGAGAGATGCAGGAGTAAGACATAACATGTAGCAGCCAGAGTGATCAGAATGTCTAGCAAGTTTAAAGAAAGCCTGAACATAGAAAACTTCAGACAGTGTGAGTGGGGCATCCCCAACTAGATGACCTTCAGGGTGCTGATCAGACAGTAGGCATTCCTGAGTTCTGAGTCAGACCAAAACCTAGAGAGGAGCTTCCCCAAAGCCAGGAGTCCCTGGGTCTGGGTGAAGTCTGGGAGGAGTTGATTAGGAGGCATTCCTCCAAGGCACATCTCCAAGAGTGGCAGACCTGGCACCAGGGTTCTCCATAACCATGAATCTGCCAACTCTTTCTCGAGTATGTGACCATCCCTAGAGACTTACCAAATTCCAAATGGTGTTGGGGCACTGAGAAGCAGCAGAGGAGGGAGAGGGAGCAGTTTTGAGACAGAGGCGGAAAAGTGAGTTCTCCATATGGAGATAAAGAAGTGACTTCCCCATACAGGCCACCACGTTAGGGTGGGGCCTTGTAACAGGGACTGAGAAAGAATTCTCAACACAAAGATTACAATAATTTTAAACAAAGAAAGTTTATTTTACTTCCCAAAGGTGTGTAAGGCATGGCATGAGAGAAAAAAAGGAGAAATGCTGGCCCAGAGGACAAGTAGTTTGGGTTTTGGGTTATAAAGTGTAAAAAAAAAAAATTTGTTGTGGCAGATTGATAACAAGAGGTCTTGAGAAGTGGCTGCATCTGTTTTTCCCTCTTTTTCTCTTCTCTGGCTTATCAGGGTCCTTGGAATGTGGTCTGACAAGAGCTGGGGTGGGGAGCTTGCATCCCTGCTATCTGCTCAGGGCTCTTCAAGGCTACTAAAACAAACTCTTACAGAAGCCACAGGTGTTTAATCAAACAAGGGGGTTTTGTGCTGTGATCTTTCCCTTCAAAGGGACAATTATGTGCTGTGAGCGTCCTCCTTTTTTTTTTTTTGTTAGTTTGTTTTTTCTCTGTTAGATAGTTTATTAGCAAGGCCATCCTATCAAATGCCATTAGGAGAAAACTGGGGAAAATATATTTTAAAAAGCAACTGGCCATTTTACACATTCTTTAGTACCAGACACATTTTGCTCCTTGACACAAGGAATCTTACAGATGTGACCATAAAGGCTTGAATGATCTTCTTGTAGAAGACACAGGAAATGTCAGGTGTGCTTCAGAGTTGGGGACAGGCAGATTTGTTTTCATTAAAAAAAAAAAAAAAAAAAAAAGATAAAAAGAGGACTTGGGGAACTGTGTCTTAAATTAAAATTCCTACAAAATTTCAGAAGAGTCTGTCAAATCCTCCTAATGAAGCTGCAGCCACTAGGACACTCAGGATGTGTGGGCTGGCCGGGTCATCTGGATTTCCCACCTACAGGAAACTGAATGCTATTTGCAGTAGGTTTGCTGGATGGATGCGTAGGAAATGAGTGGCCAGGAGGTGCCTGGGTTTCAGCAATGTTAACATAACAAAACAGAAAACTATGAACAGGATAAAATGTACCTAAGGTAAATGAAATTCTACTCTTAGTATCAAAACTAAATCCTACAACTATTTTTAAACATGATAATTTTTCTACTTCAGCCATTTTCTATAGTGTTTCACATATATTCTACATAAAGTACAAAAACCATTGCCAATGTCTGATCTAATCCAAGTTTAGAAAGATAAACATAGGTAAAATATTAAAATGAAAGGTAAACATTCTGCAGTGGCAGCTCTGGGGCCTCTGGCCGACACCGCCTTGCCCCAAGAGTCTGGGGTTCTTGGTGCACTTTCTGGCATTCAGCTGGCCTCTGCCTTCTGCAGAATCTGTTGTCCCGTCTGTAACCCTGAAATGGCCACAGTGGCCTGCCTGCCTCCCAGAGTAACCAGTGCCCTGTTTTTCAGTGCCCCATTTTGAAATTTTCCTGCCCATTTCTTGCTATATTCTTAATGAGGAAACACTGACCTTTACCCTCCTTCTTTCCACCAGGCGCTCCCTCGCACGAGTGTCGCCTAATTATGTGCTTGTTTAGAAGTTCCAGAGACTGAGTCTTGGAACAATCCATACCCCCACCAGGAGACTACCTCCAGGCTGCAATTAATCTATGGATAAACAGCCTTCGAGATAGCGCCAGCCCATTCCCCAGCTGGGGCAATAATTCAAGGCAGTCATCACACTGACCTGCACCTCCTTGCCACTCCTGCATGCCCTTTATACCAAATTCCCTTTTAAAACTCCCACCCTCAGCCTAAGACTTTGAAATCCTTTCTTTGAGGTCTGAGCCTTGGCCGTTTCCCTGCAGCAGAGCAGCAGCGCCCTCACTCGGTTACACCAGGACTGCTGGGAAGGCACAGGGGAGGCACACCATGAAAACTGGCAGGCACACAGCAGTGGGGCAGGCACTCCATCAGGAGTGGTGGTGACTGTCCCCAGGCCTGATGTGAACGCCTTGCCCTCTCCACAGTACCAGGGGCCAGAACCCCTGCCTCTGCTTCCCCCTCCCATCAAGAGGAGTTTTGTGGGGAGATAGCTGGAATGAAGGCCCCAAAGGCCACCCAGAGAGGTCAGGGTATAGGCTGGGTACATGCAAGGAGACCCCTGGGTGGGTGTGAAGGCTGAACTGGGGAGACACAGGCTGACAGGGGGCCTTGAGGAGGAGCCACAGCATTCCCTGGCCTATCCACATCCCAACACCCACCAGCATGAGCCTCCGGAGAGAACCACAGGCTGAAAGTCTTGGGCACTACATGGAGGCAATGAGGGCTTAGGCCTCATTCAGAGAAGTGCAGTCTCCTTGCCAGGGGAGGGTGTGGCCTGCACGCCCAAGCCTGGCGGTGCTCCTGCCTTCTAGGAAGACTGGTCAAAGGGATTGATCAAGGTGGGGCATTAGCCATTCGGGACAGTTCTCTTGATCAGGAAGAAAGGAGGTAAGAGGCAATCAACATCACTGCTGTTCAAGTATCCAAAGGGACATGTGTGGTGAGAGCGTGTGGCCCGGCCCATGGAAGAGAGTGGCCAGCACAGTGACAGTCAGGCCGGGCCACAGAAAGGCCAGCTCCACCTCATTTTTTCTGGACAAAAGCAACTATTCTTATTTTTACATAATTGAAATCTTTGACGTCATACGTGATTCCACATGTTTTTAGAAGATGTAAAGCTACAGTTACATGATAACAATAAGAGGATAGTATACGTTTACCTAAAAAAGTTTTGGGAGAAGTATTTTTGAGAACTTACAGAAAACTTATGATTATTAATTCTCACCTGGATACACTATCAACTATATTAAAAAATAAATATAATACAAGATGTTATTGAGGATACTGGAGATTGATGCTGGAGAAAGAGCATTTTCCTTTGTGTGCATCTCTGGAGCCGGACTCCTTGTGCCCGATTACAGGCAACTGAGATGCATTCTCACAGCACAGCCATCGGTCTTCCATTCAACACTGTGATCTTCAAAAAAATCTATCGTGCCTTAGTCAGTTGCCCAAAATATGTATCAAGGTGTTGCTTCATAGGCTAAAGCTTTGCTTTTACTGGTGTAACGCTGGAATCCATGCCTTGCCCTGGCACCTCCAGGGACGCTGCAGAGGACGATTGCTGTCAAGACAGGCAAGGCTCCGCAGAGGACCCAGCTGCAGATTGGAGACCTTAGCACACAGGAGTTTAAACAGTCCTGAGAGGAGGGGGGCACTGTGGGCAGAGTGAATCTCCGGGCAGGGCACTGAGGCATAAAGGATGTGATGTGCTCACAGGACAGACAGGATACAGGATGGAACTTGGCTGTAGCTTAGGAAACCAGACAGTGAGAAGAGAGAGCCAAGTCTGGGCAGGTGGTTAGGGACACGTTGTAAGGGGCCTCAGATATCAGAATAAGGCACAGAGACTGTGTTCCACAGGCAAGGTGGGGCCACAGGAGGAACAAAGGTGACCTGTTCTGTGTGAGGATGACCCGGCAGGAGTGCGGAAAGGACGAGGGCCTTGCAGGGAGGTGGGGCACGATTTGTTTCAGAACACAGAATGGGAATCTGTTTCAGCATACTGTGTCTGAAATGGAGGTAACCATCACAAGCGAGATGAAAGAGACCATTTCATTCAGAATTCAATCAATTCTTGAAGGTGCTGCAATGGCAAGTTTGTTCATCTCCTGGTAAACAATCAGATTTTATTTTTGTTTTTGTTTGTTTTTCCTTCTTTTCTCAGCAGCTACAATTAAGTCAACGTGGTGATTTCGCAGGAGCAGTGACCCGGCTGCGTGGGAAGGTTGCGTGTGAGCAAGGCCTCCGGCTCCTGCCTGGACTCTCTCATCATGGATTCCCGGGAGGGAAGGTGAGTGCCCTGCAGGGCCTCCGTGGGTCCTGAGCCCCAACCTTCCCCAGCCTGAGTGCAGAGTGTGAGCACGTCCTCTTTCCTCAGGGGAGCCCTGCCTCCCGACTCCAGGGACTCTTTCCTGGGAGGAGGCGTGGGTGTGGGCTGGAGAGGCTGCCCCAGGCCAGCCTGGAGACCCTATGACTAGCTCCCGGTGTTTGCTGTGCCCTGTGCCCAGTGCTTGTTAGGACTGGGCTGCGAGGACACCACCCAGCAGACGTGGGTCATTTAGAGACTCCACAAGGAGGCATCACTCAGCTCTGGGTTAGGGGCACAACTGGATGACCCTCAGGGAAGTCTGATAGAAAATGGTGAGTGTAGGTCTCTGAAAACAGGCGTGGGGGAAGAAAGGCTGGGGGAGGGGTGCCTAGGGGATCTGCAGAGCCAGTGACAGAGGGACCCAGGACGAGACAGGGCCTTGGTGGGTCAACAGGGACTTTGCATGAGTCTATTAAAGGAATTCACTTTCAGTGCTGGATCCTCATGGTGATTATTAGTTTTCCGTCAGTATCACGTCTGGGCACTTGTGTCTCTATGGCCTGAAGGCTACTTTAGAGCCCATGTGTTTTTATACTCCACACTTCTCATCGCCTCCTGAGCACATACTGGCCTCCATCCAAAAGCATGGACAGCAAGGAACAAGGCTGGGGGTGGAGGAAATGGGCAGCCCAGCACTGTCTTCCAAGGAGCTCTGCTTAATACATGGTCCAACAGAGCCTCTGACAACTGGAACCCCTAGGCAGTGCCTGGGCAGGTATCACAGAGGCATTTAGGAAGAGAGAGAAGAAATCAGTGTACTTCCCTAAATGCAGATGTTGCCTAGAGCATGCCACGCTGGTTCACAGCTCACCAAAGAATCTTTCCCAGTAAAGTTGTCCTTAAAAGATTTTTGAGTCAGGGAATAATCTCTGAGACTTGAGTCTAAGAACAATAGCAGTAACAACCTAACAACCACTACACATTCTAAAATAGCTGGAGAGAAATTCAATATGTGTGTGTGCAAAGATTTATTATTAATGTAACTCCAGGAAATGACTGAGCTGGCATAGACCTAATTCCTTTCAGTTTAGAGATGCATGGCGTCTATAACACATAGGCCGTTCATGATGGCCTGGATGTCACTGTGAGCTTCTCTGAGCAATTGGTTAAGTGTATTTACTTACTTAAGGATAGAAATTGTAATTCATTGACCACTTTGTTTATCATTAGTATAGAACGTAAGAATGGGGAAAGTATTGCCACAGAAACTTTCTATTGAGTTTTTGGCAACTTCCCTCAAACTTTCTCAAACTAAATGTGAGCCTTTTCCTGTATCTGAATTTTTCCTTGGTAGGAACTTTAGTAATCAAACTTTTGCTGGAGAGTAGCATTATAGCTCCCTCGGGATTGTTCCCATTTCTCAGGCAATTGTTTTGTCTAACTTTTTTAAAAAAAATCATACTGAATTTGAAGTGCTGAAAGGAAGATAAGTTCTTCAGTCTGAATGATTAATAAGGATATTACAGAACAGAAAAGAGAAGACAGAAGTTGAAAAGCAAATGAAATTTTCTCTGGCACAAAAATCAAATTAGGTTTTTCTGAACTTCTGTTTTATAGGCACAGCCTTGAGGCTTTGTTCTGGTATCTTCCTTGCCCATTTTGCTCCTTTTATGGTCACAGCTACTTCTGGGTAAGTTTCCTGACCCCTAAATCTTTTTCAAAGATTTAGCTCTTCCATAGTATCTAAAGGATTCTTCATAAACTTGGCTAAGTGAGCTACTATGCAAGCCTTTTCTGGATTTCCTTCTTTCAAGATATTGTAGCAGGACTCTTACTCAGTGTGTATTCCCGTGCAATACTAGCATGAGGAAAAGATTAAGAAATTTAAAAAAACAAGGTAAA
Source organism: Eulemur rufifrons (assembly GCF_041146395.1). Taxonomy (NCBI): domain Eukaryota; kingdom Metazoa; phylum Chordata; class Mammalia; order Primates; family Lemuridae; genus Eulemur; species Eulemur rufifrons. The sequence goes on along the minus strand of NW_027182905.1, from coordinate 338,465 downwards.
TATATTTACTGATAATGAACTTTAAGATACATTAGGGAATTAGTAATGACCTACTAAGTTGAATCATGAAATTTCCATGGGGTGAATCAACTTGGTTGAATACGGATGACATCATCATAGAGTTCAACCTACAGACCACCTTGAGTCCCACCTCCCCTTCTCATTTTGTTTGGTTTTTGTTTGTTTTTTACTAATTCAGGGATTTATTCATGTTGTTACTATATAAAAATTTGCATGGTAAAGGTTAACAGTAAATTCAGAAAATCCATTACTTCTGCAGAGGGAAGGTAATTCAAAAGGGAAAAGGTGTACAGGTGGCTTTAGCAATGTTCTTTTGCTTCAGTTGGCAGTGGGTACTGAGGTGTAGGGGAGGGAAAAAAGGCTTCCTTCCCCTGTCCTAAGTTTTTTGGCTGGGCTACAAATTAAGCTGACAAAAGACAGGTTAACAGGAAAGAAACATATTTAACTACATAGGCAAGGGACTCTCACACAGGTCAGATGACTGACGCTTATATATTAATATTACAGCATCTTCAGCTATAGAAGGAATGGGGGCAGGGGTTTGGGACTTTGGGTTGGTGGGGTGGGGGTTGTAGCCACATAAGTTCTGGGAAAGTGAGGGGAGAAAATAAATGATGAATAAAGCTTGTCT